>NW_004443950.1:24842712-24854961 GCF_000243295.1 Trichechus manatus latirostris | reverse complement strand
GTGTGTGTCCGTGTCTGTGTATATCTCTGTGTGTGTCTCTGTGTGTGTCTGAATCTCTGTGTGTGTCTCTGTGTCTGTGTATCTCTGTGCGTCTGTGTCTGTCTGTCTGTGTGTGTCAGTGAATGAGAAGAGAGAGAAACTGATTCTGAGTGATGAAAGGGTTGGGCCCACCCAGACCAGGATCCTATTACAGTTGAAGATGCAGAACCAAGTCTAAACACTGTTTTTGACACTAAATCCAGTGCCTCTTCCTCTCTATCCCATTGTCAGGCATGGCTTCTTAATTTTTCAGAAATCATCCCAAATTACGCCCCAACTCAACGTTTCCAAATTTGTCCCAATTAACAGAAGACCAGGAGGCTGGACGAGCTGAGCGGTCCGCCAGCCAGTAGATGGCGCAAAAGCGTTGTTGCCCGGGTTAGTGGCGGCGAAGGGGGCGCATAGAGTGCGGAAACAAGGGAATGCAAACCTTCTTTTGATTGGTCCAAGGGCCTCGGCCGACTATCCAATCAAAAGTGTCAGTGTCATCACGTTACTGGGCTGAAGCGGTAGCCCGCGGAAATTTGAAATGGCGAGCGGCTTGGTGATGGGTGGTGGTCTGGAGCCGGAGGCGATGGCGCCAGCGCCAGAGGGTACGGGCTGGACGGCTGAGGAGGAACCGGCCGGCCTGGAGAAAGGTGAGCACCCGCCTTGCCCGGCCTGCGGAGCTGCCTGCTAGCGGCGGCCGGGGCATGGGGACCCGCTGACCCGCCGCCCAGGGTGGGGTGACGGCTGTGAGAGGCCGGGCCGCTCTCAGGACGTCACGTCGGGGGTCCCAGGCTGCAGCCCCAGGCTCGCCGTCTCCTGCCTCAGCTTCCCTCGAGACTGGAGGGAGCGCCACTGAGCCAGGAGGTCCCAGCCCCTCACGCCTGGGTGGGCTCAGGGGCCCCTGTGCGCATTCATCTGTGCGAACAGGCTCTTCGCTTTCCTCTGCCCGTCAGAGGAGATGGGAGGCACGCTTCTCTCCCCAAAAGGAGGAGGCTTGAACCCTTGGCCTAGCTGTCTTTCCTCAACACTGAGGGCAATTAATATTCCCAGCGTTTGGGGAGCCAGGTTTCCTAATTCCCAGTCCTTTCTACCTCTCTATGCAGACGTCACTTTTTTTCCTGACATTTTGTCTTAGTCATCTAGTGCTGCTATAACAGAAATATCACAAGTGGGTGGCTTTAACAAACAAATTTATTTTCTCACAGCCTAGGAGGCTGGAAGTCCGAATTCAGGGTGCCGGTTTTAGGGGAAGGCTTTTTCTCTCTGTCGGCTCTGGAGGAAAGTCCCCTTCTCTTCAGCGTCTACTTCCTGGTTCCTTGGAGATGTCCTTGTGTCTTGGCATCTATTTTACCCCGTCTCTGCTTCGCTCGCTTGCTTGTTTAGCCTCCTTTATATTTCAACAGAGGTTGATTTAAGACCAGTCCTGTCCCATTAACATAACAAAGACAACCCATTCCCAAAGGGGGTTGTAACCACAGGCAGAGAGGTTAGGATTTACGACCCATTTTGAGGGGACACAGTTCAATCCAGAAACCTTTTTAAGCTGTTTCTTGTTTTTCCTCTAGCATTTTAAGTTGTATCGGGTAGTGGAAAGAGTCCTGGCAAGGTAAGAAAGCTAAGTGCGACTTAATTCCACCACTAACTAACCTTGTCAGCTGGCAGAAGTCACTTGGCTTCAGTTTTCCTATCTGGAAATCAGAGACAGTGGTCCTCCAGAATTTGAAGATGAAATGAAATAATGTGTGAAAAGTAATTACTTTCAAAATGGCCGTAAGGAATTCCGCTGATGTAAAACTTATTTATTTAACATATGTTTATATGTACTAAGAAAGTTGTTAGTTGCTGTGAAGTCGATTCCGACTAATGGCAGCCCCGTGTGTTACAGAGTGGAACAGCCCCGTAGGGTTTTCTTGGTTTTGATCTTAAGGGAAGCAGATTATTGTTGTCGTGTGCTGTTGAGTTGATTACAACTCACAGCGATCCTGTAGGACAGAGTAGAACTGCCCCATAGGGTTTCCAAGGGTGTGATCCTTACAGAAGCAGACTGCCACGTCTTTCTCCCCTGGAGCAGCTGGTGGGTTTGAACCGCCAGCCTTTTGGTTAGCAGCCTAGTTCTTAACCACTGTGCCACCAGGGAAGCAGACAGCCAGGCTTTTTCTTCCATGAGCCGCTGTAGGTTCCAACTGCCAACCTTTAAGTTATCAGTCGAGTACAGACCATTTGCACCACCTTGGAACTTCTCCAGGAACGGGGACTGTCACTTCATTCTCTCAGTTTAACCCAAGCGGGCAGCAATTCTTCTCTGTCCTACAGGGTTGCTGTGAGTCGGAATCGACTCGACGCTGACGGTTTTGCATAGCCAAGGAAACTGAGGCAGTCACATTGGTATTGATGGGGTATTGACGCTCTCTAAGGCTTCTGTGTATCAGCATTTGTCCGTGAGCTGTAGACCCTGGAGTTCACTTGGATCATCTGTGAGGTCAAGTAATTCTGGTGGCCTGAACAGAAAATAAAAGAGGGGTGTGTGCATGAGTGAGTGTGCGTGTGTGAGTGTGTGCATGTGCGTGCGTGCATGACAGACTGCTGTTCCTGACAGTCTCAGAGACTCTCCCTGAAACCACCACCGGGAGCTGCTTTGCTTCTCTAAATGCCACCCTCGGCGTTTGTTCAGTGGTCATTACGTCTGTTAAAAACGTACAGAATTGGCTGTGCCGCTGGCTGAATCACGCCTTATGAAACATCATTCCATACAATCCAGACCTAATGTGATTAGCATTTTCTAATCTCTTCCTTAGACACAGTCACTGAGTTAGCGAGGAGGAACCTAGTAGCCTCCGTGAAGTAAACCTCATGCATTATTAAGACTCTCTCATCTCTGTTTATGGAGGGGCCACTGACAGGCTGATACTGCAGAAAATAAAGGCAGGCTTCAGCTCATGTGAGAGGGATTATAGAAAATGAGCTATATCCCTATTTTTTAATGTGGTTTTCTAGAATTGTTTTAGAAAAAGCAAAGTGACTGCAAGATCCTTGACCATTATAAGCCGCTAAGTATAGTAAAGATCGTGTTGTAGTTAGCTGCCGTTGGGAATCGGGGTGGCCGTCCCCATGATCGGCGAGGATCAGACTGTTGTGATATATGTGGTTTTCATCAGCTGATTTTCTGCCGTAGGTCACCAGGCCTTTCTTCCTAGTTCATCTTAGTCTGAAAGCTCCTTTGAAACCTGTTCATTGTAGCAGCATGCAAGCCTTCGCTGACAGATGGGTGGTGGCTGTGTGTGAAGTGCATTGACTGGGAATCAAACCCCGGTCTCCTGCAAGGAAGATGAGAATTCTGCCATCTGAACCCCCACTGCCCCCTAGGAAAGATCATGTTGTTGTGTGCCAGCGAGTGGATTCTGACTCATAGTGACCCTACAGGACAGAGTAGAACTTCCCCGTAGGGTTTCCTAGGCTGTTGTCTTCACAGGAGCAGGTCGCCAGGTCTTTTCTGCTGCGGAGCTGCTGGTGGCTTCAAACCACAGACCATTGTGTTAGCAGCCAAGCTCAAACCATCACCAGGGCTCCTTAGTAAAGGTCGTAGCTGTATCCTTTTAAGGAGAACGTGGGTGGTTTCCACTGAATTAAAACATAGACAAAAGAACCCTTTCCTTTGCCTCTCCCCAGTCCTCACAGAACAGCAAAACCTAACCTGTGAAGGATCTTAAGCTCTTTTTGTTTTGAAGTAGAACTTGGATTTTGAGATGTTTTTAAGTTTGGAAAACTAGTTTTTTTTCTGCCAGTGATAAGGTAAGCAAAGCAGCCTACTCAAATCCCAGCTTGTATTTTGCTTGGAATTTCTAAGCAAGGAGGTGAACACGGACGTTCTCTATCACCACTGGCCATGTCTGGGCTAGCTGCGACTGCTTGCTTTTTGTTCTTTTAGGTTTGCTCCCAGATGAAGACTGCTGCAGTGATTGTAGCAGTTACGACAAGGCAGGTACTGGTTTACAGAGTTTTGTACCAGAAGGTAAAACGCTTTTCCCGGAAATTTTCCAAACGAGTCAACTTCTGTTCTACGAGCGATTCAGAGCCTATCAAGATTACATTTTAGGTGAGTGCTTCTCTTTTTGTTGCTGTATTTATTATTATCCTCTTTGTTTAAAGTAGATGTCTATTTCAGACTGCCAGTTGTTGGTACTGATGGAAGCAGGCTGGATGGATTTATTAACTTCTCTCTGCTCTACGCAGTTGCAATTCTTACTGTGTTTAATTTGTCTGTAGCTGACTGCAAGGCCTCCGAGGTAAGAGAATTCACAGCTGAGTTCTTGGAGAAGGTCCTGGAACCATCCGGATGGCGGGCAGTCTGGCACACCAACGTGTTCGAGGTGCTGGTTGAGGTAAATGGAATTCTGTTGTTCGGATGTTTGTCTCTAGCTAACAGCACTTCACTTCAGACTGTTAGAGCCAAAGTGCTTATTTTTAATTAAGGTTTCTGAGCTGATTGAAAACGGCCTGTTTTTCACATCTGATCGCCGCGGTGTGTAACGTTCTGCAGATCCTAAAAGCGGCTGAGGGGGAACGAGCAGGGAATTGAGGAGGCTGAGGTTTCAGCACCTGTGACAAGGAGAATGGATTGTAAACCTAGGAAGCGGAGGGGGTGACTGAGAGCATTTAAAAAATGGAGAGACCTAATTATGGAGTCAGCGGTGCTGCGATTAATTGTTTTACCTTCTTGGTTGTAGCGCGTTAAGTAGCTCAAACCAAACCGGCAGTTTGAAGCAGCCCGTTTGTTGCCTAACGCTTTCGTAGGCGTGTGGTTAATCTCTCGATAATACGTCCCACTGCAGAAAGTAAAAAAAATCTCATTTTTCAACTGGCTGGGCCTTTTACATTGAATTTGCACCCTGATTACAGCTGTGAATTTTCCGTAGTGTTGGTTAACTGGACCGCAGAAAACCTTGTTAAACTAAAACCTTAAACCGAGGAGTGTGGACACAAGTTGTTGCTGCAGCTCCTTTAGAGAATGACACCGCACGCTGCAGTGATCCTGTACCCGGCAGTGGGCTCAGCTGTTCCGTGGGAATTCTGAAGTTCTGGATTGTGCTGATATCTTTGATGTTCAGACCTATTAATTTGGTTATGACAGTGTGTCCCCTTTCCCTCTGTGATTTCTGTAAAGCAGAGTCATTGTTTTCAAAGAGAAATGTGCCTAAAACCCTTCATTCACTGCATTCACCAAGGGCCTAGTGTTGGCTTCAGGGCTTCTCATTGCAATAGAGAACGTGTAAGATCCACACTCTTGTGAGGCCTGCGCCTCCTGGGCTGCTTGTCTGTCTCCCGCCGCGTCTCCCGCTGCTCCCTCCCAGCCCTCCTCTTCCTGCTCCTCCACTGCCAAGCTTGTCTCCACCACAGGGCCTTTGCACCTTCTGTGGCTGTTCAGGTGGCTGTTCGCTTTTCATCCTTCTCATCTCAGCTCACAGGTGACTTCCTCTGACCATCCTAGCAAAACCAGGCACCTGCTAGCTATTCTCTGTCACATACTCGTCATCGTCTTGTTAACACTGTAAGCTCTGTGGGAGTAAGAGCCAGGCCCACCTTGTCTGTCCTTTGTATTGCGGAAGGAGGTTCCTTCTCGCATCCCGCCCCCACCCCCCATTCATGCTTCTTAAAAAGTCAGGCCCTTAAAACTAGTGTCTTATACGTCTCCTAGTTTTTTTCCCGTGTGTAAGTCAGGCCCCGTTGTTTGCAATCCCAGGTCACGGACGTGGACTTCTCGGGGTTGAAGGCAGTGGTGAGGCTCACCGAGCCGTACCTCTGTGAGTCTCGCCTGAGCTCGTTCACCCGGGAGTGCATGAGTGAGCTCCTGGAGCTGAAGGAGCACCGGCTACCCCTGCAGGAGCTGTGGGTGGTGTTCGATGATTCCGGAGTGTTTGACCAGACCGCCCTGGCCGTGGAGCACGTCAGGTAGGAGGAGAAGTGGACAAAAATAACCTGCTTCCAGAAACGCTGGGCGAAAGGCAGTCAGCCTGGTGTGTCTTAGGCCCAGATTTAAAACTCAATCCGTGAGCTTGATCAGTGCATCTTTGCCGTATTTTAAAATATTCAAAGATCGGGGAATCTCTTAAATTGAAATTTTTTATCTGTTTAAAATTTTCAGTTTGAAATAATTTCAGACTTATAAAACTTTGAAAAAATAGTACAAAGAATTCTGGATATCCTCTACCGGTTACCCCAAATGTTAACAAAATGTAGAGGATTTTTAATTTGGTTTATATATGTTTAGAAGCTGCCTTCAGAGTTCTGGGATCTAAGGCTTATGGGTGGCATATCTGAATACAAGAGGAGAGAGAGAGAAAGTGAAGAAGGTGGTCTATCATGATCTGTGCACTGATTAGACCAAGCCAAAACCAAACCCACTGCTCACGAGTCGATTCTGACTCACAGCGACCCTGTAGGACAAAGTAGAACTGCCCCATAGGGTTCCCAAGGCTGTCATCTTTATGGAAGCCACATCTTCCTGCCTTGGAGGGGCTGGTGGATTTGAACCACCGACCTTTCGGTTAGCGGCCGAGTGCTTTAAACTGATAAGACTGTTACATGTTATCTGGTCAAAGAAAGTGTCTTGTCAGGCCACTTTCAGGACAGCTGAGGGACGTGCTTGCGTCTTTCAACTTTCCTGGCATGGTTGGTTTCCACTCGCACAAGTGTGCCCCGGGCCCCTTAAGGGAGAAGGTGCGTACCTGGAGTAATAGGTGTGTTTTTCAGATATATATTTTATCAGATAATTTTGACTTTCTTGGATCTTCTGTATATAGTTACTAAAGAAGGCTTAATTTTAGCTGCTGAGAAGTGGACTTATATTCCTCCAGGAGATGGAAGGCTGGTAACATAATGATCGTAATGTTAATAACTGTGCTTAGTGGTTTGAAATTTAAAAAGTATTTGCTAGTTTCTCTATAATTAGTTAACCTGGTTCTACTGGGCTCAATCTGAATAACTTATAAAGAAGCAGAGTGTCTCAGGCCCGGCTTCTGACATCGCATGGAAAGTTTCTAATTGTATACAGAAATGTTTAACCCTAGATGTTCAGTATTAGGCCAAGCAGTATAAATCCAAACAACTGGTTTCTGCGCAGAACAAAGTAACTCCCTTATGTTTGGACCATTTTGTGTAAACTCCAGCAGTTAAAGCCCGGGAAGGTGCAGCAGTAATGGGCGATTTGGGGAAGTCAGGAATAAGGGAGTTAATCTCCCCTCCTGGCTGTAGAAGTGGTGGAAAGACAAGCATCTGGGATTGGTGGTGGTGTTACTGATAGATGTGCTGGGCCAGATGTCTTCTTCATTTTGAGGGCTCCGATTCTCGTCAGTGCCACGAGAAGGTCAAATTGTGAGGGTTTTCGTTTGTTTTTATTCAGTAAATACTTGAGCGCAGCTCCTGAGTTGAGGGTAGGGGCACCTGTTGCAGAAAACGGACAGTCCCACCCTCAGGGAGTGGTCAGGATGAACCGTAATCACACACAGATGTGTCTGTGATTGTAAACTGCAGTGAGCGCTGGGAAGAATTATAGGGACTAGGTAGAAACGAAAAAGCCAAACGAGTGGCCATTGAGTCGATTCTGACTCATGGCAACCCCGTGTGTGTCAGAATAGAACCGTGCCCCATAAGGTTTTCAATTGCTGATTTTTTTGGAAGTAACTGCCAGGGCTTTCTTCCAAGGCGCCTCTGGGTGGACTTGAACCCCTAACCTTTCAGTTAGCAGCTATGTTAACCATTGCACCACCCAGGGAGTCCAAGACTAGGCCAGGCCACTGTTATATAGTTAAGGGGTCAAGAAAGTTGCCCTGAGGAAATGACATTTGAGCTTGCGTCTCAAGGACTCGCTAGGTGAAAGGGCTTGTGTTGGGGTGAGTAGGGGGAGCTTGGTGAGCTTAAGGAACTGAAAGGCCAGTGTGGCTGGAGCACAGACAGAACTGGAGACGCGTGGGAATGAGCTTAGAATCTAAAGCAGGGGTGAAAAGGTAAAGGGGTTTGTAGGCCAGTTAATTGTTTTTGTCTCCAAGAGCAATGGGAAGCCACTGAAGGGCTTTCTTTCAAGGGTAAATATGAGGGCTTTGTGTTTTAAAGGCTGCTGTGTATAATGCCACTGAGTTGTGCGTGTAAAAATAGTTTGAATGTCTTGTTATGTTTATTTCACCACAGTGAAGAAAAGGCTGCTGTGTAGAGAAGAAATGGAGGGAGTAGACTAGGGAGAGCAGTTAAAAGGCACACGGGGACTAGCGTGGAATGTGGAGGGATGGAGGTAGACTAGGGAGAGCAGGTAAAAGACATGCGGGGAATAGTGGGGGACGTGGAGGGATGGAGGTAGACTAGGGAGAGCAGTTAAAAGGCACGCGGGGACTAGCATGGGATGTGAAGGGAAGGAGTTAGACTAGGGAGACCAGTTAGAAGGCATGCAGGGACTAGTGTGGGACGTGGAGGGATGGAGGTAGACTAGGGAGACCAGTCAGAAGGCACACGGGGACTAGTGTGGGACATGGAGGGATGGAGTAGACTAGGGAGACAGTCAGAAGGCACACGGGGACTAGCGTGGGATGTAGAGTAGACCATTGAGACTTGTTGAGCGAGTGGAATGTCCAGGACGTGGTGGCGGAGTGGCTCTAGGGGATGAGGTGAGGGAGATTGAAGGTTGACACCCAGGTTTCTGGCCTGAGAGGATAAACCCTGGAAAGGTGCAGAGGTGACTGATCTGAGTGCCTGGTCCGTCCTGGTGAAGTGATGTTAGCTATTACGCGGTGGAGAAGGCAGGGGGCACTGCGGCAGCTGACCAGCATGTTACGAGCGTTTGGAGCTTTGGAGGAGCTTGATGTGTCTGTGACTTTGGAGTCTCTTTGGGGCCAGGGTGGGTACAGGACATGAGTGCATACTGCACGGAGGAGCTCTGAGGGGGCGGGGGGCGGTGGTGGTAGTGGTTTCGAGCCGTGTTAGGAATCCACGCGATATCTGGACTTGGGATTTTGTTCTCAGGACCATCCGGAGCCAGCAGGAGCTCCTTACTGAGTAGAGGCCTGCTTGGCTTCATTTTTTCCTCAAGGATGGGCTCTAGAGGGTGAAGAGACTGGTAGGCCAGCCAGTCTGCAAGGATTAAGAGATGATTTTCATTCCACTGCACCTTCCTTTCATAGCAGAACTTCTTGAAAGAGATACGTGGTCACAGCCTGTGCTTCCTTGCCTCCCACTAAGGCTTCTACCCCTACCTCGCCACTGATACCGTGTTTATCCAGGTCCCTAGACACGCCGTCTGCTTGTATCCAATCTTGTCTGGTCTCATCTTGCTCGACCTCTCAGCCACATTCTTGGTGTTTGATCACTCCCATCTTTCATTTTTTTAAGCAGCTTTATTTACGGTATTCACATAACACACGGTTCACCCATTTAAGTGTGCAATACATTGGTTTTTAGTATATTCACAGATATGTGCAAACATCACCACAGTCAATTTAAAAACCTTTTTTATCTCCTCAGAAAGAAACCCCATGCTCTTTAGCTATCACCCCCTGTACCCTCCACGTCCCCCCAGCCCTAAGCAACTGCTTTCTGTCTCTATAACCATTTGCCACTAAGCTGACTCTGACTCATGGCAACCCCATGTATGTCAGGGTAGAACTGTGCTCCACAGAGTTTTCAGTGGCTGATTTTGGGGAAGTAATTGCCAGGCCTTTCTTTCGAGGTACCTCTGGGTGAACTTGAACCTCAAGTGTGGTTGGTTAACAGCCGAGTGTGTTAACCATTTGCACCACCCAGGGGCTCCTTATGTCTCTATAGATTAACCTGTTCTGGACATTTCGTATAAATGGAATCATGTACTATGTGGTTTTGTGACTGGTTCTTTTCACTCAGCATATTTTTTGTCAACATTCAGCCACATTGTAGTATGCATCAGTATTTCATTCCTTTTTAAGGCTGAATAATATTCCATTGTATGTATATACTACAATTTGTTTACTCATTCATCCGTTGATGGACATTTGGGTTAGTTCCACCTTTTGGCTATTGTAAATTGTGCTGCTATGAACATCTGTGTACAAGTATTTGTTTGAGTCTCTGATCTCAAGTCTTCGGGGCACGTAGCTAGGAGTGGAATTGCTGAGTCACTCCCATCTTCCTAGCACCCTCTCCTCCCAGCTTCTGGGACAGGCATTCTTCTGGCCTCTCTCGGCTTTCCTTCTCCGTTTCCTTGGTCGGTGTGTCCTCTCGTGCTCACACTGTAGAATGTTGGAGTTAATTCGGACTCAGTCCTCGGCCATCTCCTTTTCTCTCTCTGTAAGCTGCGAAGCGTGTTAGAATCGCCTGAGTACTTACTTTACACAAGTATTCCAACTAACACGTGAAAAGGAACGGTAGACTCAATATCGCTATTCTGCAGCCACTAATAAAATAAAGCCTGCAGGCAGGAATCACTAGTGGCTGCTAGAACCCCTGGGTGAGAAACGGATGGGGGGCGGTGCCGTGGAGGGATCACATGACAGCACCTGAGCTCGCTGATCAGCCTCAGCCTCAGAACAAGAGACGCTATCGGGTGCATCCTGATGGGAGTACATTATACCTCCCGGGAAGTATTGTTGCCAAAAATCTTGCCTGCAGCTGGTCAAGTCTCTAGGTCTTACTACCAGTTTACTATCTATAAAAGCAATAGATGAACATGGGAAGTAACACCGTGGTGACACAATCAATAAACTTCGTAGTGTTGGAAACTATTCAATTTCAAGGAGAAATAGAGGGAAGAGTAATCTATAGAATGGACCGTGGACTGCCAGAAGAATGAGCAAGTCTGTCTCGGAAGAAGTACAGCCAGAGTGCTCCTTGGAAGCAAGGATGGCAAGACTACGTCTCCCATACTTTGGACATGTTATCAGGAGGCATCAGTCCCTGCAGAAAGACATTGATGATGAGTAAAATAGAGGCTCAGTGAAAAAGAGGAAGACCCTCAACAAGATGGATTGACACAGTGGCTGCAATAGTGGGCTCAGACATAACAAGGACTGTGAGGATGGCACAGGACTGGGCAGTGTTTCATTCTGTTGTACGTGGGGTCCCTGTGAGTTAGAACTGACTTGACAGCACCTAACACCAACAAGAATCTAGAATAAGAGTGATTTAAGAGAAGCATCAACTAAATGCAATGCTGACCTGTGTTTGGATCCTGATTTGGACAAGCCAACTGTAAAAACAACAGTGGAAACAACAAGAAAAGAGACAATTGGGGAAATTTGAACATTGACTGGATATTTGGTGATATTAAGGAATTAAATTGTTGTTTTGGTAAAACATTTTTTTTAGAGACACATACCAAAATTTTATGAATGATATATGTCAAAGGTTTGCTTCAAAAGTGTCAGGAGAGTAGGGGGTGGGAGGCAGAGATGAAATGCAATGACCAGGAGTTGATAATTGTTGAAGCTAGATGATGGATACATGGTGTACTGTTTTCTCTCTGCCCTTGTATATATTTGAAATTTTCCATAATAAAAATTTGGTAAAAAAACCCTTGGGAAGCTTTAAAAAAATACTGATGCTTTTGAAACAGCTTCCCCGGGGATTCTAATGTGCAGCCAAGGTTGAGGACTGTTGGCCTTATAGCGTGTCCCTGGATGATCTCGTTTATGGCTTTAATGCCAGCAGTATGCTGACAGCTCCCAGATTTACATCTCCAGCCCTGACCTTTCCCTTGAGCTCTGGACTTGCATATTTGTCTGTCTACTTGACATCATCTACGTGGAGGTCGAACAGACATCTCGGCCTATTTGCATGGTGAAACGAAACTCTTGTCTTCCACCCCAAACCTGTTTCTCTCCCAGTCTTTTCTTATTTCAGTAAATGGCACCACCATGGAGCCCTGGTGGTGCAGTGGTTAAGAGCTCAGCTGCTAACCAAAAGGTTGGGAGTTCGAATCTACCAGCCGCTCCTTGGAAACCATATGGGGTTAGTTCTACTCTGTCCTATAGGGTCGCTTTGAGCTGGAATCAGCTTAACGACATGGGGTTTGTTTGGTTTTATCCATCCAGTTACAGATGATCAGTAAATGATTCTTCTGGAAAAAAAAAAAGTCACAGAACCATTGCTGTGGAGAAAGCTTCTCTGGCTGATCAAAAGCTCCTTGTCTCATGTGACTCGCCAGTTGTTAGGGACGGCAAGACATGGGGATGTTGCGTAATATTTGCTGTAGTCGACAGACTGTTTTAG
>NW_004443950.1:24840293-24841725 GCF_000243295.1 Trichechus manatus latirostris | reverse complement strand
AATTAGAATTTGCATTAAAAATAAATAAAATTGTAGAAGATAATTTTTTTTTCCCTGTGTGAAAGATGATTTGGTTACGTAAGATAAGGTGCTAACCCTTTACGTTTCTGGGCACCCCACTTTGATTCAGTAAGTTTCTCTTGGCTTAAACAGTAAATAATAACAATAATAAAATAAATAAAAATATCTGAAGAGGCTGGTTAACGGTTCTTTCTGGTTTGGCATTATGTACGTCTTAGCTCTTCCGGCACTGGCTGTGGTTTCAGCCCTTTTCGCAGTGTTTCCGCCGTGTGTTTCCTGTGTTCCCATAGTGTGTTTAGTAAAATGCCAGCGTTTCCACTTTACGTGTGTCTAGGTTCAGTGCATTCGCTCTTAGAGAGTAATGAGTGGTTTCGAGTGCAGTGCAGTGTAATGATTGGTGAATATCATGTGCATCTGGCAAGTCTGATCTTTACTTGGGAAAATTGTTTTCCCATCTGACAGCGTGACATGTGCTAACAACAAGAAATGACTTCCCTACGTATCTTGTACAGCACTGGCAGATGGGATAGCGTAAGGCAAGGATTGTTTTCTGTTATGGAGAAGAAGCCATGGCATTTGATGGAATGTTATCAGATGTAGGCAGACCCTGAAGGACTCCGGCTAAGATAGGAGCAGAGCTATCGACAGGCAGGGTTCGAAGGGAATCAGATTGTCCTGTTTTGGTTTTGCACTGCCCAGTAAGTGTTGTTCCCTTCTAATTCAAAACACTGCTTCAAAGCTTATGGCTCTGGGACACACAGATGTTGCTTCACTGCTTCCAGACTGAAGTATCAATATAATGAGAAGAAGTAAGCTGATTGGCATGGATACTGGAAAGGCTAAGATGCTTATTTTAAAATGTGAGTCTTCATCTTCACAACCTAATTGACCTGATCAAGCAGTCGGTCGTTTGGCCTCCTGTTTCTGGTTTTCAAAGTAGATTTTCAGAATATCTTTAAATGAACACAGAGTGACCAAAGCAGACAAAGTTCTTGCTTTTCAAGCTGCACCTAATTCATTTGAGAAGTGGGAAAAAATTTATTTTTTGTGTATTTAAATTCTATTTGAGTGTTCACCATAATTTGATGTAAAGGATATGGTTCTGTTTTCTTTTCCTCCTGTCTTATTTAGAGCATGACTAAGTTAAAAAAAAAAAATCATCTAGGGCAATAATTCTCAACCTTGGTTATATATTGGAATCCCCAGAGAACTTTAAAAAACACTTTTCTCCCTCCAAAAGACTGGGAGGGGGCCTGGGCATCTGTATTTTTAAAAACCCCTGGTGATTCTAATATGCAGCCAGAGTTGAGAAGCTCTGGCCTGAGGCATCTAGTCAGTGTACTTTTAAATGAAGAGTAAAGCAATTATTGTAAAATTGTAGGTAGTAGCAATCATATTGTACTTTCTTTTT
>NW_004443950.1:24805543-24839146 GCF_000243295.1 Trichechus manatus latirostris | reverse complement strand
TTAAAATTGTATTCTGAGATTGAACAGTTGAAACAAAAGCTAAAACTCATTGAGAATCCTTTGTTGAGGTATCTATGTCTTTGTTATTCTTAGTTGATTAACATCTTCTTTTTTTTTCCCCAGCTATCTTCTGAAAACTGATATGTGTGTTTGGTTTCTTTAAGGTATGTGTTTGGTTACCAAAAGAATTCTAATATCCAAGCAAAGGGCGCCCGTGGGAGTGGTCAGAAGGTAACACACGTGGTCTCCTCCGCCATGATGCCTGGGCTGCTGCGGTCCCTGCTCAAGGACAGGCTTTGTCAGGAGCCTTGTGAGGAGGAAACAGAGATTCAGGTAAAAGGAGACTGTCTCACTCCAGGTGGCCTTTTTCCCTCTGACTCACCCAAGGTTTTCATGAATTCTACAAAGTGTTTACAGGAGCTTCCCAGAGCTGGTTTTCTGTGCCATGGGAGTTAGTGAGGGCCCTGCCTTTGGTCAGGAATAGTCACTTACCAAGCTTGCACTGGGCTCAGTGCACCGCCAAAGTGGATAATTAAATACTCAGTTTGGACTCCCTTTTCAAAGTGAGACGTGAAGGCACCTGGAGTAGTAGTCGGGTCGCTTTTGGGAGGCGTGTATCTGCCAAATGTCATTGTTGTTTTCTAGTTCCATAGTGATCCGTTGTCTGCTATAAATGCCTGCTATGAAGGCGACAGTGTCATTGTTTGTCCTGGCCATTACGTGGTGCACGGCTCGTTCTCCATTGCTGACTCCATTGAGTTGGAAGGTGAGTGTGGGAGGTCACGCAACCAGACTCATGCATGACGTGCTCACGAAAACAGTAAATTACTCATCTTGTGGCGGCTTCAAGAATGGAGTTTTAACTCATTTGATTTCAAATGAATTGCCACGAAATTAACGGTTTTCAAGGCTTACAGGGAATTGACCCACTGTTTGAGCAACGTGACTTACAGTTCTTTATAACATGTATATGTTGGGAAGACATTCCTAGTCAACATACAGAAAAAAGACCACTAGGAAGAAGTGGACTTTCCAGATTGTCGGTGGTTTTAGAAAGAAAATCTCATTTCTAGAATAAAAAAGTATACCCAGCAGTATTATTTTAGTTTAGTATTTTTTTGGACTTGTTGCTTGCTCTTATTTCATATACGTTGTGGGTATATGGTGTGTGGTTTTTTGTTTTAAATTTAGCTTATTTGTGTTGGAGTATAGGGAAGTACATTTAACTTGAAATGGGTACAAAATAAACGTCACTGAATTCTTCAAAAGCTTGATGAATGTTACAAATTCTACACTTTGTGTCTTGGCCAAAGTGTATTTTTGAGAAAATTAATGTTGAAAGATTCTGTAAAAGACAACTTCTCAGTTGTTATAATCTCCTTGTACATTTAGAGCGATTCCTGAACGTAGGCTACTCTACAGCCGTCCATCTTGGTCCTGTGTATTTCCATAACACGTCAAATTCAGATGCACCTGCTCAGCTACTCATGAAAACAGCTTCAAGTTAGCAATAAAGCTTGTAATGCAAAAAATTGTATATCATTTTGGGACTTGTGCAGCTGTTCACAAACTGCTTAAGCTAGGTTCTTTATCTTGTCAAAACTTCTTAATGGAAGTAAGGCTGGGCATTTAATCTCCTGCTGTTCACTGGTGCGGCATCTCACCCGCTTTTTGTTTTCTGTGCGTAATTTTTGTTCTTCCTCCTCTCCATGTGTGTATACGTAACACATCTGCAGGATAAAGCACTGCAGTAAAAACACTTTGTTTTTGGCGTAGTGAAAATAACATTGATATTACAGATGGTGTGGTGGATAAGAGTTCTTCCTAGATTGGCGAGGAAATTATAATGTGATTGCCAGAGTGTCATAAATATCCATCCAGAATTCTGGTACTTAAGTGTAAAAATGACTGTAAATTTACCAACCGAGGGCATTTTTGAGAATTTGGGGAATCAGGTGGTATCTCTACTAGTGTGAATATATGGAGGACTTGTTCATGAGTAAGATTTAAGCTTATCTGGCCGTGAGCTATAGCTAACACTTATAACAAGAGATATGTACCGAGTACCTGCTATGTGCAGGCCATTTCCATTGTATAGTAGGGCTTTTCTTGTTTGGAACTTCCATTTACTTAGTTGATGGTTTTATGTTTTAAGCTGCTGAGAATACATAATTTGTTTATGTAATAATCTCATTTTTTTCTTATGGCAGTTCTTTTTATATTTTTTATTTTTCTGGTTATAAAATCAGTGGTTACTGTAGAAAATATGCCAAGTACATGCAAACACATAAAAAGAATTGGAGGAAAAAAAAGGCTCGTAATCCCATCATCCAGAGTAGATTACCAGGAGCCTTCTGGTATAAGAAGTTGTCTTGCGTTCTCCGGTGTCCCCGGAGGCTTCTCTGTACGCTTCATGCATAGACAGCCTCCGTGGCTTTGCCTCTCTAACACAGTTACTGGTTTTATTTATTCAAGCCAAGACTTACCTTTAGACAGTGAGAGTTATTTCTTATCGACAGCTTTGTCTGTCTGCTTCTGTTTCATGACGAAAATCAGGGATGTCCTCTACTTTTCTGATCCTCAAATTTTTTTTGGTAAGCCCACTCAACGGCCCCATCTGCACCTTCAGTTTTATTTAGATTTATAGGGATCCAGTGATTTCCATTGGTTCCTATGTTGGTGAACAAGCTAGGTTTCTTTTTCCAGTAGCTAAACTAAGTCAGATTGTCAGATTTTAAGTCAGTCAGTTGAAGAGAATATTAAAATTAGATAACCTGAGAACTGCTTAGGCTTTTTCAAAGCTAATTTGTATTAGAATCTTGGAGTTGGAATAAAGCCTTAGAAGGATTGAATGCTTAAACCCCTTTGACTCGGCTGTGAGCATTTGGATTATTTATTGTTTCATAGTGGTTCTGTAAGTGAATTTAGTGCTGATCTGATCTGAAATGGTTCATAGGGTAGTCTTCCTGATATGGGGCAAATTGAGGAGTTGTTACTGTTAAAAATTGAATATCATGGTTTAAATTAATCAAGATATATTGGGAGATAATTACATATTACTTAAATGCAACTGGTTGATTGATCTCAAATATTGTGTGGAATCATTTGAACTAAAGAAATCTGTGTTTTTCTGTTTAGGCGTTTCCCCTCACCCATCTGCGTCTTGCTCTTTTCCTTAGGATATGGTCTGCCAGATGATATTGTGATAGAAAAGAGGGGCAAAGGAGACACTTTTGTGGATTGTACAGGTGCAGATATTAAAATCTCAAGCATAAAATTTGTTCAGCACGGTGCTGTAGAAGGAATCTTAAGTAAGTATCTGAGTATTTGGTGTATCATTTGTTCCAGGCTTTGAAGAAAATCTTTGCTTTTCATGAAGGATACACTTTAATGAAGCACCACTCTTGAGTGGGTGGAAGGTTGATTATTTAGGTACATAACCTGGCAATTTAGGGAGCTTTACTCCAAAGTGAAAAACAGTTGAGCCTGTTCTTTGAGATTTGTTAGTTTAATATTGACCTCTCTTCTGTGTGATCAGTTTTTCCCTTTAAAACATTCCAGTATCGTCTGTTTTCTCTGTGTTCGACCGAGCACTTGCTTCACCCCAGCTGTCTTCATGCCTCTGTAAGACTGTTTCCTAGGCACCGCACCCCCTCTCTGAGTTAGGGCTCTCTTCTCCCTCTAGGCTACTCAACAAAGTTACTCTCCGATTCTTTTTTCTAATCCAAAGTGCTTTTTAACTTGATTGTGCACTTCTGACGTCAGGTCATTCTTTTTTCAGAATGTTGCTTTTCGACTTCAGAAAATAACTCAAAATAGTCAAAATATTATGAATTTAGAATTCAGATGATCAAGTTTGAAAGCTATTGAGAAACATTTAAACCATGTCTAATGTGAGGTCAAGGCTGTTTCTAACGTTGGAAAAGACATAGTACTCGTGAAAGCAGCGGACTGTATGTTTTCATCACAGGCATTCACCGTGGCAAGACCACGTTGGAAAACTGTGTCCTGCAGTGTGAGACCACGGGAGTCACCGTCCGCACGTCAGCAGAGTTGCTAATGAAGAACTCAGATTTATATGGTGCCAAGGTATGCTCCTCTCCTATGCTTTTGGTGAAGGAGTTTGGGTTTTCGTTCTAAATAAATCGATAAAATATGGGGCCAAACTGTAAATGCGTATTCCTGTTTTCTTTCTTCAAAGGAGTCCAGTCAGCCCGACTCAGATATACAAGGTTATTCTTATTTTTTAGCATTTTTCCCAACAGGTTAGGAAGAAAAAGAATCCATCCTACAGGTGCTCTCTGGTAACTTAGGCCCTTAAAGTCATAACTTTGTAACCAAGTTTGTAGTAATCAAAACTCAGTTACTTTTTTAGAAAAAGTTGAACTTCTTACTTTAAGATAATTGTAGACTCACATGCAGTTGTAAGAAATAATATACAGAGATCCCATATGTATACCCTTTACCATTTTCCCCCAATGGTTCTCTTGCAAAACTAGAGTACGCTATCTCAACAGGATATTGACATCAATAATCAACATAGGGGTCACTTTGTCACCACGAGGATTCCTCATGTCACCCTTTCATAATCACACCCATTTGTCTCTCTCCCCCAGCCCCTCCTTAACCACAGGCAAACACTAATCTGTTCTCGCTTTCTATCATTCTGCCCTTTCAAGAATGTTACATAAACGGAATCATACAGTATGTAACCTTTTGGAATTAGCTATCCTCACACAGCCTAGTCCTCTGGAGACTCATCCGAGTCGTGTGTATTAGTCGTTTATTCTCTTTATTGCTGAGCGGTACCCTCTGGTGCGGCTGTGCTGCGGTCAACTGTTCACCTCTTGGAGGACAGCTGACTTGCATCCAGTGGTTGGCCGTTGAGAATAAAGCTGTGCTAACATTTGTGTACAGGTTTTCGTGTGAACCTAAGTTTCATTCCTCTGGGATAAATGCCCAGGAGTGCAGTCGCTGGATCATATGGTAGTTGCGTGTTTAATTTTTTAAGAAACTGCCAGACGATTCTCCAGAGTGGCTGTATCATTGTATCTTCCTGTCAGCAATGTAGGAGTGGTCCAGTTTCTTTGTATCCTTGCCAGCATTTAGCGTTTTCAGTGTTTTTTTTAATCTTAGCTGTTTGTATTTTCTCTTTGGTATAGTGTCTATTCAAGTCTCTTGCCCATTTTTTTTCTTTTGGTTTTAACGAAGAGAAGTTTATTTCCTCACAGTCAAAGTAGGCTATAAGTCCAAATTCAGGGCGTCAGCTCCACGGGAAGGCTTCTTCTCTCTGTCGGCCTTCTTCTCTTCAGTGTTCCCGCCGACTAGGAGCTTCTCTGCACAGGGACCCCGGTCCAAGGACGCACTGTGCTCCTGGCACTGCTTTCTTGATGGTATGAGGTCCCCCTTTTGCCCATTTTTTTTTGATTGGATTGTTTGATTTTTTTTGTAGTTCTTTATATATCCTGGATATTTGACCCTTGGCAGATATATGGTTCCCAAAATTTTTCTCCCACTCTGTAGGTTGTCTCTTTACTTTACTGATGAAGTCCTTTAATGAACAAAAGTTTTTTAATTTTGATGAAGATCAAGTATGTTTTGTCTTTTGTTGCTCATGCTTTCGGTATCATATCTAGAAATCCATTGTTAAAAATTAGTCCCCAAAGCATAACCCTATGTTTTCATCTCAGAGTTTTATGGTTTTAGTTTTCACATTTAGGTCCTTGATCCGTTCTAATTTTTATATATGATGTGATGTAGGACAAGTTTATTCTTTTGCTTGTGAAAATCCAGTTTTCCCAGCACATTTTTATTAAAGAGACTATTCATTCCCCATTGGATGGACTTAGCACCCTTGTCAAAAATAAATTGTGTACAGATGTATGGATTTATTTCTGAGCTCTTAATTCTATTCCATTGGTCTATATGTCTATCATTATACCAGTGCCTGACTGTTTTGATTACTGTAGCTTTATAATATGTTTTTTGATTGGGAAGTGTGAGTCCTCAAACTGTGTTACTTTTCATGATTCCTTTGGATATCTGGAGCCCCTTGTAGTTCCGTATAAATGTGAGGATTGACTTTTCCATTTCTGCAAAGAGGGCTGTTGGAATTTTTGATGAGGACTCTGTTGAATCTGTAGATTTATTTGAGTACTATTGACATCTTAATATTATTAAGTCTTGTCATTAAGTCTTCTGATCCACAAACACAGAATATCATTCCATTTATTTAGGTCTTCTTTAATATGTTTCAGTAACATAGTTTTTAGTGTACAGGTCTTTCACTTCCTTGCTTAAATTTATTCCTGGGTATTTTATTCTTTTAGCTGCTATAGTAAATAGAATTGTCTTCTTAATTTCCTTTTCTGATTGCTCATTGCTGATGTATGGAAACCTACCGATTTTTGTGTGTTGACCTTGTACTTTGCCACTTTACTAATTCATTTATTAGCTTTCTTGTGGAATCTTTGGGGTCTTCTACATGTAGGATCATGTCATCAGTGAAAAGGGATAGTTTTACTTCTTTTTTCCTAATTTGTATACTTTTTTTTTTTTCTTGTCTAATTTCTCTGGCTAGGACTTCCAGTATGATGTTGAATAGCACTGATGGGAGTGGGCATCCTTGTCTTATTCCCCATCTTAAGGGGAAAGCTGTGAGTTTCTCCATCGAATGTGACATTAGCTGTGGGTTTTCCATAAGTACCCGTTATCAGATGGAGGAATTTCCCTTCTATTCCTAGCTTGTTGGGTGTTTTTATCATGAAAGGGTGTTGGATTTTGTCAAATGCCTTCTTTGTGTTGATTGAGATGATCATGTGTTTCTTTTGTTTTTTTTGATTTTACATTGATCGATTTTCTAATGTTGAACCACCCTTTGCATTTTGGGGATAGATCCCATTTGATCATGGTATATCATCTTTTTAATATGCTTTGGATTCAGTTTACTAGTATTTTTTTCATCACTATTCATAAGGAGTATTGCACTCAGTTTTCTTGTGTCTTCGTCTGACTCTGGTATCAGAGTAATGCTAACTTCATATAATGAGTTAGGAAGTGTTCTCTTCTGTGTTTTGGAAAAGTTTGAGAAGGATTGGAGCCACTTCTGTAAACATTTGGTAGGATTCCACAGTGAAGCCATATGGGCCAAGACTTCTTTTCTGGGAAGTTTTTGATTAGTGATTCCATCTCTTTACTTGTTATGGGTTTGTTGAGATCTTCTATTTTTCCTTGAATCAATGTGAGAAGCTTATGTGCGTCTAGGAATTTGTTCATCCAGCTTATCTAATTTGTTGGCTACTTGTTCATAGTCTTCTCTTATGATCCTGTTTCTTTCTATTGCAGTGTCCTCACTTTCATTTCTGATTTGAGATATTTGCTTCTCCTCTCTTTTTTGCTCTGTCAACCTAGAGAATGTTTTTGTCGATTTCATTGTTTTTCCCCTCTCTATTTTATCAATCTCTGCTGATTTTTGTTATCTCCTTCCTTAGCTGCTGCTTTTGGTTTGGTTTACTCTTCTTTTTCTAGTTCCTCAAGTTTTTTGGTTAGGCTGTTGATTCGTGTTCTTTCTTAACTAGACATTTATAGATAGAAATGTTCCTCTGAGCACTGTTTTCGCTGCATCCCATAAGATTTGAAATGTCGTACTTTCATTTTCATTTGACTTTAGGTATTTACCGATTTCTTCCTTGACCCATTGGCTGTTTTAGTGTTTTGTTGAATTTTTGTATTTTTGTGTATTTTCCAATTTTCTTTCTGTTTTAATTTTTAATTGAACTCCTTTGTCGTCAGAGAAAATGCTTTGTATGATTTCAGTCTTTTTAAATTTATTGAGACTTGCTTTGTGACCTGATGTGCGGACTGTCCTGGAGAATGATCCGTGTGCACTGGAGAAGAATGTGTATGGTGCTGTTGTTGGGTGGAATGCTCTGTATATGTCGTTAGGTCTACTTGGTTGGTAGTGTCATTCAAGTCCTCTGTTTCCTTGTAGATCTTCTTTCTAGATGTTCTGTCCCTTAGTGAGAGCAGTGCAATGAAGTCTCCAACTATTATTGTAGAGCTTTTCTATTTCTACCTTCAATTCTGTCAACTTTTGCTTTGTATATTTTGGGGCTCTGTTGTTGGGTGCATATATGTTTGTAGTTGTTATATCTTCTTGATGAATTGACCCTTTTTATCATTATATAGTGTTCTTTTTTGTCTCTTATAACAGATTTTGACTTCAAGTCCCTTTGGTCTGATATTAAAATCTCCACCTCAGGTGTTCTTTGTTGCTATTTGCTAGGTAGCTGCTGGCCTAAATTATTTTCCTTTTTAAATTCTAAATGATTTCTGGTGGCTTTGTATTTCATTTTATTCTGTTGTATATGTGTTTTCTCATGAAACACTCCCACTCTGAGAAAACAACTCTACATGCATATGGTAGATGGTGTCATAAATGGTTAATAGCAACTCTTTATCTATGAAATTGTGTATTATTTCCCAAATGGTTTCTTAAATATAGAAGTTTAATGGAATCATTTTCACTTTTCAGTGTGTCTAGCATAGCATCAGGAAATACATTATTCCTGTTACTATTACTTTTTGTTGGTACCTTGTGGTGCTGAGGGACAGGTGAGAGAATTGGACCATGCATAAATCTTTCTAGTTACTCTGCATAAATAAGACACTTGAATTGGCTGCTTATTTTAACATGTCGTAGCAGTGGAGGCTATTCATTGTCTAACTCTTGGATGGAATTTTCAGGTTAGGTTAGGTATTTTAAAACTGGTGTGTTTTTAAAAACATAGGTCTTTTTTCCATCCTCAAATTACAATATTTTACTAGTCTCAAATGCTGTTCTCCAACTAACTGAGTGTCTCTGAGAGAATGGTTATTTTGCAATCCAAGTACATTTTTAACAAAATTGTTAAAAGATTGTTTTTTATTTTTTGGTAGAATCAGAAAACCGATTTGTCCAGAATGAAAAAATAGGACAGGAATTAAGTGTTGACACTCTTAGCCAGTGGTGTGTGTGTGCTTTGTTTTGTTTTTGAAAGTGATAAATGGTAGATAGTTAGCTGGAAATGGAGGAAATGGAAATGCTGATAAGAAGTACCTAATAAAACTTATCCCTAAGACATGTTATGTTTGCACGTTACCATTTGTACTGTATTAAAGGGTAAGAAGTGATTGTAATAAACCTCTTATAGTTCTGCCTTTTAAAAGCTGATTGTCAATACTTTAACTTATAACTTGTAGGGAGCTGGTATAGAAATATATCCTGGGAGTAAGTGCACCCTGAGTGACAATGGGATTCATCACTGCAAGGAAGGGATACTCATTAAGGTGAGCACCTGCTGAAACACCCTCTTTCCAAAGATTAGAATGGTTTATCTAAGAAAAATTATGTTTTGTTAAATTCCCATGTTGGGTTCTGCTGTTTCCTGATTTTGAAATGCATAGTTGATCAACGTTAATAGTATCAATAGTTGCTGGTTGACTGTCTCTTGCGAGGATGCCTTACTGCCTGTAGATGTGTAGAAACAACGGAAACGCTGCATCACTCAGCACTCAGACTGGGCGACAGCATATTAACAAGCAGAGCTTTTCTGCTTATTTTTACAATAGCCTGAAAAAAGGTGAGAAGATTTGTAAAGCAGGAAGTGTTGAATGTGACAGTCCCTTAAAACCTTTGTCTTCAACGTCACAGGACTTCTTAGATGAGCATTATGACATTCCCAAAATCACCATGATGAATAATGTCATACACAATAATGAAGGTTATGGCGTCGTTTTGGTGAAACCTACGATTTTCTCTGACCTGCAAGAAAATGTCCAAGATGAAACTGAAGGTACTATATTTAGTAATCTTTTATGTAAAAGAATAGATCTAATTTACTCTGTTCCTGCACTAGACTCTGATACTGCTCTGGTCTTTCTTCTCGTCCTTAAAAAAGGATTGCTGTCATCTGCTTGGGCGTGGAGACAGAGAGGCTTGGTAAAGCCATACATGGAATCTCAGGGTGGAGGACACTTTCAAGGTCAACTAGTTCACCTATTCATTAGCAACCTTGATATCATAGTTTTTCTGGTCCTGCTGTTCCCTCCTTCTGCTTGCTTTCTGAACATTTCTAGAATAAGGTTGAGCGTATGATAGCAATGGTGTCTCCTGCTGGCATTTGTTAAGGATGTTGTGGTGGCTGTGTGCTGTTGAGTTGATTCTGACTCATAGCGAGCCTGTGTGACAGTAAAACCGTCCCGTAAGGTTTCCTAGACTGTAATCATCACAGGAGAAGATCACCAGGTCTTTTCTCCTACGGAATGGCTGGTGGGTTTGAACCGCCGACCTTTCGTTTAGTAGCTGGGCACTTACCCACTGCACCACCAGGAGAGAAATGCGTGTACTAGGCTGAAGGCAGCACTTACTGGAGGGGATAGTGGAGTTTGCTCTGCTATCTTTTGGTAGAAGCAAAACCCTCCCTGTCACCTGCCTTTCTTGGCAGAAAAGTTGCAGTAACACAGTGGGAAATTTGTGAATTTGAAGCCATGATCCAGATCAATAGTAAGTCTCAGTCATGTGGAAGGATTGGACCTTGAAGTTGGGTGGGCAGAGTTCAAAGGATGACCAGTAGTCCGCATCGTCCTTCAGGATTCACCCACTTATTTCCCTGTGAGTGTTTCATTATCTCACAGCTCTATAGTCAGAAGTCCAGGCAGGCTTGACTGGGTTCTCTGCTCAGGGTCTTACAAGGGTGAAATCAGGGCGTCGGTTGGGCAGGGCTCTTGCCTAGAAGCTCTGGGGAAGAATCCGCTTCCAGCTCATTCGTGTTGTTGGCAGAATCCAGTTCCTGGCAGTTGTAGGACTGAGGTCTCTGCTTTCTTGCTGACTGCTGGCCAGGAACCTCTCTCCGCTCCTAGAGGCCACTCTCAAGTCCTTGGCCTGTGGCCCCCTCCGTCTCAGCAATGGAAAAGTTTCCTCATGAGACATCCCTCTTACGCTTCTCATCTCTCTGGCTTCCTCGTCTGCAAAAGCTCTGCTTTTGGTGGGCTCCTGTGACTAGGTTAGGCCCACCCGAAGAATCCCCTTTCTTAAGGTCAACGGGTTAGTATCCTTAATTACATCGGTAGAATCTGTAGAATTTCTTTTGCCATGTAAGAATCATGGGTGTAACAACCATGGGGGCCATCTAGAATTCTGTCTATTACACTCACCCACTGAGAATGCTAATAAGTAGCTGCTAGAGTGACAGTTCCTTTAGGAAGAGTAGTACTGGGTTTTAATCTTTGCATCTGAACACAGTACTTAGCAGATAGTAAATATGCAGGAAATGTCTGTTGAGTCAATGAGAGTCTAGGCTCAAGAGGATGAGTTGGAAACTGGTGATCCTGTGTGAGGGTAAGGAAACCTGGGCATGCAGAGCAGGACACCTGCTCACTGAGATTCTTCTGGTAATGTGTGTGTAAAATCCAGTCAGATCACAGCAGGAATCTCTGGCAGAAAAAACTTGGAATCTCTAATAGATTGTGTAAAAACATATATGCTTTAGTTGGGCTCCTTGTATGTTTAACTTTGTTTTACGTTTTTTGTTTGTCCAGAAAATAAAGCGCTTAAAATTCAGACAAGTGGAGAGGTAGATGCAGCTGAAAAAGTGGATTTAGAAGAGCTGATTCAGTGTGCAACTGGTAAAATGGAGCTTTACGCCAGCTCTGACCCCTTGGAGCCAGTCGAAGGCAACTGTGAAATTGTCAATGAACTAGTTGCTGCTTCCACAAAGAAAGGCCAGATCAAGAAGAAAAGGTTGAGTGAACTGGGGATCATGCAAGCCGATGTCACCCTCATGTCCCAGGAGATGTTTGTTTCTATCGTGGGGAACCAGTTCAAGTGGAATGGGAAAGGGAGTTTTGGCACGTTTCTGTTCTGACCGCCATGATGTGACTCGATCTCGCCTGTTGGATTTGGCATGCGCTACCCTGAGAATCACTGCCGCTATCATAGTTTGCTTCGTGTCTGTATTTTATATTCCATGTACTCAGTTGGGTTTGAGTGTAATATAGATTTATTTCTATCTGCGGGTATTGCACAGAACGCTCCCTCTTTACAAGGAAGGTCATAAAAACATAACAGAAATAGTCGGAGATTTTTTTTTATATAGAAAGTCTAGCTTTCCTAGACACATAGTTCTCCGCTATGAAGCCTGTTTGTAACTTTCTAGTGTGGATTTGAATCTAGCACTTCAAAGGCAGTGAGTGCACGCAGATGTGATGTGGCAAAGGTGCCGTGTTCTTCTCACAGTTGTCTTTTTATCTCAATGACAGTGAGTCTCCTTTCCAACCAGTATTTGCATAATACTTGTCTTAAAATAAAAGCTTTTATGATTGGGAAGTTATCTGCCTAATCAGACTCCTTATTGAGAATCTGAGCGGGTTGCATTTTTATGTTAAACTGTGCAATCATTGAAACGGTAATAGGTAACATAGCAGGTTTGAAACAAATGGAATGTGTTGTTGAGAGCCAGTGCACACGTAAGGCATTTGCATTATTGCTGAATATGAATGATTAAAAAGAAGGTATTTTTCTTTCACCCTAACAGTATTCTGATCAAATTTCTTCTCTTCCAAAGTCAGAATGATTACCTATACAACCTGTATTAGCTACGTGGTCTTGACATCATATTGTAAAACACAGCTTCTAGAAGTATTTATATTTAAAAAAGTATATGTGACATTAATATGCCTACTGATTAAAATTATACTGATGAAATAACCAGCTTGAATCTTGTCGTCTTTTCCAAGGCAACTATGGGCCATGGTGTCCGTGTAGCATATATGATCATTGAAGTACACGCCCTATTTTGATATCTCTTTCTAGTGTTTCAGAAAGGCTATTCGGTTCTTTTTTAAAATGTATTTATGTGTGTTTCTTAAGTTTGGATAGATAATAACTTATTTTTCAGATGCTACTAAATGTGGAAGGATTTATGTAAGGTTTATTGTTTGGCCAGTTATTGCTTGGTGTTTTCATTTTTCTTCCCTTTTTTAAAAAAAAATTTTACGATGTTTTAAGTGAAAGTTTACAGCGCAAATTAGTTTTTCATTCAAAAATTTATACACAAATTGTTTTGTGACATTGGTTGCAATCCCCGCAATGTGTCAGCACTCTCCCGCTTTCTGTTTACACCCCAAGTTCCCCGTGTCCATTCGTCCAGTTTTCCTGTCCCTTACCGCCTGCTCGTCTTCGCTTTTGGGCAGGTGTTGCCCGTTTGGTCTTGCACACTTGGTTGATCTAAGAACCATGTTCTTCACGTGTGTTGTTACTTGTTTTACAGGCCTGTCTGATCTTTGACTGAAAGGTGAACTTCGGGAGTCGTTTCGGTTCTGAGTTAGCAAGTTGTCTAGGGGCCATAGTCTTGGGGCTTCCTCTAGTCTGTCAGACCAGTAAGCCTTGTCTTTTTTTTTTTTTTGCGGGAGTGGCAGGGAATTTGAATTTGTTGTGCATTTTCCTCCCACCCTGTCCGGGGCCCTCTACTGTGATCCCTGTCAGAGCAGTTGGTGGTGGTAGCCAGGCACCATCTAGTTCTTCTGGGTTCAGGCTGGTGGAGACTGTGGTTCCTGTGACCTGTTGGTCCTTTGGAGTAATATTTTCCTGGTGTCTTTGGTTTTCTTCATTCTCCTTTGCTCTGGATGGGATGGGACCAATAGATGTATCTTAGATGGCAGCTCGCAAGCTTTTAAGACCCCAGACACTGCTCGCCAAAGTAGGATGTAGAACATTTTCTTTATGAACTATGTTTTGCCAGTTGACCTAGATGTGCCCTGAGACAATGGTCCCCAGCACTCACCTCCAGAAACTTGGTGCCTCAAGGTGTTTGAATGTATCTAGGAAGCTTCTATGGCTTTGTCGTGGTCAAATTGTACTGACTTCCCCTATATAGTGTGTTATCTTTCCCTTCACCAAAGTTAACACTGGTTTATTATCTAGTTAGTGATATTCCCCCTCCGCCCCTCCCCTCTCTCATAACATCAAAGATTGTTTTTTTCTGTATGTAAAGCTTTTCTTGAGTTTTTAGAACAGTGGTCTTATACAATATTTGCCCTTTCAGGATTGACTTATTTCACTCTGCGTAATGCCCTCCAGATTCCTCTATGTTGTGAGATGATTTGTAGATTCATCGTTCTATCATTGCGTAGTATTCCATTGTGTGTCTATAACATAGTTTGTTTATCCATTCATCCATTGTAGGACACTTAGGTTGTTTCCATCTTTTTGGTGTTGTGAATAATGCTGCAGGGAACATTGGTGTGCGTATGTCTATTTGTGTGATGGCTGTTATTTCTCTAGGATATATTCCTATGAGTAGGATTGCTGGATCGTATGGGATTTCTATTTCTAGCTTTTTAAGGAAGCACCATATCGTTTTCTATAGTGATTGTACCATTTTACACTCCCACCAGCAGTGCGTAAGCAACCCAGTCTCCCCACAACCTAACCTGCCCAACATTTGTTATTTTCTGGTTTTTTGATTAGTGCCAGTAATGTTGGGGTGCATTTTTCTAATGACTAATGATTGTGAGCATTCCTTTTTTTTTTTTTTTTAAATCCTGCTGCAGAGGGGCTTAAAAAGTAATGTTGATTAATTCTATATTAGCTTCAGCCAAATACTGGTTTGAAAACCGTTCATTAAAATTTTTTTCTTTTTTTTTTTTTTAGTCAAATAGGTTTTTCAGTTGTATTTCCACTTTATCTTGGAGTTCAGAGTCTGTGTATTCTCCTGTAACTGCCGGAGTGTCAAAGGGACGTAAGCTTAGGTAAATAAAGCTGATCTCTTCCTTGCTTCTTTATATAGCACAGCAGTGTTTCAGATTTTAGTTCCATTCATTAATTTTTATTCAAGTGATCAGTTAGTGAATAGGCTTAATGTGTTCTTATTTAAGTTACTTAGAATCCATTTTGCCTCAATCACGAAGAGTTAAGCATCTCAGACCACCTAATACAGAGAGAACGCTGAAGGAGCGTGTGTTTGACATTTGAGAAGACAGCACTGACGTGGAAAAGGGACTGTGTCTTCTGTGTTGATCACGTTACCAGGTTGTCCTGTCCTTGGGGTGCACCCTGGCCATGCCCTTCTTTACTTGCAATTCCTTCGAGGCATCTCCCTTCCTCGGATCCTTGTCCTGTTGTTGCACCACAGGTACAGACATAAATATATTTTCAAAAACTGCCTACAGATCATTAGATCTCAAGTGTATACACTCCACTTTTCTGGACTTGGAAAAGGATGATGAAGTATCCACTTTCTGGATTTGGCTCTTCAGAGGGAGGTTGAAGGAGGGAGTTAAAACGCTAATGAGCACCTAGTAATGTTTATAATTCAATTTGCTGTTATTCTCTCTATTCCTTTTCTAGGAAAAAAATTCCACAGACTTTGTGAAAGTTAAGTTGATATAAAAATAGAGTATTAGGCTTTGATGCAAATGCCAGGTGGAGGATTTGATTTTATAACATTTTATTCTGTGATTTTTTGAGGAGATGTGTATGTAAAAATTTTTTTAAAAGTCCTACACAGTGAAACCTGTGAGAGACGGAACTTGACAGGATTGCCTGGTTTTTCTGGGTCTTGCAATTTTTCTGCTTTGACGGTGCAGTCTTGCCACTTTTCTGTTGCTATTAGTGGAAAATATTTGAGTTTTCCTTCTCTGACAAGTTTCTGCCTCACGCAGGTTCCATCTTTCGCAGGTTTTACTGTATGTGTTAAAGTGAAGGTCTCTTTTCGCAGTTCAGTAATAGTGAGAACTGGGAAAAGAGACCTTCAATATATATATTACACTATGCCTAGGAAGAGACCTGTAGTATGTATGTCACACCATGCCTAGAAAGAGACCTATAGTATTTATATCACACCATGCCTAGAAAGAGACCTATAGTATATATATCACACTGCCTATGAAGAGACCTGTAGTATGTATGTCACCCTATGCCTAGAAAGAGACCTATAGTATTTATATCACACTGCCTATGAAGAGACCTGTAGTATGTATATCACACTATGCCTACAAAGAGACCTATAGTATATATTATTACACTATACCTTCACAGCAACTAGTATGACTTTTAAAAACAAATAAAATCAGGCGTAGTATAATACTCAAAAAAACTGCGTTTACTATTTCCGTTAACATATTATGGAAATCTATGGCGATACAGGCAGTCCCCAGATTACAAATGAGATCCCTTCCTAGGTGTGTCTTTAAGAATTTGTAGGTAAGCCGGAACAGACGCGTACGGTTCTTATTTAGCCTTCCTTTAATGCAAGAGAAGACTCAAAGCCTTTTCAATGACTTAGAAGCTGCTCGTGCAGCAAGTGAAGGTGATTGTAACGAGACTATGTTGGGACTAGAGGCTGGTTCAGCGTTTCCAAAGTGAGGGCAAACGTACGTAACATTGAAGGAAGTCCGAGTTGTCCCTTATTCATCTGTAACCCAAGGACTTACTGTGCATATGGATCCACTTCGGTATTTTTGATGGTTGCGTTGTTGTACTTCATCGTCAGAATTTTTTCGGTTGTGATGGAAACCAACCGGACAGTCTGAAGTCCCCATGTGGAGCGACACCGTTGTTACATTAAATTTTCATTTGTGCCTCCTGTTGACCTGATTTTAATCCTCTTGGCTCGTCATCTCCAACTAAATGTATATTCTGCTGTAAGGATCCAAATCACTAACAGCCTATCAAATCTGGCAAGAAGAACTGTTGTCTAGCCATCCCACATATAGCAAACTCTTTTTTCCTTGTCATGGCTTGGAGAAAATGTAGTCTCATTGCCATTCCATTTTTATTTTTCAGAAGTTTCTTGACTATGGAGCTTTTTAAAATACAGCTGTTATCAGCTTTATTGATACAATAAAAAATCAATTATTGTAAATATGCTATTCTCTGAGTTTTGCAAATACATACAGTTGTGTAACCACTACCACAATGAAAAGATGGAATTTCCATCACCTCCAAAATTCCCTTATTTTCCTTTTCGGTCATTCCTCTCCCCGATCCTTGGACACTGTCAGCCATTGATCTGCTTTCTGTCACCATAGTTCAGCCTTTTCTACGATTACATATAAAAGGGAAGCATGCTGGATGTGGTCTTCCGTGCCCACCGTCTCACGTTGAGTCTAATGCTCTTAAAATTCGTCTGTGTTGCTTCATCTGCCAGTAGTTTGTTTCCTTTTATTGCTGAGTAGTTTTTCATTGTGTGGTTGTACCAGTTCCTCAGTTTGTTCAGCATTTGATGGATCCTGTGGGTTGTTGTTAGTTTCTGGCTGTTACAAATAAACTTGCTAAGAATATTTGGGGTAAATACCTATGAATGGGATTGCTAGGATATACGGTGTATGTACGTTTTACTTTCCTAGAAAGTCCCAAACTCTTTTCCCATTTTGTATCCCCACTAGCAATGTATGAGAGTTCTAGTTGCTCCATATCCTTGCCAACACTTGATATTATCAGTCTTTTAAATTTTAACTGTTCTAATGGGTGTGTAGTGATAGCTCATCATGATTTTAATTATTTACATTTCCTTTATCCTAATGATGTTTAGCGTCTTTTTATGTGCTTGTTTGCCATTCCCGTGTCTGGTGATGCATGTATTCAAATATTTTGCCTCCTTTTTTTTTTAGCTAGGTCGTTTGTTTTTTTGCAAATGTTTTCTTCCTGTCTATGGCTTATTTTTTCATTTTAATGGTGTCTTTTGAGGAGGAAAGGTTTTAAATTTTGATGGAGTTTAGTTTACCAATATTTTGTTTTATGGTTCATGCTTTTTATGTCCTACCTGAGAAATCTTCCTTAAGTCAAGATCACAAAGATTTTTCTCCTCGAAGGTTTATAGTTGTAGCTGTTACATTTAGATATTCAGTTTATTTCAAGTTTTTGTGTGTGCATGTATGTGTATGGTGGAAAACAAGGAAGCATAAAAGTTCTTTTTTTAAAAATATGGATATCCGTTTGTTCTAGAACTGTCTTGCCTTGGCTGGGTTCTCTAGAGAAGCGATACCAGTGAAACATATAAACATATAGAGAGTTATAGCAAGGAAATGGGTCACATGGTTGTAGAGGCTAGAAAGTCCATGGGCCAGGCTGGAGGCTTCTCTTGACTCCTGTAGCTGCAGGGGCTGATGAATCCCAAGATCAGCAGGTAAGCTGCTAGCTCAAGTCCCAAGAACTAGAGGACAGATCAACAGGAACCAGTTGCAGGATCCACAGTGAGCAAAAGACAGTGAGCTTTGCCAGAAAGTCCACCTATACTGGATGCAGGCTACACCCCCAAGGAAACTGCCTTTCAGCTGATTGGTTGCTCATAACAGATCTCATCCTGGAGGTGATTATATCATTACATAGCTACCAAACTACATCATAACTGCCAAACCACTGAGAATCATGGCCCAGCCAAGTTGACACACAACCTTAACCATCATATGTCTATTATTTATTTATTTTTTATTTGTTAGATGCCTGAATGTCCTCTTTGGTGAAGTGTCTGTTCATGTCCTTTGCTCATTTTTTTGACTGGATTGTTTGTCTTTTTGTTGTTGAGTTGTTGAAGTTTTCTATGTTTTTTAGATATTAGACCTTTATCAGATATGTCATTGCCAAAGATTTTTTCCCTGTTTGTAAATTCTCTTTTTACCCTCTTGATAAAGTCTTTTGATGAGCACAAGTATTCAATTTTTAGGAGGTCCCAGTTATCTAATTTATCTTCTGTCATTCGTGCATTTTTAGTTTTGATAGATTATTTATGCCAAAAATTAGGTCCCCTAGTTTTGACCCTATGTTATCTTCCAGGAACTTTATAATTTAGTTTTAACAGTTAGGTCTTTGATCCATTTTGAGTTAGTTTTTGTGCATGGTGTGAGCTATGGATCCTGTTTCATTTTTCTGCATATGGATATCCAGTTTTGCCAGCACCATTTGTTAAAGAGACTGTTTCTTCCCCATTGAATGGATTTTGACCCTTTGTCGAAGATTAGCTGTCCATATATGGATAGATTTAATTCTGGGTTCCAATTCTACTCCATTGGTCTTTGTGTCTGTCATCGAAGCAGTACCAGGCTGTTTTGATTATTGTGGCTGTATAGTAACTTTTGAGATTGGAAAATGAGAAAGCCTCCTACTTCGTTTTTCTTCAATATCGCATTAGCTATTTGGGACCTCCTTCCTTTCTATATGAAGTTGGAGATTAGTTTTTCCATTTCCTTAAAGAATGTTGTTGGGATTTGGATCGGGATTGCGTTATATCTGTAGATCGCGTTGGGCAGTATTGACTTTTCACAACGTTAAGTCTTCCGATCCATAAGCATGTAATGTTTTTCCCTTTATGTAGGTCTCTTTTAGTTTCTTGCAGTAGTGTTTTATAATTTTCTATGTATAAATCTTTTATGTCCCTGATTAGGTTTATTACTAGGTATTTTATCCTTCTGGGGACTATTGTAAATGGTACTGATGTATTGATTTCCTTCTCAGAATCCTCCTTGTTAGTGTAGAGGAACTCAAACAGATTTTTGTGTGTTAATCTTGTACCCTGCCACTTTGCTGAATCCTATTAGTTCTGGCAGCTTTCTTGTAGAGTCTCTGGGATTTTCTGTGCATAGGATCATGTCATCTGCAAATAAGGATAGTTTTGCTTCTTCTTTTCCAATTTGGATACCCTTTATTTCCCTTTCTTGCCTTACTGCTCTAGCTAGAACTTCCAGTACAATATTGAATAACAGTGCTAATAAAGGGTATCCTTATCTCATTCCCGTTCTCAAGGGGAATGCTCTCAATCTTTCTCCGTTGAGAGTAATGTTGGCTGTTGGTTTTGCACATATACCCTTAATTATGTTGAGGAGTTTCCCTTCTATTCCTATTTTGCTAAGAGTTTTTATCAGGAAAGAGTGTTGGATTTTATTAAATGACTTTTCGACATTGATTGAGATGCTCATGTGGTACTCTTATTTATGTGGTGGATTACATTGATTGATTTTCTAATGTTGAACCATCCTTGCATCCCTAGTATGAATCCCACTTGATCATGATTTTTTTTTTTAATGTTGAATTCTGTTGGCTAGAATTTGTTGAGAATTTTTGTATCTATGTTCATGAGGGATATCGGTCTGTAATTTTCTTTTTTAGTGGTGTCTTTGCCTGGCTTTGGTATCAGGGTTATGCTGGCTTCATAGAATGAATTAGGGAGTATTCCTTCCTCTTCTATGTTCTGGAATAGTTTGAGTAGAGTTGGTGTCAACTCTTCTCTGAATGTTTGGTAAAATTCTCCAGTGCAGCCGTCTGGACCCGTGCTTTTTTTTGTTGGGACTTTTTTTTTTTTTTAATGATATCTTCAATTTTTTCTTTTTGTTATTGGTCTATTCAAATTTTCTACCTCTATTTGTGTTAGTTTAGGTAGGTTCTGTGTTTCTAGAAATTTGTCCATTTCCTCTAGGTTTTCTAATGTGCTGGAGTATAATTTTTCTAATATTCTGTTATGATCCTTTTTATCTCAGTTTGTTCTGTTTTAATGTCACCCATCTCATTTCTTATTTTGGTTATTTGCATTTTCTCATTTTTTTCCTTTGTCAGTTTGGCCAATGGTTTGTCAATTTTATTGATCCTCTCACAGAACCAACTTCTAGTCTTGTTGATTCTTTCTGTTGTTTTTCTGTTTTCTATTTCATTTATTTATGCTCTGATCTTTATTATTTCTTTTTTTCTGGTGATTGTGGACTTCTTTTGCTGCTCCTTTTCTGTTTGTTCAAGTTATTGGGATAAGCTATTGATTTTGGCCCTTTCTTCTTTTTTGATATATGCATTTATTGCTATAAATTCTCTGAGCACTGCTTTTGCTTGTGTCCCAAAGGTTTCGGAATGTTGTGTTTTCATTCTCATTTGATTCTAAGAATTTTTTAATTCCATTTTAAATTTCTTCTATTACCCAATAGTTTTTAAGTAAGATGTTATTCAGTTTCCATGTATTTATTTTTTTTACCATGTTCTTTCTATTATTGGTTTCTAGTTTTAAATCATTGTGATCAGAGAAGCTGGTTTGTGTTATTTCTGTGTTTTTGAATTTATTGAGGCTTGCTTTGTGGCTTAATATGTAGTCTATTCTGGAGAATGATTCATGTGCATTGAAGAAGAATGTGTACTGTGCTGCTGTTGGATGGGGTGTTCTGTGTAGGTCTATGAGGTCAAGTTGATTGATTGTGTTATTTAGATCTTCTGTATCTTTGTTGAGTTTCTTTCTGGTTGTTCTGCCCATCATCGAAAGTGCTGTGTTAAAGTCTCCTACTATTATTGTTGAACTGTCTATTTCTCTTTTCAGTTCTGTTAGAGTTTGTTTTATGTATTTTGGAGCTCTGTCATTGTGTGCATAAATATTTATTATGGTTATGTCCTCTTGGTGGATTGATCCTTTAATCATTATATAATGCCCTTCCTTGTCTCTAATAATGGATTTTGATTTAAAGTCTATTTTATCAGAGATTATTATTGCCACTCCTGCCCTCTTGGTACTGTTTATGTGATATATTTTTTTCCGTCCTTTGATTTTTAACCTATTTATGTCTTTGTGTCTGAAGTGTGTCTCTTATAGAAAACACATTGATGGGTCATATTTTCTTATCCATTCTGCCTCTATCTCTTGACTGGTAGATTTAAACCATTTACATTCAGTGTGATTATTGATAGGTATGAATTTACTGCTGCCATTTTGTTAAGCTTTTTATTGTGGTGTTTACAGTTTCTTTGTTCTGCTTAATTTTCTGTGCTGAGTTCTTTTTGTTTATAGATTTTCTTTTCATTTCCTTTGTTGTTGATTTTATGTTTGCTGAGTCTTTTTGATTTTCTTCTTTATTTTGGTGAGTTGTAAGGTGCTGTTGAGTCAGTTCTGACTCATAGTGGCTCTATGTACAACAGAATGAAACACTGCCTGGTCCTGTGCCACCCTCACAATCGTTGCTATGCTTGAGCCATCATTGCAGCCACTGTGTCAGTCCATCTTGTTGAGGGTCTTCCTCCATGTTACCAAACATGATGCCTTTCTCAAGGGACTGCTCATTCCTGATAACATGTCCAAACTATGTGAGACAAAGTGTCTTAATCATCTAGTGCTGCTATAACAGAAATAACACAAGTGGATGGCTTCAACAAACAAGTTTATTCTCTCACAGTCTAGTAGGCTAGAAGTCTGAATTCAGGGGAAGGCTTTCTCTCTCTGTCGACTCTGGAGGAAGGTCTTTGTTAGCAATCTTCCCTGGAGTAGAAGCTTCTCAGTGCAGGGACCCTGGATCCAAAGGACGTGCTTTTCTCCTGGCACTACTTTCTTGATGGTATGAGGTCCCCATGTCTCTCTGCTCGCTTCTTTCTTTTATATTTCAAAAGAGATTGGCTTAAGACATAACCTAATCTTATAGATTGAGTCCTGCCTCATTAACATAACTACCGCTAATCCCACCTCATTAACATCATAGAGGTAGGATTTACAACACATAGGAAAATCACATCAGATGACAAAATGGTGGACAGTCACACAATACTGGGAATCATGGCCTAGCCAAATTGTCAGATATTTTTGGGGACATAATTTAATCCATGACACAAAGTATCGCTGTCCTCACTTCTAAGGAGCATTATGGCTGTACTTCTTCCAAGACAGATTTGTTTGTTCTTCTGGTAGTCCATGGTATATTCAATATTCTTTGCCAACACCACAATTCAAAGGCATCAGTTCTTCAATCCTCCTTATTCATTGTCCAGCTTTCACATGCATAGGAGGCATTTGAAAATATCAAAGTGACATCTTTGCTTTTTAACACTTTAAAGAGTTCTTTTCCAGCAGATTTGCCTAATGCAATACACTGTTTGATTTCTTGACTACTCCTTCCATGGGTGTTGATTGTCAATCCAAGTAAAATGAAATACTTAACTTCAGTGTTTTCTCCATTTGTCATGATGTTCCTTATCAGTCCAGTTGTGAGGATGTTTGTTTTCTTTATGTTGAAATGTAATCCATGCTTAAGGCTGTAGTCTTTGATCTTCATCAGTAAGTGCTTCAAGTCCTCTTCGCTTTCTGCAAGCAAAAGTTGTATCATCTGCTTATTGCAGGTTGTTAATGAGTCTTCTTCCACTCCTGATGCCATGTTCTTCTTCATATAGTCCAGCTTCTCAGATTTTTTGCTCAGCATACAAATGAATAAGTATGGTGAAAGGATACAACCCTGATGCACACCTTTCTGATTTTGAATCACGTGGTATTCCCTTGCCCTATTCAAACGAATGCCTCTTGGTCTATGTACAGATTCCACGTGAGCACTATTAGGTGTTCTGGAATTCCCATTCTTCGTAATGTTATCCGTAATTTGTTATGATACACACAGTTGAATGCCTTTGCATAGTTGATAAAACACAGGTAAACATCTTTCTGGTATTCTCTACTTTCAGCCAAGATCCATTTGACATCGGTAATGGTATCCCTTGTTCCACATCCTCTTCTGAATTTGGCTTGAATTTCTGATAGTCCCCTGTCAATGTACTGCTGCAATCGTTTTTGAATGATCTTCAGGAAAATTTTACTTGCGTGTGATATTAATGATGTTGTTCGACAATGTCTGCTTTCTGTTGGATCACCTTTCTTTGGAATGGGCACAAATATGGTTCTCTTCCTGTCAGTTGGCCAGGTAGCTGTTTTCCAATTTTCTTGGCATAGACGAGTGAGCACCTCCAGTGTTGCATCCATTTGTTGAAACATCTCAGTTGGTATTCTGTCAGTTTCTGGAGTCTTGTTTGGCACAGGACAGGGAAGTGTTTTATTCTGTTGTTCATGGGGTCGCTGTGAGTCAGAACTGAATTGATGGCACATAACAACAACTACAGCCTCACTGGGTATGGGAGGTCACACCCACGTGCAGGTCATCTGTGGTTAAACTTGTATGACTTCCCTTACTGGATTGAACAGAGGTGAGAGAGCAGGTAAGTCCCTTGTGGGTCTGTGGGGTCCCTCCAGGTTGGTGCTAGCACAGTGAGGGGCTGCTACCCAAATGGCTGAAGTAGGCCTCCTGTTGGTGCATGAATTGGCATCTCAATAGCTGGTGGGGCATGGGGTTTCAGGGCAAGTGCAGATGGTCTGCAGGAACTGTTTGGGTCTCAGATGTGTGATGTTGTAGCTGGGCTGACTTTGGATGTGGGCACTAGGGATCTCCTGCTCATCGTTTGGGAGAGGTGCAGATGGCACCTGTCAGGATGTGATTGTCCAGCCCGTCACCGGGGTGTGGGTGGAGGGAGCATTCTCACTGATTGCTGGGCTGGGTGCTGTGTGTGCATGTCAGGTGGTCAAGGTGAGGGTGCATGGGTCACAGGTCACCGGCTAGGTGGGCCAGGCTTGTGCATGGACGTATGAGTTGCTTGCGCCTCAAGGAGGGGCGAGGGGTGGTTGGCATGGCCAGGCTTGTGCCCTTCAACGAAATCCACTTGCTCCTTGGGGAAGTGTAGTGGCTGTGGCCAGGCTTGCCTGTGTCACTTCGGGCCTCTGTGACTTAGGAGGTGGTGGGTGGTCCTGGCTTGCATATTGGTGGCCCTGTGGCTGGGGGAAGGGTGGGGTGGTGGTGGTGGTGGGTGTGACCAGGCCTCAGGGGGAGTGGGCATGGCAGGGCTGTGATCTTGGCTCAGCCTGTGCCTCAGGGCACATGCTGATGATGGGGGTGTGTGACTGCTTGCACCCCCTGGTTCTAGGGGGCGGTCTAGTTGTCACTCTGTGGGTTAACTTTTCTCCGGGTGGCTCCCATATAAATGGCCAGGTGCCTCCTTTGCCAGCCGTCACTGCACTAATTCCTAGCTCCCTCCCTTCTGCCACTCATTAGAGGGACTGGGGCTTTCCCCCATCCCTTTGCTCCCTGCAAATGGGTGCTTGCTGTCTACGCTTTCCTCCTCAAAGTCTCCAGAGGCACTTCCCCGTGGATCCCTGGTTTCAAAGCTATACCACTCCCTCTTCCCCACTCAGGGGTGCACCAGCCCTGGCCACATCCTGCCCACCTAGTCATTAATTTCTGGGGTTGTTTGCACAGAATCTTTGCCACCAGCTATGCTCCCTGAGATTGCTTTCCTGGGTTCCTTACTTGGGGTTATTCTAGATGCCATCCCAAAATGACCTGCTGTATTCAATTTGCTAATTTTATTAAGGTTCTTTGTAGTTATGTCCGTTAGGGATATCAGTTGATAGTTTTATTTTTTTATGATGTCTTTGTCTGGGTTGAGTCCAAGATAATGCTGGTCTTATAAAACAAGTTGGGAAGTGTTCCCCCTCTTCTATTTTCTCAAGTGTTTGTGTAGAGTTGGTATCGTTTCTTCCTTAAACGTTTGATAGTTTCTGGGGTCCTCTGTTCTCTACTGTTCCAGTGTGTCTGGCTTTTTTTTTTTTTTTGATAAAGATTTGAGTTCTGCTCCACACGTTTCTCCCATTCTATCCTGGACCATCTGTTGTGACCTCGATCAGAACGGTCAGTGGTGGTAGCTGGGCACCATTGAGTTCTTCTGGTCTCAGGGAAGATGAGGTCATGGCTCGTGTATTTGAGTTATCTGCAACCCACAAATATATTCAAATTCTCTCAGTTCAAAATAATTTTTAATTTCCCTTTTGGTTTTATTCTTTGACCTATAAATTATTTAAAAGTGTGTTAATTAGTTTCCAAATATTTGGGGATTTTTCAGATATCTTTCTGTTATTACTTTCTAGTTAAATTCTGTTATTATGGTCAGAAAACTTTATAGGATTTCAATCCTCTTAAATTTATTAAGGCATGTCTTTTGGTTTGGAATATGGCAAATCTTGGTAAATGTTCATGTGTACCTGAAAAGAATGTGTATTCTGCTGTTGTTGAATTGAGTGTTCTACAAATGCCAGTTAGGTCAAGTTGATTTACAGTTTTTTTTTTTTAATGTCTTTTATATCTTTATTGATTTTTTTTTTTTGTCTATGTGTTCTCTCAAATGCAGAGAGAGGAATGTTGCAATCTATACCTGTAATTGAGGATTTATCTATTTATCCTTTATGCTTCATATAGTTTGATGTTCTACTGTTAAGTCCGTACATATTTAGGATTGTTCTCTTCATGAATTGGCCCCTGTATAAGTAGGAGATGACTCCATCACTGCTAATATTCCTTGTTCTGTAGTCTATAGGGTTGCTATGAGTTGGAATCGACTCGATGGCAATGAGTTTGGTTTTTTTTTTTTTTTTGTCTACTTTGTCTGACCATGCCATACCAGTTTTCTTTTACTTAGTGTTTGCTTGGTATGTCTTTTTTCATTCTTTTAATTTTAACCCCTATTTAAAATGGTTCTTTTGTACATACATATAGTTGGGTCTTGCTTTTTAATCCAATTTGACCATCTCTGCATTTTGAATGTTTATAGCACTTATATTTTATTGGATTAGCTATATGTTTGGTTTTAAGCCTCCTATTTTGCTCTTTGTTTTCTATTTGTCCTGTCTCTGCTCTCTTATTTTGTCTCTTTTCTTGCCTTCTTTTGGATTAAGTTTCTTCCTTGTTTTTTAGTTGCTGCTCTTGGGCCGTGGTTTCCAACCAGGAGCGAGTTTGCCCCCCAGAGGACTTGTGGCGATGTCTGCAGGCAGTTTGAGTTGTCCCAGCTGGCAGTAAGCTGGCTGCATTGTGGAGTTCACCTTTTCTGTTTCCCTTCTCTCAGGTACCCCAATTCCGTGTTACCCGTTGTCTGATGTCTGGAAAACTGTTGTCTCCTAGGTTTTGTCCAGTGTTCTAGTTACTTAAGGCTAGAGGACAAATCCAACCCTGTAACTCCGACTTGACTAACAGTGGAAGTCTGTTCTTGAATCCTCCAGAGTGGAACCATTTGCAAAAGAAAATGGCGGACTTAAATTAGCAGCCAGTTGGTCACCGGGTCAAATTTCCTAGAATTTCTGTAGCTCATTTCTATTGAAGTCTTTACCAAAATGATTAGGATCTGACCTTAAAAACTTCTGATAGCACTTAGATAATAGGGAGCGTGCGTGGGTTGTCAGTGTAGGACGGTAACTCTGTCAGCTGAACCCGTTCACATTCCAGACTCTCAGCCACTCCTCACTCAGCTGTGTGGGCGAGGTCGGGGCTGGTTAGCAAAAAGTCCTACCCCAGCTAGGAAGCACGTGTGGGCTCACCATGCTTGCGTACTTCTGGATTCAGCTTTTACTCCTGTCAGGCCAGGTGGGCTGATGATATCTCTCGTGGAAATATTGGATACGATCTTGGCATGTGGTTCTTTAAAGGCCATTTTGAATAAAATTGGTCCAACGTAGCAAGCAATTAAAAGCTGATTAGAATCTTTGCATTATTTTCCTGGGAAGCCATAATATATTGCAATTACTAGTGAACATTCTTGCAAAATCAAGTATCCTAATTTCCAGCTAGTTGGTCCTTAAGCTACAGCCAGCTTTCTAGGTGATAGCTGGTGCTATTGCCCATCAAGGCTTTTAGGAACTCACAGACTGTTTTATTTTAGATCTCTCAAAGACTTTCTGAAGGTGTTAGGCATATTAACATGGATGCGGCTTCCGGTACATTAATAAAGTGTTCCTGAGCTTAGCTTTCCTTCAGTGCTTACAAGGTAGCAGATGAGCTGCAGGGAAGATGAACAGACAGTTTTCTACTTTCTGAAGTAATATTAAGCTCTACAGCACCAGAAATCTATTTAATTTCCTGTCATTGCTTTGAAAACGCATTTCAAATCTGTTGTCATTGGTGAAATGCTCAGAGTTATTGGAGAATTATTTTTGACTTGGTGTTCATATCTAAAATCTGCCGCTGAGACAAATCTTCTCCAGTGCTGGAGGAAATGAACGTTTTGGCTTTTCAGCATAATGTCGATATTAGGCCTAGAGCTTCCATCTCCCTTGGTCCCTCCATCTTAGGGGCTTACAGCGGCTAACGGATTTCATACTCGCTGTTTTTGGAAAGTCACATTGTCTTGGTCACAGAGTTTTCCTCTAAATCCAATTTTCTGTTCTTTTAAATAACCATTTTGTTAAGCCAAGGTTCTGCAATTCCATATTGCATAGATGTTGTGCCTTAACTGGAAAAGCAGAATCAATGGCTGTAATTCTCTGTTTCAATCACTGTGAAATGCATATGTCCAGCCTGTAATTGACTGTTCCGTAACTGACAGGGACGGGTTCCCACAGCCTTTGTGAGAGCTGATGACTAATTTGCTGATAGCAATGCTCTGTGCTGGCGGAGGGGAGGAAGCGGGCTCTGCAGACAGGGCACCTGACCTGAGCTGGTGATGTCCGGCAAGTGCTTACTCTACGAAATGAAATACACGACGTCCTGTGGGAAGAGCTGAGACTCTTCAAGCAAATATTGACAATTGTAAAGCTAAACCGTTTCCACAAAACACAAATGTTGGTCTACAGACAATTTTCTGTAGCATTTGTTAGGGCACCTAGGAAGCTTGGGGAAAGGGACCAGGTCTCTTGCCACCTCTGATTTTTGAAGGTATCGAGGCTGTGGAAGATGGCCCGAGTACAGGACGCTCTCAGAGGTACTATTTCAGGGATGGTGGAAAAGTGTGAATATCTTGCGTTTCTCTAGCACTTTTACTTCTAGACAGTCTAAGGGTCATTTTCACAACATAATGGTGGAATGGTGGCACAGTAGTTGAGAGCTATGGCCGCTAACCAAAATGTTGGCAGTTCGAATCCACCAGCCACTCCTTGGAAGCCCTATAGGGCAGTTCTGCTCTATCCTATAGGGTCGCTATAAGTCGGAATCCACTCGATGGCAACAAGTTCGGTTGGTTTTTTTGGTCTCTTGTGGGGTTAGTTTTGAGTGCATGTGAGTCTGAGTCTGCCATTGCTGTGCTAAGCCATTTCTAAAGACCACGCTTTCGGTGCCATTATTTCAACCCCTTTATATTTTTCCGTTCCTGCTTTATAAAGTGACACGGAGCTAGAGTGCTGGGTGATGTTTCACAGCACGTGGCTGCATATTAGAATCACCTGGTACACTTAAAGAAAATGCTTATGCTTAAGTATGCTGAAGTCCCTCTGGCATCTCCTCACCCTCGAGGTTCTGAATTAACTGTCGGGAGCCAGTCCAGACATAGATAATTTTAAAAAAACACCTCAGGAGGTTCTGATGAGCTGCTTGGATTAGCACTGTAATAAAGGAAGGTGTCCAGCAGGGACTGTGCCTTAATGCTGTTCAGAGGATGAGGGTGGTGGGCTGGGTCCTGCACTATTTCTTAACACTGTGTTTGTGTTCTGCAAGAAACTATGGGGCTCTGATTAACGTTCCAGGCTGCAGAAAGATCTGCTAATCCTTGATCTAACTTCTCCACAGCAGTTACATTATTGCGTGGTGACCACGTTTGCAGAAAGCCCAGAACTCTGAATATCTAGAGTTGTGTGACAATGGCCTGTTTCTGATCTCTACCACTTTGGCCATATGACCCTGAGCACGTGAACTTCCAAGGAACTTTTGTACAAAAAAGTCCGACACTATCTTATAAGTTTCAAATTCCCAGTCAGCATACACTGAAGGAGAGAGCATTGTGGGCTTGGCGGCAGGGTGACCAACCCATCCTGTCTGCCTGGGACTTTCTTGTTTTTAATACTGAAAGTTCCACATTGCTGGGTAACCCTTCAGTCCTGGGCAAACTGGGAGAGCTGGTCACCCTGCAGTCCCAAGGAAGGCTTGGCAGGGACTGGCGGACCTGAAGGTTGGGCACAGAGGAACCAGTTTTTGGGGATGCATTTTAGGTGACGTTAAAAATAATTGCCTCTACTAAATTTAAACATACATTTACCCTATGGCCCAGCAATTCTACTCCTAGCTATAGTCCCATAAGAAATGAGTTTGTAGCAGCCTTATTCATAATAGCCCCAAACTGCAAATAACCCAAATGTTCACCAACAGGAGAATGGATATAGAATTGTGTTATACTCATAAATGGAATATTACATACAACAACGGGCAAGTTTCTCAGTCATAATGTTGAACAAAAGAAGCCAGACATAAGAAAGATCAAGGTCTGTATGACTTCTTTACTGTTGTTGTTGTCTCCATTTTACGGTGATCTGATGTGCAACCGAAGGAAACGTTGCCCGCTCCTGTGCCATCTGATCCGCAGTTGGTATGTCTGAGTCCACTGCTGGGCTGTCGTCTCAGTCCATCTCATTGAGGGCTTCCCTTGTTTTCAATGACCCTCAACTTTATCAACCATGATGTCCTTTTCTAGTGATAGGTCTTCCCTGATGACATGTCCCAAGTAAGCGAGCTGACCTCTCACCATCCTCGCTTCTAAGGGGCATTTGAGTTGTATTTCTTCTAAGACTGATTTGTTCATTCTTCTGGCAGTCCATGGTATAGTCAATCTTCTTTGCCAACACCGCAGTTCTGATGCATCAATTCCTCTGTCTTCCTGTTTCATTGTCCAGCTTTTGCAAGCATATGAGGCAATGGAAAAGACCACGGCTTGGGTCAGGTGAACCTTAGTCATCAAAGTGACCTCTTTGCTCTTTAAAACTTGAAAGAGGCTTCTTAATAGATAAACATAATCTATAGTGATAGAAGAAAGAACAATTGGTTATCTTTGGGAGGTATTGATTGGGAGGGAGTTCAGGGGAAACCTCTAGTGTGCTAGAGAAGTTCTATATCTTGATCTGGGTGGCAGTTACATGGGTGTGTACATATATAATTCATTGAGCTGTACACTTAAGGTTTGTGCACTTTACTGCATGTATTGTTATTCTTCAAAAATGTTTTATAATGCCATTTATTGAGCACTGCCTATGTGCTCTGTACTAGAATAAGCATTTTAATCCTCCCCACAATCCTCTGAGGTGTAGGTATTGGCCACCTTATAGATTAGGCCCAGAAAAGATAAGGACGTTTCTCTTGACCACTGTGAAAGTGTTTCAGAGTGTTCTAGAAATAACATCCCTGCAGGTGCTATCCTGCAAAAAAGCGTTTCATGGTGAAATAAGTTTGGGGAACCTTGGGTTGAAAAGTGTTAAGTGTACCTCTTTACTGCAGGATTAATAATACCAATGTGTACTGTGAGTTCCCAAGGAGAAGAGGTGAGGGCAGGAGATAGTGTAAGCAACATTTCCCAAACTTACTTGACCACAGACTTTTTTTGAGTAGCGCGTTAGAGGAATTTTGGAAACACTTCACTCAGCCATCTAAGCAAAGGCCTTGCCCGGGAGAGCGCTATGGCCACAGGCAGGGGTTTGAGTGAAGACGCAGGAGGAGGGAAAGCCGAAAGTTCATTTGGAATTGGGCTACAGAGAACTCCCAGTGACGGGCAGAGGACCCTGAACACAGGGCAATGACATGCCCAAAGTGGTGTAAGGAGAGTTAGCACAGTGAGCAAAATGACTTGGAGGGGAGAGAAACAGCAGGTACGGTTTTAGGGAGGAGGCATCACTGCTGTGTAGGAGTGAGTCCAAAAGGACCCAAGCTGAGGAACATGGTAATAACGAGGACTCGATAGTTGCCCCTCTAGCAATTGCCCTGAAGAATCTAAAATACCAAGTCGGTAATTTCTGTAAAATGTTTCCCCTTTAATCTCAAAAGTCACACAGGCCCTGCTATATCTTAAGTTACTACAATGGCAATTTTTTGAGACTTGACTTTTCTCGTTGTCATTTAACCCATTCTCAAAAATCACCAGTTTTCTTGAGCAATGGGCTCAGGAACTTGCTCCAGAGCGCCCATCCCCAGGGCAGGGCTGGAGGGTTTAACTAAAGTAGGGCAGATGGAGAAGGTGTCAGGAAGATTTAGAGCAAATCTTGTCTCACCTGTCTTCTGCAGAAGAGTTTTATGGCCCGGACACGGGTCCAGGGTGAAGGTCACCTGTACCAGGTGTCTTTAGCCTTTCCCACGGTAGTTCTTCATGAGGGAACACGCCTCCGGAACAAAGCTGGCCTTCTGGGCAGGTTACGAAGAACGGGGCTCACGATTTTTAGTGGAAAACAACTTAGCCTAGTGGAAGGAATGTAGGGCTTGGGGGCAGAAGATCTGGATCCTAGTTCTGGATTGACTGCTGCCTGGCCATTCGACCTTGGGCAAATCCCTCCACATTTCTGGGACAGCGTCTCTTGCCTGTGGATGGGAGTAGTGATGGCTGTCCTCCTTCTGTCGCGGGTTCACCAGCATAAACAAGGCGACGTCTGTGTCAGTGCTCGAAACCCAAACACAACATGCAGTTTCACGTCTTTGTTCCCCTCTTGACTGACTGATTTTATACCACTTCTTTTCCCCCTCTTTTTCTGGGCAGTTAAGTGCCTGTTAGTTACTAACGAAGCTGATAATAAGTCCTCAGTAAATGTCGGCTGGTGGTTAAACGGTCAGCTGCTAACCAAAAGGTCCGCAGTTTGAATCCACCAGCTGCTCCTTGGAAACCCTATGGGGCAGTTCTACTCTGTCCGATAGGGTTGCTATGAGTCGGAATTGACTCAACGGCAATTAGTTTTTTTTAATATATACATACATATAAATTTATTTATCTCAATGTTTCTCTAAGTTACACATGCTTTTAACATGTTAAAGGATCTGAGAAGCCTCACAGAAACGTGCCTTGTCAGACTCCAAGAGGAGGATGTATGCAGCCACTTAGAAGCTTTTCTGGTCGCCCGCCCTGTTTCACAGAACCCCCATCAGCATCTTCTGGCACAGCAGTGTCGCGAACAGCAGCAGAAAGCGTAGCATCACTCCAAACCAAAACCAAACCCACTGCTGTCAAGTCAGTTCAGACTCATATTGACCACATAGCGTTTCCAAGGCTGTAAATGTCTATGGAGGCAGACTGCCACATCTTTTTCCCATGGAGCCACTGGTGGTTTTGAATTGCCAACCTCTTGGTTAGCAGTCCATCACTTTAACCACTCTGCAACCAGGGCTCCTTATAATATCACTAGCCAGTGTTTATTAAGCATGTACTATGTACCTGGCACTGTGCCAGACATTTTCTTCTCTTTTCTTGTTAAGGCTTGGCGATATTATGAAGATTTGTTTCCCTTTACAAAACAGAGATAATAGTACCTACTTGTAGGATTCTCGAGGAGCCCTGGTGGTGCAGTGGTTAAGCACTCAGCTGCTAACTGAAAAGATGAACAGGCCGCTCTGCAGGAGAAAGATGTGGCAGTCTGCGTCGGTAAAGATTACAGCCTTGGAAACCCTATGGGGCAGTTCTACTCTGTCTTACAGGGTGGTTATGAGTCAGCATCGACTTGACAGCAATGGGTTTTGTTTGGGTTTGGGAGGATTGTTAAGTAATTTTCCGAATATTGCATAGCTGATAAGTAGTGGTGTCGAGATTTGAACACAGAAAATAGTGCCCGACATTCAGGAGGTGTTTCCCGTGCTTCCTCACCTCCCCAGTTCTCATCTCCAGCCCCTCAGTCCCCGAGGCCACTTGGGCAGGAGTCTGTTCGTGCAGCTTGAAAGAGCTCTGACTTTCTGCAGGTGGCCACGATCACCTGGGAGCTGGAACAGCCCAGCGCCCTCCCAACAGTAGCAAAGGCGCACATCTTCCCTGCGCCCTGTTCCACCCTAGCCCTGACCTAGCTGCTGTGTGCACGCAAGGGGAGA
>NW_004443950.1:24726020-24805207 GCF_000243295.1 Trichechus manatus latirostris | reverse complement strand
GCCCTGTTCCACCCTAGCCCTGACCTAGCTGCTGTGTGCACGCAAGGGGAGAAATGCGGTCTACACTCAACCATCTTTAAGAACAAGGAGCCTTTCCCCTTTTCTGGCTGGCAGAAGACATCCAAGATGGTGGGGCGTTTACTATTACGGAACATCCAGTTATGGAACTGCCTGGAACAGCTCTAGCTGCCAAAGCCCCTCCCAAGGTCAGAGCCCCACTCCAAATGGCTGTGTTGTGTGAGCCAGGGAGAAAATAGCAACACCTTTGAAGCATGCTGAACTTGGCTCTAATTGCGCTCTTCCTGTTGATTAGAATCTATTTGCATTCATTTTCCAACAGAAGGGTTTCTCCGCTTCCTCAGATGGCACTGAGCATCCAAGCGGGGCGTCTGCGTGTGCTGCTGCTGATTCTGTTTGAGCAAAATTAGCCAAGGTGCATTAGGCAAAGGCAGAGAGGCACGTTCTGTGAGCCGAGCCCCCTCCTTCCCTCTCCTCTGGGAGGGGGCGGCTTGGTGGGGTTGGTGATGGTAGCACGAGCTGGGGTAGGGGTAGGGAGGGAGAGACTATTTCGGCATCAGAGATGAAAGGCTGCTTTGTAGTGGGGCAGCTGCTCCCGTCAAAGCGTACAGAAAGCTTTGAAAACATTAACTCATTAAGCCTCCCCGCTCTTGTCCACGGTGGAAGCCACTCATCACAGGCCCCAGGAGGTGCAAGATGGTGATCACCCTTTGTCACCTGGGGTCATGGCTGTGTGCTCCCTGGTGGTGGTGGTGGGGAGGACAGGGCCCAGCAGGGTTCCTGCCTCCTAAGATTTTTAAAATTTCCCATTCCCAAAAGATGTATTTTTGATTTCTTCAAGAGAGCGTTCGAGTTCAAGGTTGGTTGTATGCTTGTTCACTTGGCCATCACTCATGAGTTGCTGGAACACTGCACTGAACTTTGACATTGAAGAGAGCACAGCCCCAAACGCTGAGTGTTTGCTCTGCATTTATCTCGCCATTGCCTCTGCCTGGAGTTGAGAAGCAGATGGGAAAGAGAAGACGTCACCATGTCATCATCTACCGAGACTGCTCTCTTGACTGAGTCACACGTGAGCTCACACCCAGTACCATCTCCCCACCAATCCCGGCAGTTGTCTGGGTGGGTGGTCAGGATCCCCTGGTCAAGAGCTCCGATTTCGCTCTAAGGAACTAACGCCTCTCCTCACTGGATGCGGTCTTGGAGGGATGGTCACTCAAGGTTTTTCCTCTTCTCTCCTGGCCAAGAAGTAGGCAGGTGATGCAAGCTTAGGCCATCAAACACTCCCTGGAATTTTTTTTTTTCAGTCTTTAAAACATTTTTATTACTATTGTCAGTATGATTTATTGGTAACAATTATTATTATTTTAAAGACAAAGCTACAGCTACATTTCAAATTCTTTGAAGGATGCTTCCAGCCCTTGTTAATTTGGATGGGATTATGGGTGGTGGACATAATTCAAAGTGTCTAACTTCTAGGACCAAACGTGGTCTTAGCTTGACACTAGAAGGGCACCAGAAATAAAAAAAATTAAATTGCAACAAGATAAAATGAAGATACAAAATAAATGAGTGCTTTCACTGTGTACAAAGTCACATAACGTTTTATGCAGAGAAGTTTGTCGTATTCCCACCATGGAGGGCTCAGCCCTGTAGGGCAGAGCCCTGTACTGGCCTGAGGGGCTGTAGGAGGACTGGCAATGTCCCCAGGGCCAGGCCAGGAAGCAGCATGGCCCTGGGCCTGCTTCTGAGGCAGTGGAGCTAGAGGACCAGGTTAGCGCAGGCCCTGCCCTGGGTCCACTTGCTTCATCTTCCTCTCTGGAATGGGAATATCACGGGCCCCTTCTGTGATCTAGGAAAGGCCTTCCCAGAGATACACCTCTGGTTCCTACAGGTGCCCAGACAAGCCTCCTGTTCTTTTGTTCCTGAGCGGAGCGAAGAATGAAAATGGTGGGAATTTAGCCATTTGAACGCAGCACTCCATTGTTAATTTCTGCTCCTGGATCTCCAGAGCTTCTCGGATTCTGTCCGCTCTGAGTGCTTTGCGTTGGCCAGCAGGAGTGTTCTGGGAGGCCGTGCGGTATGTGGCTCGAAGACTCAGAGAGAGTCCATCTCGGCTGCTTGCGATCATTGCCTCTGTCCTCCCCTCTACACCCCCTCTCTTGCTGGTTGCTTCTATGTATACAACTTCAAATATAATCCTTTTTTCTTTTCTTAAGAATTCTATCTTTGTATTTATGCTGATTAGAAACTAAAAATAACGTAAGTGTCCAAGGTAAGGGAAAGAGTTAGCAATTCACGATAGGTTCATTTGGTTTGAGTGCCTCAATACTGAGTGTAACCTCCATGCGGACAACTCCGAGCCGAGCCTCCAGCTCTGACCTCTCGCCTAGCTCCGGGTGAGCCCCGACTGTGGGTGAGGGTGCCTGTGGGCCAGACGGCACCTGGGGGGGCAAAGGACGTGGCTGAGCAGACAGATGAAGAGCAGCTCTGCCCGTCTGCGACGGTATGACCCAAGGGAGTCACCCGCCCAGGCCCTCAGCACCCGCCCAGCACCCTCAAGCTGCATGCCCTCTTCTGTCTGTGCATTGCTTCCTGCATGCCTCGCTTCCAGGCCCACTGCTGCCACCTCAGTTCAGGCCCCCCTCATCTCTTACCTGCCACATCCCTCTCCTAACAGGTCCCCACTCTGGTAGGCAGCAGATTGCAAACTCGAAAGCCTTCAGGAGCCCAGGCAGGTGATGCAAATGTGTGAGGTAACCTGGGATAACTAATCACAGGGCTTGGTGGGCTGATGTGACTGTCCTTAGGCAGGGCTTGCACTCTCTGTGAACTTCGGTGGGCTGCTTTCACTTCTCAGCTGCCGGTGTGAGAGTCCGGCTGTCTCCAATCCTCTGCCATGGGACTGTCCAGGTCCCCTTAAAAGATGGGTCTCACCAGGCCTCTCATCTTGCTCCAAAGTCTTGGGATGTTGGTCAAGCTTTCCAGTGCCTTTCATGTAGACCCCTGCAGGTGGAGCACTGGGGACGTGAAAGGATCCAATGGAGGTGCTTTGGGAAAGGTCAGTCTGGGTCAGCTTACTACTACGTCCCTCGTGTTCCTGCCCCAGGCCCCGGCCTTCTGGTCCCAGCTGGAAGTTGACCTTCTCTAAGAAGGTTTCTCTCTTCCCTGTTAACCTAAGTTTCCATCCCTCCTCTGTAGAAAGGGCATGAAGTCTCTCTCAGAGTTCTTGTGAGGATGAAAAGAAAGATCACATATGTACAAGGACTTTATTCTCTGTCAAACACTGCACAAGGGTGAGGCTTTGTTGTTGGAAGCAATGGTTGGTGGGCCATGAAGTCTAACGTCCAACTCGGGCGTGCTGTAAAGGAGACTCCAGCACTGGCAGCAAATGCTTGAATGCCTCTGATGATGGGGAGCTCACCATCTTGCACAGCACTCTGCTTCACTATTAGATGCCTCAGGTTAGAAAGTACAAACGACTTCTTTGTGACAGATGCCAAGTCTTTATTCTGTTTGGCTCCAGTGGAACCATCCTCTACAGGGTGCTGTGTGCAACAATCATCAGCTCCTTCCAACTTAAAGAAGAGATTTGTGTTTGCTCCTTAGTGCCCTGGGCTGGCCGGAGAGGGAGTCTGGAGATGTTCTTCCTGCATTTGACCTGGGAAGATTCGCAGGAGAGAAGGGGCAGCAGCAGGCTGAGGTGTAGGCATTTGGGGGGGGTTGTTCAAGAGGGCCTCTGGCGGGATGACAGCATCTGCAGTGGTGTTGGGCCAACGCATCATCCCTCCGGATGCACCAGGCTCCTGGGCTGCTCAGGGGAAGTCATTCGTTTCCCGCTCCAGCAGGCCTGGGTTCAGCGCTGCCTCTGCCCTGGCTGCTCCATCATCGCTGGAATCCAGGCTAATGCGGGATAAAGGGGCCCAGGTCACGATCACCTTCGAATGGTTTTCTAAGCACCCTTTCTAGGAATAGGGCCCGTAACCCTATTATCCAGTTGACTAGAGGGGAAAATTGATTTCGGGGTGTAAGTAACGTGACTCCTACAAGCAGACGTGATCTGGAGAAGACAAGGACTTCGTCCTGTGAGCGGCCTTTCCCCCCGGAGGTCTGTTAGGAAAGTTTCGAGATCAAGATGAAAACAGATCCCAGCCCCGAGGGCTCCGGGGGCAGCAAGTGGCCCCTCGGTTTAGGTGACTTGCCAGGAGCAGAAAGAAGTGGAATCCACGTCAAACTCAAGGTGAGGTGCTGGGAGCTCGCAAACTGGTAGCCCCTATGTGTGCTTTGTGTGGCCTCTACGGTGTTTAAAAAAAAAAAATCGAGTTAGCAGTCAAGAGGAAACAAACAAGCAAACCACAAGTTCACATAAAAATCAGAATTTCCATTGTCTTCTAAAAACCTGGAAGACGTGGGTCCTCACCATGGCAAGGGAGGAGCTGAGAGCTGGCAGGTCCCTGGGGCTGGCCCAGGCTCCAGCATGGCTGACTTGTCAGCGAGAGAAGTAGCCAGGTGTGCAACGCTCTGGCCCCTGGAGACGCCATGGTTTACCATTTCACTGCTTGCCTGAGTCCTGCCAGCAGGTTGTATATACGACCAGCTCAGGACTAAGCCCTGGTAGAAAGTCCTTATTTAATTAGTCCTGGAATAGGAGTTCCGGGGAACAGAGACACAGAGAAACAGGCTGTCAGGAAGAAGCTCTAGTGTGACGAAGGAAAAACTGTTCTCGGCTTTACGCTTTTGTTCCCAAGGTGAGAGTCGCAGAAAATGATTTTTGTTGTTCTTAGGAGCCCTTGAAAGGATAGCAGCTTTCAGATACGTAAGCTGGCGGTTTGGGAATAGCAAGCTAGTGGGTTGTTCTTCCATTAGCCTTTTGCTCACTGACTGCCCTGTTTCTGTCCCCTATGACACACAAGGAGCCCTGGTGGCGCAGTGGTTAAGCCCTCCGCTGCTAACTGAAAGATTGTTGCTTTGACCCCACCAGCCGCCCCGTGGGAGAAAGATATGGCCGTCTGCTTCTGTCAAGATTTGTGGCCTTGGAAACCAGTTCTACTCTGTCCTACAGGGTCGTTGCTGAGTTGTCTGGATGGCGGTGGGTTTGGCGGTTTGGTTTAATGACGTGCGCTCAGGGCCTTTAGCCAGTTAACGTCAATAGTGGGAGAATCGCTGGATAGGTGCTGAACAAGCCTGTCTGTTGTGCTGGAAAGCAGGCAGCTCCTTGACAATTGGGCCACCAACACGTGTGTGGCCGACTGTTACTAGTATGCGTGAATTTCCTAAGTAGGTTTGGATGTCATGCATCGTTCATGTCAAGGAGCTAAGTGGATTGAGAGAACTTTAGAACAACTGAAGCAGTTTAGTGCGAGCACCTAGCACGTCCAGTTCGCGGTCGCCAGCACCGAGTGATAAACAGCATGATGAAAATATTTTTTTCCCGAATGGAAATATCTTCCGCGTTCTTTTTTCTGATTTGAAAAGTAGCGTGTGTTCCTTTAAAAATAATCCAGACAACATACAAAGAAAACTAAAAACCGTGTCTACCATCACATCCTAGAGATAAGCACTGTTAGCTTTTGGAGGTATATCTTTCCAGACTTACTTCTTTGTATATATTATATATTTATGTGTACATATTTCTGAATTAAAGTGGCAGCATTCCTAATATATTGTTTTATGCTCCTTTCTTCCACTTATCGCCAAAGTCCAATGTCCACAGTATTTAAAGTACAAAACTTCCCCTTAAAAAGTTCAAATATAATGGATGTTCACACATGTTCGTTCATCCAGGAGTTATGGAGCCCCCACTGTGCGCCAGGCACTGCTCTGGGAACCACAGGGGCGTGAACAAAGCCATATGAACAGAGCTGGGACAAAACAGGTCGAATTTGCCCACCCTTGGCAGATGACATACGTGGTCAGCTGGATCGTGTCATTTTGAGTGGTCAATAGTGGTATTTATTAAGAGCCCTCGGGGGCCTTAGGTGCTCCTAAGTTAAAGAACTTTCTGCAAGGATCTCCGTCATTATTTTTATTGGTTACTTAGCATTCCAGTATATGCACGAACCTTAATTTATCTAAATACTCTTTGATGGACATTTGGAGTCCTGGTGGCGAAGTGGTTAACAGCTACACCTGCTAACCAAAAGATCGCCAGTTCAAAGCCCCCGGCCGCTCCTTGGAAACCTTATGGGGCAGTTCTACTCTGTCTTGTAGGGTCTCTATGAGTCAGAATTGACTCGATGGCAACGGGTTTGGTTTTGGTTTATCTGATACGGAAAATCTGTAAACAGCCTAAATGCCCATTAAACCCAGAACCCAAACCTGTTGCCGTCAAGTCAATTCCAACTCACAGCGACCCTGCAGGACAGAGTAGAACTACCCCATAGGGTTCCAAGGAGCGGCTGACGGATTCAAACAGCCGACCTTTCGGTTAACAGGCATAGCTCTTAACCACCGCGCCACCAGGGCTCCAGTGCTGCTATAGGGAGTGTAATTTTAAAAAATTTCCACCTAGCAGATTGGCAAAGATTAAAAACAACACTGAGATATTTTAAATTTATTTGAAATTACAAGATCAGTTATTTGTACCAGCAGCTGGTAAACATGCTCAAGAATGTTCAGACCACCCGACGTAGACAGCAGCAAGCATCAACCAGTGAGTCTGGAAATACATGCTGGGACTTTGGGCCTGGACCCGTGGTAAGTGCTGTGGATGCTGGGTTTTCAAAAGAAGCATCAGGTTGGGTTGTTTAAGGTCCCAGGGGAGGGGGCTGCAAACAGTTTGCGCTCGACTGCGAATCTAAAGGTACCATGGAAGAAAGTCCTGCCGATCTACTTCCATTAAGATTACAACCAAGAAAACCCTATGGAACAGCTCTTCTCTGCAATGCACAGGGTCGCCACGAGTCGTAATTGACTCAACAGCAAACACTACAACAGATTTGTTTACTATTTCACCCCACCCATTGCCCCTACCCCCAAAGGGTTCATTCTCTAGGATTGCATGGGGGACAAGAATTCTCAATTTGATCTGTTATTAGACTATGGATCATGTGCTTCTTGACTGTGAACACTTTTTATGAGGCAAATGATCCTCCTGTGAATTATCACAGTGGTCGAAGTTCTTTACAACATCTGTCCTCAGCGTTGTCACGCAGACTAGCCTGTGGCCATCACATTTGCTGGATTCTGGGCGGCCTTATTTCCAATGTACACTTCCCATGGAGTTAAATGTTGCATTAAGGTTTTTGAGAAACAGGGTAAAAACCCTGGCAGTGTTTAATGTACTCTTTGGCATTGCTTCAGCATAGGAGAAGTATAATTTAAAGAGAGAGTCAGATACTGAATTTAATACATTAACACCTCCCGAAACCCTGGTGGCTCAGTGGTTAAGAGCTACAGCTGCTAACCAAAAAAGTCAGCAGTTCAAATCCACCAGGCGCTCCTTGGAAACCTTATGGGGCAGTTCTACTCTATCCTATAGGGTCACTATGAGTCAGAATCGACTCAGTGGCAACGGGTTTGGTTTTTTTTTTTTTTTAATGTGGACAGTTAATGGGAGTCAGATAGAATTTATAAAAAGTTGGGAGTAAAAATGTCCCAAAAATAACTCATCTTTTTTTCACTTTCAAGTCCATGCAGTTAACCTCAAACTACTTACCTCGAGGTTTTGCTAAGCTGGGCGAGTTTTATTAAACAGGATCTTATTTGTGCTTACTGCATTGCTTATGTTTAAGCTGATGGAGGAAATAAACCCGTCAAGTCGGTTAACCACCTTCTATTGTCTGTTCTCTCCCTTTGTTTTTTTCTTTTTCATTGAGATATGAAATTCACCCTTTTAAAGTACACAATTCAGTGGTTTTTAGTATGTTCGCAAAATTGTCCAACCATCAACACTATCTAATCTCCGAACATTCTCATCAACCCAAAAAGAAACCCATCCCCCTTCGTAGTTACTCCCCCATCTCTTAGCAAACACTTATCTACTTTCTGTGTCATGAATTTGCCTGTTGTGACCATTTCATATACGTGAACTCATATAATAGGTGGTCTTTTCTGTTTGACTTCTTTCCCTTATGCGATTGTTTCAAAACATCACGCAATGTTTTCAAAGTTCATCCATGTAGTAGCATGTTTCAATACTTTATTCTTTTTATGGCTGCATAATATTCCGTTGTGTGGATTTAGCACGTTTTGTTTATCTGTTTATCAATGGATCAATATTTGGGTTGTTGCCACTTTTTGGCTATTACGAATAATGATGCTGGGAGCATTGATGTACAAGTTTTTGTGTGAACGTGTGTGTTCATTTCTCTCGGGCATATACCTAGGACTGGAATTGCTGGCTCCTAGAGTAACTCTCTGTTTAACTATTTGAGGACTTGCCAAACTTTTTCCACAGCAGCTGTATCATTTTACATTTCCACCAGCCATGTATGAGGGTTCCAATTTCTCCACATCCTCACCGACACTTGTTAGAGTCTGTCTTGTTCAATTACAGCTACCCCAGTGGGCCTGCCTTTATTTTTAATTTACTTGGCAAAATCTGAATCCTGGGTGATGTGGAGGTGACTTGGAAGGGTTCTGGCTGCTCCATTTTGTTTCCTTCAAGGACTTCACTTGCTATTGTCTGTTTCCTCTGTTGCTCACTTTCCGTTTGGGAGTTTGCAGCAAACAATTCAGCTTCTGCCCTCGAGGCCGGCGAGGCAGTTACTGGCAAGGCTGGTACCCCTCTGAGGTCTTCTGCTGTGTGCGCGTCTCCGTTCATCACCCTGCCCTGAACTGCATTAAGGGAGGCGTTAAATGAAGGTGTGCTGACTCCTGTTTTCTTTACGTTTTCCTTCTCAATCTGTGAGAAGTGTACGCCCTTCTACTTCCTCACCCCTCTCCCAATTATGTAGTTTAACATTGCTTTTTTTCCCTCCCTTTAGGCATATAAAGTACTTGTAGCTCTCTTTTTAATGACAAATCGATTCCCACACCTTAACGTTACAGAGTTGGGGGAGCAGTTGAGTTGGAAGTGTTCGCTCTGTCCGCTCCCTGCATCTCTCTGTCATCCGTGATTGATGGAGGACATTAGTCAGAGAAGTTAGCACCATTTTGATTTATTTTGTTTACTTTGAAAATAGTTTTCTCACTTGTCAAATGGATTAATTATGAGAAACAAATTGTAGGCTCATGCAGAGAGGGAGGGAAGGCAGAGCCAGGGTTCAGAGTCCTCCTGGTAAGGATGGCTGCGTGGCTGCTGGGTCACCACAGGGCCTTCCTGCCAAGCACAGGGCACAGCGCTGTGGCCACTGAGGCTGCCTCTGCGGGGTCCTGTTCCCAGAGGGTGCACTGGCTGGGGAGTGAGCGGTGGGGACAGACAATGAAAGAGTGTTGTGCATTTTTTTGCAGTGTTTCAATTGCCCCACCTCAGGCTATTCGCATATGTTGCTTCCTTGCAGCTCGTTTTCCTTTGAAGCATTTCAGTATCAAATATTGTAATAAAATATTTGAAATGTAATATTAATGATGTCTCCCCTGCTAGGTGGCCAGCTCCAAGAAGGCAAGGATTGCATCTGTCCTGATGATAGCTGAATCACCAACGCCAACCTCTGTGCCTATTACTAGTACCAGTACTGGTACCAAATGCCATCGAGTTGACGCCAACTCATGTTGACCCCGTGTGTGTCAGAGAACAACTGTGCTCCATAGGGTTTTTTTTTTTACAGTTGTTGTAAAAGAATATATAATACAACATTTGATAATTCACCATTTTTCAGATGTACAACTTAGTGGCTCCATAAGGTTTTCAATGGCTGATTTTTCACAAGCAGATTGCCAGGCCTTTCTTCTGAGGCACCTCTGGGTGGACTTGAACCTCCAACCTTTTGGTTAGTAGTCGAGCATGTTAACTGTTTACATCACCCAGGAGCTCCCTGTTACCAGCAGATGTTCGGTATACATTTGCTGAACGAATGAGGGAAAAAAAGGTATAAATGCCAGGAAGGTAGAATAGAGTGCGAGGGGGGCATATAATCTGCTGAGGGACGAGGGTGGCGAGCGGGTGGTTCTCTGACGAAAAGAAGCCTGAGCAGGAGTTGCCGGGGGAAGAGTTGGAAAATTCCAGGAACAGTGGAAACTTGGAGAATAATGAACGGCGTCACAAAAGAAGAGATTGAATATTCAGGGCCCCAGAAGCTGGAGTCCAGGAGCTTGGTGGGCCTGTCTTTTTTATTTTTTGGGTTCATTTTGTGCAGGATCACAAACCAGACTCTGCTTTCACTTATGAGCTTGGGAGACAAAAGAGGAGTCTGGAATTTGGCCAGAAAGAATCTGCAACCCTAAAGTCAGGGGGCTGATGGGTGGCTCCAGAAGGCTTGTTCCAGGGAAACCTCGAAAAGAGAGCTTGGTGAGCCAGGCTGCAGGGGGCACCTCTCCAGGACAGTCCCAGGTAGGGGCCAGGATGAGCACCTCTCCTGTCAAACCAGAAATTCCTTCCCTGTAATTTCAGGGCAGTTCCTGTGTCTCTTTTCCATGCAGAAATGAGGCACAGCGGAGCCTTACAGCCACCTCACCTCTGGGGTGGAATTCTCTTTTGTTCTTCCCTCTTAGACATTTTTTTTTTTGTAATCTTCTGGGTTTTTTTTTTCTTTTCTTTTTAATTGAACTTTAGATGAAGGTTTACAGAACAAACTAGTTTCTCATTAAATAGTACACATATTGTTTTATGACAATGGTTAACAACCCCACGCATGTCAACACTGTCCCTTCTCAACCTTGGGTTCCCCGTTACCTGCTTTCCTGTCCCCTCCTGCCTTCTAGTCCTTGCCCCTGGGCTGGTGTGCCCCATTAGTCTTGTTTTGTTCTATGGGCCTGTCTAGTCTTTGGATGAAGGGTGACCCTCTGGAGTGACTTCATTACTGGGCTAAAAGCGTGTCCAGGGGCCATACTCTTGGGGTTTCTTCAGTCTCTGTCAGGCCAGTAAGTCTGGTCTTTTTCTGTGAGTTAGAATTTTGTTCTACATTCTTCTCCAGCTCTGTCCGGGACTCTCTGGTGTGATCCCTGTCAGAGCAGTCAGTGGTGATAGCCCGGCACCGTCTAGCTGTACTGGACTCAGTCTGGTGGAGGCTGTGGTAGCTGTGGTCCATTAGTCCTTTGGACTAATCTTTCCCTTGTATCTTGTTTTCTTCATTCTCCCTTGCTCCCAAAGGGGTGAGACCAGTGGAGTATCTCAGATGGCCTCTCACGGGCTTGTAAGACCTCTGGGGTGGAATCCTTGGCCACATCCTCCAGCCCCACTTCCTCACCCCCTTCCTGGTGGGCTGAGTGCAGGCTTGTTTCCAGGGGGAGGGGGTCCCCGAGGCCGACCCTGGCCTCCTCGTCACCTCCCTGTTGCCGCTTTAACACTTGGCTTCCCACTCGGCCGTCCTCTGTGCTTTTCCTAATTTGTCATGATTATTTTGGTATAATAGAGAGGCCACTGGGAGTGAGGCAGCAGACACTGGCTTTCACAGTTTATTAAATGCCTGAAGAACTACAGGAGATGTGGGCTGGCTCGCCCTTCGCTTCCCTGAGCCTGTCAAACCTTCGCTTCCCTTTGGTCTCCTTTCTGCTCTTGTGGTTCTTGCTTGCCAGAACCCATCCTGCTTGCGTCCACACAGGTACTTGTTCTAATTAGGGAACCTGGTTAAACATTTCCCTCAGTGTAAACATTTGGAAAACAGGCATTGGAAAGTATAGAATTTCTTGGGTTGTGTTGGCTCATGGTACGTATTAACCCTACTTGTCTTCAGTGGAAGAGCTATTCGAGAGCACCCGTGACTGGAGTCAAGGGGAGATGACCACAAGACAGAGGGTGGGTGCTCTGGATGAGATATGGCAGACTTTTGGTAAGCGCAGGCTAGCCGCTAGTTTGGTTAGCTCACACGAGAGATAATAACATGGATTTAAATTTGCCTCCTGGAAAATCACTGCTCTGGCTGGGATGGGATTTATACCCCGCATCTCACATGGGCACAGCTATGAGGGCTGCTAACAGCAGAGAGAGACCACCACCTGCAGAAAGTTTCCACCTTGCTCTATCAAGGAAGCTGATCTGCCAAGTGATTCTGATTCACTAGGAGGCGGGTTACAGTACAAATTTGACTGTCCTGTAACAGAAATGTGATGCCCTGAAATCTAGCCACTTTCTTACGCATAACCTGCTTTTTCGTAAAGCTTCCCCGTGCATTCAAAATTCTGTCACGTTCCCCTCGTGCATCTGAATAATTGAGGTGTGACTGTAATTGCCATATTCACAATTTGACAGCAATTTAGAAAGAAACAATTCCGAGGGTGTACGTTCTTTATCGTCTGGAACGGTCCAGATGATAAAGCTAAGAATGTAGTCAATTTTAGGTTATGATGTAGGATAGGCGTCGGTGTCCGGGGAGGTCGAGGCACAGGCAGGCAGACTGCAACAGTTAATGTGGGGAGAGGGACACCTGGGCATTTACTTCGTAACAACAGGAATCAGAATGAGGCCGCTTAGAATATTAACATGCAGGCAGCGCCAGGTAGAACTTGCTAGTTTTTTTTTTTTTTCCCAGTTCATTTTTTTCCCTAAATTTTGTTTATTTATTTTGTTGTTGAGAACATACACAGCAAAACATACACCAATTCAACAGTTTCTACGTGTCCAATTCAGTGACATTGGCTACATTCTTTGGGTTGTGCAGCCATCCTCACCCTCCTGTTCCGAGTTGTTCCTCCCCATTAACATAACCTCACTGCCCCCTGAGGTTCCCATCTAGTCTTTTGAGTTGCTCTTGACACTTTGATCCCATATAGATAGTTCTTAAAAGAGCGTAATGCTCAACGCAGACTTTTTTTTACTAGTTGAGCTTAACTATTTTTTGGTTTTAAGATGACTTCAGGGATGTTTTTCGTTTAAGGTCTAAACATTATCTCAGGGCAGTAATTTCAGGGGCTCACCCAACCTCCATGACTCCAGAAAGTCTGAGGTACATGAGAATTTAAAATTCTGTTCTGCATTTTCTCCCTTATGATCAGGATTCTTCTACGGAATCTTTGATCAAAATATTTGGTAATGGTAGCCAGGCACCAGCCAGTATTTCTGGCCTCATGGCAAAGGAGAAGGGCTTGGACCAGTTCGAAGAATCACCTGAGGATCTGTAAGAATCACCTGGGGATCTTGTTAAACTGTAGATTCGGATTCAGTATATCTGGGGTGGAAATGCAAATTCTCAGCGGGGGTTTGAACCTGAGCGAGCCGGTTCGAAGCCCTGCAAGGGAGGCAGTTGTCCATGGAGGCAATAGCCACAGATTGCACATCCTCCTCCTCTTCCTGACTCTGCTTCTTCCTCCGTTGTTCCAAGTGACTGGAGACCAATTGTTGTGCCTTTGGGCGGCCACTTACAAGCTTTTAAGACCCCAGGCTCTAAGCAATGAACTAGGAGGCAGAGCAGAAGCACTGAACACATTTTAGGCCAATTAACTGGGATCTAACCAGTTTTTGATGTCCATGGGTGAGAGGAAAGTCCTCACGGGCAAGAGTGAAACTTTTGAAAGAACTGAAGATGAAAGAGAATCACAGAGAGGGGCCCCCGTACACTCCGGGCAGGGGAATTCTGGTTTTATACAGGTACGGCTGTGTGCAGCTGTGCCGTTTGTGGATGGCACGCTCAAAGTGAGGGAGCACTGTGGCTCTGATGCCGGCGTTGGAAAAGTAAGAGGAGCACGGCCGGGTCCAGGGTGACTTTCACAGGAGGAGCAGAAGCAGCAGGAGAAATGAGCTCCCAGGAAGGGTGGAGGGCAGCTGGGGACCAGGAATGCTATGGCACCCTGGCTTGCCCGGGTCTAGGCCAGGAAGCCGGGCTGGTGTGGCTTCAGAGCCACCTGCACCAAGAGAGGTGGATGGAGAGGCAGAGGACGGGGCCACACAGGCTGACCTGCTGGGTGCTGGGCCCCAGGGTCCCCGGCTGCTGAGCAGATACCAGTGTGGGGGGGAGCCAGGTTGCTGATGCTGATGCAAGGCAGCGTGTCAGGGATGCTGAGAGATGTAGACAGCACTGCGCCCATTCTGGGGCGCCTGGTCCTGAGAAGAGAGATGGAAACCCACAGACCTGGTTCTCCAGGAGCTCAGAGCTGGGGAAAGTGCCAACATTGACACACGATGTAAGGTCAGAGCTGAATAAAGATACAGTTGCAGATCAACCAACCATTTGCCATGCGGTTGATTCTGACTCATGGCAACCCCACGTGTGTCAGAGGAGAACTGTGCTCCAGAGGGTTTTTAATGGCTGATTTTGGAAGCAGACTGCCAGACCTTTCTTCTAAGGTTCCTCTGGGTGGACTCAAAGCACCACCCTTTTGGTTAGCAGCCAAGCGTGTTAACCCTTTGCACCACCCGGGAACTCCCACTTGCTGGTAGTAATAGGCTTTATAGAGATTTAAGGCTTAACCCACAGGGACAGAGCCCAGCCCTCTTCTGATGTGTTCAGGTTGTCTGCCCTGCTGCAAAGCTCATAAATCTTGGGAGCATCCTTCCTGGAACCCACAGCACAACCTTTTGGGTATTCTTGTCATTAGGAACTGGCGGGGGGTGGGGGGCAGGCAGTGGGAGGGGCGACCTCTGAGCTGAGAACTGGGGAGAGCTGTGGAAGGGAGCAGACCCGGCAGCCCTCGCCAGCATCCCTCCCCACTCGTGGCCTATGGACATCCTGCTGGCTGATGGCTCAGTGTGTGGTCTGAGAGGGCTGTGGGCCTTGAACACTTTGGGCCCTGACTATGGGAGAGCCCAACAGAACGGCAGTTTCCCTGCGAGTCAGCAGGGGTGGGCACAATGCAGTCACATTCGCCTGCCCTCCGACAGGGCCCGTGCTCCTTCCCATGGACTCCATTGTGGTCCAAGGGCCCACACTAACCCCATTTACTGCCTCTGACCCTTGCAAAAAGGGAACAGGCTGGACAAGACACAGCGTGGGCTACCCACTGGGCGCCCGCCATGCCAATTACTGCCCACTTCAGATGGGAGGGGCATTTAGAAGAGACGGTTACTCTGGGCAACATTTTTGTTGTCTTCCAAAAATTAACTTTAAATAAGTCACTCCAATGATACGGGAAGTTTGAAGAATAAGAGAATACCGATGAGAAAATACAAACCTTCCACAATCTCACTCCTCAGAGATAATCGCCGCCAACGGTTTGGATTTAGCTGTCTGGCCTTCTTTGTGCTTACAGATGTCCAGCTAGAGGTCAGCAGTGATGGGATCATGCTGGTGCACCCTGTCTGGTGACCTGCCTGTTTCACCTGACAACGTATTGGAGACTTCTTACATCATGTAGGCCACCCCTTGGCTGTATGGCCTCACGTGTGTGGCCACCATGTGGGTATGTTACAGTCCCCTGTTCTTGGGCACTTAGACTGTAGTCAGGCAGCGTTGCAGTCCATCTCCTTGCAGCTAAATCCCCTTTCTAGGAATTCGCTCTAGGGAAATAATTAAAGACATTTGCAAAAACAGGTACAATTTTAAGGCACATATTTTAAGATACATGTATATTTTTTAAAGATACATATAACCACATTACCTGGACTATGTTTTGACAATCCCTCCACCCCAGCAGATGGAGTTAAAGAGTGTGGTTGACGGCCTCAGAGTGAGATGCCTGGCGCCTTGTCTTCCAGGAAACTCCCACTCAGACGTCCTTCCAGAGGTTGCAGGCTTCCCTTTTTTGTCTGGCCCCACAGAAGCGCACACACACACACACACACACACATACAACAACGGCTTCAAAGCAACTTGAAATTGGACATTTAACCAAAACAAGTTTTCCTTTTATTTGCTGAGGGCAAAGATATGTATTATCAGGTGTTAAAAATCTTTACTGGAGGAAGAGAGGTTTTTATTAGATTTTGGCAATGGTATCAAGCTTTACAATTACCCTTTCTGATCTTGAGGATGTTGTTTTCAGAGGAGGACAAGGTAAAAGCTGCTAGACCTTATTTTCAAGGGAGGGTGAGGTCAAGCCTGCTGGAAAAAACCCCAAAAGACAGAAAACCAAACGTGTTGCTGTCAAGTCGCTTTCAACTCACAGCACCCCCCCAGGACAGAGTAGAACTGCCATAGGGTTTCCAAGGAGTAGCTGGTGGATTTGAACTGCTGAACTTTTGGTTAGCAGCCGAGCTCTTAACCACTGTGAGAACAGGCCCTTCTATTTACACTTTTTGTGATCTCCTCAGGGAGGCCTTGCCCAATTGCCCGAAGTAAACCAGCGCCCCCACCCGCTCTGCCTACAGTCGCTCTAGAGCAGAATTCTGTTTCACTGCCTTCCTTGGCTTCCCAGTCAGCTGGCATCCTGCTCTTGTGGAATGTACCTTGCAAATACAATGAAAAGGTAAATTCAGATTGGATAGAGGCTCTAGCCCCAGTTTCTAGAACCTTGCCTGATACAGAATGGCCAATCAATAAACTGTTGGGAGAGTGAATAAAATTCCATCGTTCAACTGTCTTTGATCTTCTTTCCTAGTCCCAGGTTGAGGTAGGGACAGAGCAGGCTGCGGAATGCTAACATAAATGGGGCCGGATTGTCCTTTTCCAAAGTAGGCACGAGAGCAAACCAGTCGCCGGCAAATTGATTCCGACGCATGGCGACCCCATGTGTGTCAGATTAGAACTGCGCTCCACAGGGTTTTCAGTGGTTGCTTTTTCAGAGGTAGATTGCCAGGCTTTCTCCCGAGGCACCTCTGGGTGGACTCAAACCTCCAACCTTTTGGTTAGCAGCTGAATGCTTCACCATTGGCACCCGCAGGAACTCCTGTGAAAGCAAACCGACATAGAAATCTCCAAGATCAGGGACATTTTTCTTTCTTTTAAAAAAACTATGTCTAGGCTTTCTCCTCTGGGTGCAGTTTATTGAGGTCTTCTTATTCCAGTCTCCCCCAAGCTCATCATCTGGTGAAGAAGTAAGTGAGGCTGCCAGCTGGGGTCTGAACGTAGCTGCAGGATGCAGCACTCACGAGATACCTGTAATACAGAGCAGCGAACAAGAACATGGTGTGGTCAGTCTAAGAGCTTCATCTCGGAAGAGGAAAGGGTTCGCAAAGGATTCTCACTGCAGTTAGCTGTGAGGATGTAGCTAAAGACCTGATAACTGGGGGTTCTGCGTACCATCCTACTGTGGTGTCGTGAACAGGGACCTTCACGGAGGAGTGAAGGAGAGACCTGGGAGGTGGCCCGGGCTTGTTTTCCCCAGATGGAGCTCAGAGCAGCTGGGCTAATCCCAGAGGTGGCAGACTCCAAAGGTGGAGGATAATTGCTCTGTTTTAGCTGCTGGAATCAGATGATAGAACCAAAATGGAAGTGGAGATGGATGGAAGAGGTGGGAATGGCTGAACGCCACGAGGAGGGGAAAATTGCGTATTGATCACATGGAGGAAAATAGATTTTAATAAGGAGAAGTAATTACCCAGTGAGTCAAATCTCTAACTTTCCAGAAGATAAAGCCAGCCGGAGACCAGGATGGGAAACAGCTGGCAAACATTGTAATCAAGGGAAGGAAGCCGCTCCGCCCCCACAAGAGGGAACTCTTTAATCAAGCCCCCTTCCTTGTTGAGCGCAAGGGGGCACCCATTTGGCTACTGATGGAGAGCGCTTCAGGGGAGCCAGCAGTGCGGGAAGAGGCTGGTGCCCCTAGAAGGGAGACAGAAACCAGGGGAAGCTTAGAGCCAGATGCCACCAAGCCACAGAATACGGTTAAGACGAGGACAGCGGGAGTCTGGGCTGGCTCCAGGGGGCTGGGAGGTGGGGGTGTGCCCTGCAAAAGGCAGGCAAGGGCAGGAGGGCCGGGAGGGCCAGGCTCTCCAGCTGCAGACGGCTCCTCTCGTGGAGGCAGGCCCAGCGAGCAGAGCGTGTGCCCTGAGGAAGCTTGACCAGATGGTCGCTGAGGGTCCCTCCAGCGCTCAGCTTCGTGCTGCAGCTTCCTTCTTAGGTGTGCCAAACGTGGATGCACCTGTCTTGCTAAGGCAGAGGAAATTGTCGTCATTTTATTTCTCAAGTGTCTACTCTTTTTCCCTTCTGGCACTGTAACACGGGACAAAACTCTATCAGGTTTCAGCAGCTGAGGGTGGTGGAGATGGTGTGCGGTCACGGTGGGCAGAGGGGGAGACGTGTGGAGGGCCAGGCGTACCTGATCTGGGTCTTTCCTTGGGCCTCCAAAGCCCGCCATTTCCTTCAGGATCTTCCTGGTTCTGATTATGCCTCAGTCTTTCCCACCTTCCTCACTAATGTTCACTCCATCGCTCAGTCACTCTCTCTCACTTGCTCACTCACCCGCTCAGCCACTCGTTCACTCACCCACCCACTCACCTGCCCACCCTGTCGCTCACCCACTCGCTCTCTCACTCACCCACCCACTGTCTCACTCACCCACTGTCTCACTCACCCACCCACTGTCTCACTCACCCACTGTCTCACCCACTCACCCACTGTCTCACCCACCCACCCACTGTCTCACTCACCCACCCGCTCTCTCGCTCACTCACTCAGTGTGTGTTTTGCTGCTGGGGGATTTTCTGCCCTCCATCGTCCGTATTTCCACCCACTCCGCAAGCACTGGCGGGGACTGTTTCCGAGGACTGCTTCCGTGCGGGCTCCGTGCTTAGCACCCCCTCGGAATAGAACAGGACCCTACACTTGAATTCGTTGCTGCTCTCAAGGAGCTCAAGATTACCTGGATGAGGACATTCTCATTGAAAAACTCTGTCTTCCCCAGAAGCTTATTAAAGACATGATTAAACAAAGAATCATGGAACTTGACGTTCTCCTGGTCCTGACTGGGAGATTTGAACACCAAGTGTCTGAAGATGTCTTTTTAGAGCTCACTGGTATCTGTGACTCATCACCAAATCGTGTGGGGGAATTCAGCTGCTGTCCACGGCGCTGCGCTGCAGAGGTGGGAAACGAGGTTCCGTGCTGAGGGGTGGCGCCGTCCCTATCGTGGGTGTAACACCTGCTGCTTTTGTTACTGCACAGCCTTGGCTCCCGAGCGTGAAGGTCTGTAAAAATGACATTAAAATGTTTGCAGAAAACCTCTAGATGAGTGAAAAACTCTGTGTGGTCTAATCCTGACCTAGCTCTGGCCCTTCCCTGGGGTGGAAACACCTCCACCGACTCTGCCTTTGTCCTCCAGAAACACCTCACGGGGCTTCTCCCAATCTCCACTGCACAGTGAAGGGCTCTGATCTGTCCTGGGCCCCTCCAGCTCTGACAGGCTGTGACTGACTGTTAGGAGCAGGTGGAGCTCGGGAACCAGCTCATCATGGCGGACAGTGAGTGCGTGAGCTTGTAAGAGTAGAAAGAAAAAGTAATCCCCTCACTCCTCTCAGAGAAACGAAGAAATTGGAGCTCCCTGAGAGTCTCTGGAATGATGCCAGCTCAAATCCAGGGGACTTCCAGTGGGAGGCTGACCATTGTCAGCTTCGAGACCCTTGTTGGCCGTCTTGCTTTACTTCTGGAAGTAGCATACACCAGGATGGAGGGTGGTGGTGGGCAGAGAGATTGGCTACATTTATTCTGACAGTGTGTGATATAAACACCCATCTCATCGAAGGCACAGTCATATTTTATATGAAAGAAAAGCTCTTTCTCCTTATAAAGTGCAATTACACATAAATAGTTCATATCATCTGCTCTTGAAATTTTAGCAGCAGAACTTAATGCTGCCAGTTACCATGGCAACAGGCAAAGTTGGTGATTTTGAATATTATTGAATTCCATGGTGGGAAAGTTCATTTCTCTTGCTCTCTCTCTCTCTTTGTGAGAAGGACCATGTTGCATGTAGAGAAAAGTTTATTTACAGACTATGTAGTGTCAGAAAATCAGGAGGTAGGACTATTCCAAACGTCGAGCCCAGCACAGATGTCTACCATTTCTTGAGAAAGATTAAATTAGGCTTAAATAGACACGACAGGTTTTTTTTTTTTTTGTAATGGAGATATATGGGGTCGCCGTGAATCGGAATCAGCTCAATGACAGCCAACGACAATGGAGACAAAGATGCGAGCATAAAAATCTACTGTGGAGCTCAGATGTTTCTTTTCTTTTTTGTTTTGGTTCTGTGACTCCTCTGAAAATTCCACTCCTTCTTGAGACTCCCGTTTTTCCTTTGCTCACTGCTGCTGACACTCTTGTGTTATTTGGGGAACCCCAGTTATTTGGAGTTCTAGGACTCTAATGTCTTCAACTCATCTGGCATGTCTCCCCTTGCATCCTTACAAACATCAGCTGTTAGTCTGCATGTCCACGTTACAATTTCCCTTCCATCTTATTCCAGAAATTCCTTGGTCCTGGTTGAATCTCATGTCTACTACCGACCAGTCTCTCTGCCCTGGGTAATGAGCCACTATGATTGCTTAGGCCTGAGTCATATGCCCACCCACCGAAGGTGGCTGGGGCTGGACAGGAACTGGGAGATGGTGGAAACTATTTTCTGTCTCATAGGGAGGATATTTGATTGGTCTCCGGAGAGATAAAAGGTAAGTAGGGTGTCTTGGCTCTCCTTGTTGACTTAGGGTTGGGCTTTGTTTTTTTATTTATTGTGATTTAGGTGAAGCTTTACATAGTAAATTAGTTTTTCATTCAATAATTTATACACAAATTGTTCCAGTGACATTGGCTGCACTCCCCACAATGTGTCATCGCTCTCCTCATTACCACCCTGAGTCCTCCATTTCCATTCGTCCGGTTTTCCTGCCTCTTCCCGCCTTCTCATCTTTGCTTTTGGGCCAGTGTAGCCCTTTTGGTCTCATAGAGATGATTGTTTTAAGCAGCACTTCCCTCATGGATGTTATTGTTTATTTTATAGGGCGGTCTATTATTTGGATGAAAGTGATCTCTGGGAATGTCTTCAGTTCCAAGTTAGAAGGGTGTCTGAGCTCCATAGTCTCAGGGTTCCTCTAGTCTCTCTCAGACCAGTAAGTCTGGTCCTTTTTATGAAGTTGAATTTTGTTCTACATCTTCTTCCTCTCTAACCAGGACCTTCTACTGTGATCCTGATCAGAGCGGTTGGTAGTGGTAGCTGGGCACCACCTAGTTCTTCTGGTCTCAGGCTGGGGTCCACTAGTCCTTTGGACTAGTAGCTTCCTTGAGTCTTTGGATTATTTTTTCACTCTTTTTTGCTCCAGACAGAAAGAGACCAATACTTAATTATGTCTTAGTTGGCCACTTGCAAGCTTTTAAGACCCCAGTCTCTACTAACCTAAGTAGGATATAGAACATTGTCTTTATGAACTGTGTTACGCCAATTGACCTAGATGTCCCCCAAGCCTATATCCTTAGCCCTCTAGGCCAGTAGCTCAGTCCTACATGGTGTTTGGTTATGTCTGGAAGTCTCCATGGCTGTGTCCCCTGTGTGTGCTATTGTATATATGAATATATATGTAGCACATACATGTATGTATGTAGAATATCCACAGTCAATCCTATATATGCAGGTGGGTGTACTCCTATATGCCCTCCCCCATCTACTCTGCATACATATCTACCTTTCTATCCGCTCATCAATTATCGTTTATTACCATTGTTGTAGGATTGTATATGTTGTAATATTTACCGTTGTTGCCTTTTATTCTTGCATACCCCTCAGCGTCTTCCCTTGCCTTGATCATGTTATGCTGACTTCCCTATATTGTGTATAGCCTTTCCCTTCACCAAAGTTAACACGCATCTACTATCTGGTTAGTGATTTTCCTCTCTCCCCTTCCCATCCATGGTAACCATCAGAGAATGTTTCTTTCTGAGTGTAAGCCTTCTCTTGACTATTTATAATAGTGGCCTCATTCAATATTTGTCCTTTTGCGATTGACTTATTTCACTCAGCATAACGTCCTCCAGGTTCGCCTACGTTGTGCAGTGTTTCTTGGATTCGTCATTGTTCTTTGTCATTGCATAGTGTTCCGTTGTGTGTATGTACCACGGTTTTTTAATCTATTAATCTGTTGATGGGCCTTTAGGTTGTTTCCATCTTTTTGCTATTGTGAATAATGCTGCAATGAACATGGTGTGCATATGTTTATTCGTGTGACGACTCTTATTCCTCTAGGATATATACCTAGGAGTGGATTGCTGAATCTTATGGTATTTCTCTTTCTAGCTTTTTAAGGAAGCACCAAACCATTTTCTGTGGTGGTTGTACCATTTTCCATTCCCACCAGCAGTGGATAAGTCCTCCAATCCCCCCGCATCCTCACCAGTATTGGTTTTCTGTTTTTTTGCTCGGTGTCATTATTGCTGGGGTTAGACAGTAGTATCTCATTATAGTTTTGATTTGTATCTTTTTAATGCCTAATGATCAGGAGCACCTCTTCAGGTGTTTGTTAGCCACCTGAATGTCTTCTTTGGTGAAGGGTCTGTTCATGGCCTTTGCCCATTTTTTAATTGGATTGTTTGCCTTTTTCGTGTTAAGATGTTGAAGTTTTCTGTAAATTTTAGAGATTATGCCCTTGTTGGATATGTTGTAGTAGGTAGGTTCTCTTTTTAGTCTTTTAGTGAAGTCTTTTGATGAGCATAAGTGTTTCCTTTTTAGAAGATCCCAGTTATCTAGTATATCGTCTGCTCTTTGTGCATTTTGATTATGTTTGGTATTCTATTAATGCTGTATATTAGGGCCCCTAGCATTGTCTCTATTTTTTATTTCATGATCTTTATAGTTTTAGGTTTTACATTTAGGTCTTAGATCCATTTTGAGTTAGTTTTTGTGTATTGTGTGAGGCATGGATTTTGTTTCTGTTTTCCATTTTATTTATTTCTGCTTTGATCTTTTGTTATTTCCTTTCTTCTGGTAGGTTTAGGCTTAGTTTGTTTGCCCTTCTCTTTCTAGCTCCTGCAGTTGTTGAGTTAGGCTGTTAATTTGAGATCTTTTTTTTTTTTTTCAATGCAGGCATTTATTGCTGTAAGTTTCCCTCTGACTACTGCCTTCACTGCATCTCATAAGTTGTGGTATATTGTGCTTTCATTTTCATTTGACTCTGAGAAATATTTGGTTTATTCCTTGACCCATTGGTAGTTTAATAGTATGTTGTTTAATTTCCACATATTTTTGTATTTTCCAGGGTTTTTTTTTTTTTTGTTATTGATTTCTAGCTTCACTCTGTTGTGGTCAGAGAAGATACTTTGTATGAATTTAATTTTTAAAATTTTTCAGGACTTGCTTTGTGACCTAAAGTGCCGTCTATCCTGAAGAATGCTCTATGTGCGTTGGAGCAGAATGTGTGTTATACTGTTTCTGGGTGGAGTGTTCTATATCTGTCTGTAAGTCTAGTTGGTTTGTAGTGTCATTCAGGTCCTCTGTTTCCTTGTTGATTTTCTTTCTGGATGTTCTGTCCAATACTGAAAGTGGTGTATTGAAGTCTCCAACTATTATTATGGTACTTTCTATTTCTCCCTTCAATTCTGTCAGTGTTTGCTTTTCTGTATTTAGGTGCCCCGATATTGGATACATATATATTTATGATTGTTAAATCTTCTTGTTTAATTGACCCTTTTATCACTATGTAATGTCCATCTTTATCTCTTCTAACAGATTTTTGTCTTAAAGCCTACTTTATCTGACATTAAGATTGCCGCCCCAGCTCTCTTTTGGTGATTATTTGCATGGAATATTTTTTTCCATTCTTTTACTTTCAACCTATTTGTGTCCTTGGGTTGAAGGCATGTCTCTTGGAAACAGCATATAGTCGTGCCGTGTTTGTGTGTTTTTGCATCCATCTGCCACTCTCTGCCTTTCGATTGAAGCATGACTTGGTTGTGTTACTAATGATACTGTTCGATAATTTCCACATTCAGTTGGATCACCTTTCTCGGGAATTGCTTTACCCCAAAGGCCCATCCCAATTTTCCCCAAACTGTAATGGGGACAGTTAGGATGGGCATTTGGGGTAAAGGACAGCGAGAGGAGACCATGTGGCAATATGCTTGATTGAACTGTGTGTGTGTGTATCTGTGTGTTGAATGTGAAGTTCCAGGGGTGGGTTATGTGTGTTATAACCATCATCAATCTGGAAAAATCTTAGATGTGGATATATAGTCCCCTATTAACTAGCTTCTAATAGCCCAGTAAGATAAGCACACTGATTACATGTTTCTCCTATTATTCTTTAACCGCTAAAGACTATGTCTATCTTGGCCGCAGCTGTGTCCTAGAAGTTTGCAGAGAGTCTGGCATGTTTACTGAATAAAAAAACGGCAAAGCCCTTTACCCTTCCCTGCCTTCATGCCTTTGCAATGTGAGTTTGCAGCAACCCCCATCAAGAGGTGGAGTCTATCCATATAGACAGCACTCCACCTTCTTCACCGTGCACCCTATAGCTCTGGCCTTTGAAACCAACAGAACAAACCTCCCTGCGGGTCAGTTCAGGAACGTTTTTAGTCCTCACTCCTGGGCAAAGTATTAGGAATGATTTAGCCAAGGTCTAGTGTGAGATGGAGGAAGATTCTTGGGCAGGAGTAGAAAGAAAGTGGTCCTTGCTCTCCTCCACAGAGCATACAAATTCCCTCATGAGATAAGTGATGTAGGGCTGCATTAGGACTTTCATGGGGAATTGATGAATTTGAACTGGTGAAGAATATTGAATATACTGTGGATTGCCAGAAGAATGAACAAACCAGTCTTAGAAGAAATACAACCAAAATGTTCCTTACAAGTGAGTATGGCAAGACTTCAACTTGCTTACTTTGGACACATCATCAGGAAAGATCAATTATTAGAAAAGGACACCATGGCTGGTAAAGTAGAGGGTCAGAGAAAATGAGAGAAATGCTCAATGAGATGAATTCACACAATAGCCACAACAGTGGACTCAAACATCCCAAAGATCCTAAATATGGAGCAGAACTGTTATACACGATGTCACCATGAGTCAGAGCCTACTCAAAGGCAACGAATGACAACAACAGGCACTTTGGCCTTTATGAGCCCCTTCCTCCATGAAAAATATTACAAGTTGTATTTTGTGACTGTATTAGTATCGAGACAAATATGCTAATATTATATATTTTCTTCAACTTAAAATTTCTTTTTTTTCTTCTGATTTAAAAAAAATTTTCACGGGTCCCTAAGAGTATTGTGGTCCTGAGACACTGTGCCCATTGCGCTTGGTGGGTACATCTCCCTGGAGAGTCCTGAGCAATGTCAGTGAGGGCTTAGCAGGAAGCCAGGACTCTTCAGAAGCAGGCACCAATTATAATCCATTTAGCTCGCTTCTGTATTTCTTCCATTGAGAAAAAACAGGCCATTTCAAGATGCCCCCTCCACCCACCCGTCCACAGTAAACATCCTGCCTTCACAAAACCTTGATCAGATGCTCCAAATAATGACCATTAGATGGTGATGATGGTGATGATTCGCTTATTATGTATTGGGTACTGGAGCCCTGGTGGTACAGTGGTTAAGAGCTCAGGCTGCTAACCCAAAGGTCGGTGGTTCGAATCCACCAGCCGCTCCTTGGAAACCCTATGAGGCAGTTCTACTCTGTCCTATAGGGTCGCTATGAGTTGGAATTGACTTGACGGCAGCGGGGTTTTTTTTTTTTTACTGTGTGAAGTGCATTATTAAAACCTTTCATCTGACTTACATTGCTGCGTGTACGAGGGAAAACATGGGAGCTTCAGCGTGCTGAACAAGTTGAAAATGACATCATGAGCATCTGAGAAATATTGGCTCCTCTGTGGTCCTTGCCCACCCGGCATCCATAACCCCCTCTCTCTTGATAACAGCACCTTGGTGTCTCTGTAGTGAACCTTCCCTAGCTCCTTGAGGGCAGTGTTGTTGGGATTGTCAATAAGTTGTGGGCACATGACCCAAACTTGAACAGTTGCATTTGTTTTCTTGGAACTTTGAACCTTGAGTGGAGTAATGCTAAAATGCAAAACATCAGTTAGGGCCTTGTTGTTGGAATGAGTGAGCTCTGACAGAATTGTCAACTCTTTCCTGCTGTGTATACCCAGCCCTCCCCTGTCCACCCAACTCATCGCTTTGTTCCTATTCAAATTTGAACCTGGTTCTCTAGCCTCAGAAACCCTGGTGGCACGGTGGTCTCAAGAGCTCAGCTGCTAACCAAAAGTCGGCAGTTCGAATCCACCAGTTGCTTCTTGGAAACCCTATGGGGCAGTTCTACTCTGTCCTATAGGGTTGCTATGAGTCAGAATCGACTCATGCGCAACGGATTTTATCTTGACTCTAGCCTCAGGAGTCCCTGGGTATCGAAAATAGTTAATCGCTCAAATACTAACGAAAAGGTAGGTGGACAGAATTCACACCTGCTAATCTGCTTCCAAAAGGTTGCGGCCTTGAAAACCCTATGGAGGGCAGCTGTACTCTGCAGTGCGTGGAGTGGCCATGAGTTGGAATTGACTCCAGGGCAACGGGCTTGGTTTTTGGTTTTCTCTAGCCTCAGCAGATTCTCCGGTGAACTCAGATAGAAACAGAACTTACCGGAAGGATGTTGGGTTCCTCAGAGTCAGTTTTCCTCGTTTGCAACCAAAAAACCTTAATGGATACAGCCCCTAAAGAAGCCGTGATTGTAGTGGTGGGAACAAATGTGGGTTTTATTGTTGAACAACAAAAGCTGAAACTCTGCAGGCCTGAGCCTCAGATCCCATCGTAGCTAGAGAGGAGTTTTGTGGCGGACCTCCTGAGGGAGCCCCTCAGAACAAGAAGATAACTTCAAGAGCCTAGTTTATTTCCATACAAATGGGACTTTAAGTCCTTATTGGGGTAACAGAAGCAAAAAAGAATGTCACAAGACACATTTGGGGTAGCCTGGTTAATTCTTTCTTCTTTTGGAACAACTACGTTATCACGATCATGCTTCACTGCCTGGTAGGCTTGCTTCTGCTGGGAAGCAGATGAACTGATTTCAAACTTCTCCTGTGATACGCTTAGTGCTTTTTCAGTAAGATTACTGTAAGGTCTTCTGCCATCTGTCATACTCCCAGCTCACAGCAGGAGCCATCTCTAACCACAAAGTTCTCCACGATTTTCAATCTTGGAGAGCTTAGTACAGGAGTCCACACCCTGCTGTGCTCTGCTGGGTCGCTGGGGAGGGGCCGCTGAGTGGGTGGTGATTTTCACACAGGGAGAAGAACCCCAACCTGGGGGTCTCTAGGCTTCAGGCATTGATGAGCTGAGGAGGCAGCTTTGTAAATGTCCCCTGGCTGGTGGGCTGCAGGGTTCAAGGGAGTTGAGTGGGGACTAGAAGCAGGTGCGTGAGGCAAGTGAGGCACTTGCCTTGGGAGCAAAATGTCAGAGGGGGCCAAAAAACTCAGTAATCAAAGATAAATAATAGTTTAATGTGATGTTCAAAAACGAAAACAAATCCAAAAAAGATCCCAGATGAACAAGGTAACAAATCATCAAATACTAAAGTCGGGATTGGTAACAGCACCTGGCTGAGCCCTACTGGAGCCTGAGGCAAAGGAAAAATCAGAAATGCTTCTCCTCCTGCTCCCTGTCCCGGGGACTCTCAGAGCATTGCCCCAAATATTTCTCCTGGGCTTCTAATTCCCTGCTGGCATCTGCTTCTCTAGGGACCTGAACTGACAGGGTGTTTTCAAAGGTGGGCTTTGTGTGGTAAACCCGCTGGGAATACTTCATTTTGCTCTTGTGTTTAAATGTTAGTTTAACTAGATACAAAATTCTGAGTTCACATTTTTTTCCTTCACCACTTTCGATGCAAGAAAACACTGGAATTCCGCCTGAGTGTTGCTGTTGAGATGTCTGCCTTCCAGTTCTTGCTCATATTTGGGTATCTACCTTTCCACTCTGCGACTTTTAAAGGTTTCTCTTTGTTCTTAATACTCCTAACAATATAGTATTTCTATACGTGGATTTTTTTTATCTGTCTTTTTTGGTACTCCATGAGTTCTTTCAATTCAATATGTTGACCTGCTTCAATCTGAGGTCTTGAATGTTTCTTTTATTGGAATTTCTCAATCATTATTTTTTAACAATATTTTCTCCTCACTTTCTGTTTCTCTAGGCTGGAATTCTGTAATATGTATGTTAATGCTTCTAATTCTGTGCTCCACGTCTCTGAATTTTTCACACATTTCATTTCTATCTTTTTGTGATCGCTTCTGGGAGAATTTCTCTATGTCAGTGGTTTTCGAACATGGTTACACATTCGAATCACCTGAGGAATTTTAAAAATTCCACACCCCAAACGAATTAAATCAAGATTCTCTGGTGGTGGGGGACCCAGGCATAAGCATTTTTTAAAGCTCCAAGTTAATTTCAACGTGCAGCCCAGGCTGAGAATCGCTGCTGGCTGTCTTGTTGGATAGAATGCACATTCTAAATCAGTAAGGATGGGATGAGGCCTGAGATTCTGCATTTCTAACCAAGTTCTCAGGTGATGCTGTTGCTGCTGGTCAGTGGAGCATATTTTGAGCAGAAACACTCCATATAATCTTCCAATTCACTAACTGACTTTTCAGGTATACCCATTCTACTATCAACCCATCTGGAGCCTGGTGGCACACTGGTTAAGAGCTTGGCTGTTAACCCAAAGGTCGGCAGTTCGAGTCTATCAGCTGCTCTTTGGAAACACTATGGGGCAGTTCTACTCTGTCCTATAGGGTCGCTATGAGTCGGAAGCTACTCGATGGCAACGGGTTTTATCAACCCATCTATTGAGTTCTGTATTTTCATTATTATAATTTTCATTCTTGGTATTTCTAATTAGTTCTTATTTATAGTTACTTACTCAATAGCCTTTCATATATCTTTGAGTTGGTTCGCTTGTTATAAATTCTTGTTCTGTAGAGTACAGGCTTTTGGGGCATAATGTTCTTCTTTTGCAGAAGTGGCGCTCCTGAAATGTCTTATTATTTTTCTACTTAGAGTCCTAGTCCCCCGGGGTGATTAGCTACTTTGGCCTCTGAATGTATACAGCATGGGAGAGGAGCTTGTATCCCTTCTAGTGAATTTGGGGAGGACGTAGTGGAGAAAGGGGATTCTGAGGGGTAAAGGCAGCGTTGTGGGGTAGAGATTCTGGTGTTATGCTATAGCCCAGGCTTGTAACGTCCCATTCTCTCTCTGACAACCCCCCCACCCAGGTACAACTCCCAGCACTGTCCTGGGCCAGCATTCCTAGAGCCTCTTCCTTGGTTGTAGTCACCTCAGGCTGAAGGGTGGGAGGGAGCAGGGGCGGGGAGAGTGGTCTACCCACATCTGTCTTTGATCTCCTACTGCCCAGCCAGGGAAACCCTGGTGGTGTGGTGGTTAAGTGCCACAGCTGCTAGCCAAAAGGTCATCAGTTCAAATCTACTAGGTTCTCCTTGGAAACTCTATGGGGCAGTTCTATTCTGTCCTGTAGGGTCACTATGAGTCAGAATCAACTTGATGGTAATGAGTTGGTATTTTTTTGGCTACCCAGCCAGGCTCCAGGGAAGTCACTACCCTGTCACTAGTACTGCAAGATAGAAAACATCTCAGCAAGGTCAAAGAGACAGGTACTGACCCTCCAGGGAAATGCTGGGAGGAACAACAGCTTCCCCCAGCCTGCCCCCGAGGGTGATCCTGGTCCTCTTTGCCTTCAGCTGCCATTTGCCCACACACCAGGGACCCTGCCTCCTCCTGCTTTTCTCAGGATTTCTCAGTTACCCCTTCGGGCTTTGAGATCCATAAGCCACAGTCTCATGGCACCTGGAATGAGGCTTTTCGAAGGAAGCCAGCAGCCCATGTTAGTTCTGCGTCTGTTCAGGACCTCACAGGGCCTTTCTTCACGGGTTCTCAGCTTGACTGGGTGGTCTTCTCCAGACAGTCTGAGCGGGAGCAGCCACCACAGCCACACTCACAGCCACAGCTCCAGGCTCAGGGGACGGGTGGCGGCCATGACCTCTGCCTCCGTGGAGCTTACGGACTGGTCAGGGAGACCGCAGGAGATGGTGAGGGGGTGTGAGGAGTCCTAAAGAGCCCTTAGCGGAGTGTGGACGAGGGGCACCAGACCCAGGGTGTGTGTGTGAACGGGGGGGACGACACTGTAAACGTCACAGAAGACTCACCTGGACAAGGTGGCGTCAGAGCTGATGCCTGTGGGTGCTTTACAGCAGAGGACCCTTCTAGGCAGAGAAAATGGCAGAGAAAACGGCCGGGAAGTGAGAAGGGTGCAGTGTGTCTGGAAAGGTGCAAGGAGTTGGCAGGAATGAGGGTTAGGGTGGGACGAGGGAGGCAGGGTCATGCAAATACAGGGCTAGATCCTGAATTTATTTGGACTTGATATTTTGTTCATCACGGGTTTTTTATTTTGTATTCATTTTGATATTTAAAAATATCACATTAAAATGTCATTTATCTTGTTTATGGAGCTTTTTGCCACCTGTGTAAATGCTGTGCCCGAGGCGCGTGCCACACTTGCCTTACCCTAGGCCTGGCGGTTGGGCGTGGCTGCTGCATAGACTCCGAGGAGGGGCAAGTAGGAGAGATGAGCTGGCGTGGTAGGCAGAGGCCCGGTCATGAGGGCCTACACGCCTTGCTAACGAGTCTGGACTTGATGCCGCAACTCTGCTTAAAGCCCTCCAGTGGCTCCCAGCTGCCCTTGGAGAGTCCAGTTTGGTTTTGCAAGAATTGCTCTGATTGCTGTGCATTGGAGGAAGCAGCCTGGAGAAAAATGTCTTCCACTGATTATCACGCCTCACCCAGCTCTCTCCAAAGGGGGTTCCTGCTCCACCCTCCGATCCCCCCGACCCCATGCCTTGGCCCCATTGGAACACACACGTGTAGGCCCTATTTCTCCTTATCCACTTTCCTGCTGTGCGTATAAAGCAGATACTAGATCAGCTCATTGATTAACAGGTTGCTGGGAGCCCTCTCTTTCCCATACTGCATTTCACTTTGCAGAGGGTCTATTAAAAGAATGTCAATGAGATTGTTAATGTAGCAATCAGGAGCTTCTGGTGGAATCAAATCTTTGAGAATCAATATAACATTAAAAAAGGTTAAACATTTTTATTGGATAAGTCAGAACATATTCTTTAGTTAATGATACAGCTTTGGGGGAAGATAGGATATGAAAAGGCAAGGTAATATCACTCTGTAATGGGAAAACACTGCATAAAAAGGATTATGTTATCCATCTGATACTTGAATTTGCGGGCACACTCATTATGACTAAAGCAGGAACCGCAGAATGAGCCCTCTGCAGGGTAAGTCACAAGATGGTTGGAAGACAAGAATACCAGAGCAGTCTAGACTCTTTCGCCGGCTGTGTGACCTCAGGCAAAGCGCTTAGGTTAACTTCTCTGAGCCTCAGTTTCCTCCACTTACAGATGAGTCTGATAGACTCATCTGCTCTGGGGCTCTTAAGAAGGTCTGATGAAATAAAAGGTATAAAGTATCATCTGTGTTGGAGTTTTGGTCTGTAACAGTAACTGTGTGTTAATCCCAGGGAGGAATCCCTGAACATGCGCAGGAAGCAGAGAAAGACGCGGCAAAGGGACACAACCACACCAGTGGGGCCCCATTGTCACCTCTGACCTGCCTCTCGATCCCTGGGGATTGCTGTTTCTGTGCATTTTCTCAGATTCTTGCAGATTCCTGAGTTTCCATCTCTGGGATTTTGCGCCCTCAGGTCCTTCTCCTGGAAATCACACCCTTCCCCTCTTGACTTTGAGTCTTGGTTTGCAAACCCCACTCGTCCTTTGTTAGCTGCCCTCGAGTCGTGTCCTACTCATGGAGACCTCATGTACGACAGAACGGTCCTGTGCCGTCTGCATGATGGTTGGGATACCTGAGCCCACTGTGGCTATTGTGTCCATCCCGCTCATCGAGGGTTTCCTTCGTTTTTACTGACCCTCCACTTTATCAACCGTGATGTCCTTTTCTAGCGATTGGGTTTTCCCAACGACGTGAACCCTCACTTCTAAGGAGCATTCAGGTTGTATTTCTTCTAAGGCTGATTTGTTCCTTCTCTGGCAGCCCACAGTATATTCAATATTCTTCGCCAACACCGCAGTTGGAATGCGTCCATTGTCTTCTGGCTTCCTTTTTTGTTGTCCAGCTTTCACATGCGTATGAAGCTATTGAAAAGACCATGGCTTGGGTCAGGCACGCCATAGTCATCAAAGTGATCTTTGCTTTTTAACACTTTAAAGAGGTCTTTTGCAGCAGATTTGCCCAACACAGTGCATCGTTTGGTTTCCCCATGGCCGTCTCCGTGGACGTTGATTGTTGATCCAAGTGGAAGAAATCCTTGACACGTTCAATTTCCTCACCATTTATCATGATATTGTTTATTGGTCCAGTTGTGAAGATTTTTGTTTTCTTTATCTTCAGGTATAACCCATATTGAAGGCTGTAGTCTTTTACCTTCATGATAGTCTAATAGGCATCAAATCAACAAATTTACCTTTAAAAAACCAGTGAGAAGGCCCACTGTGGATGATGTGCTGCTCACCGTCTCCTAGCCATGCTTGGTCCCCAGAGATGGTAATCTGAAGACAGTCTATGTTGGCTCTCATTGAGGTTGATGTGGGACCAAGTTCTCATTGGCTAGGGAAGACTTCCTGCAGAAGGGGGCAGACTGGGGAATGGAATACTCAAAGTGAGGGATACAGAAGAAACCACCCGAGTGTCAGGGAGCACAGAACAGCTGACAGCAGTTGCTATGGCTATTGGGCCCTGGTGGCGCAGTGGTTAAGAGCTCGGCTGCTAACCAAAAGGTCGGCAGTTTGAATCCACCAGCCGCTCCTTGGAAACCCAACTGAGCAGTTCTACTCTGTCTTATAGAGTCAGTGTGAGTAGGAATCGACTCAGTGGCAAAGGGTTTGGTTTTTGGTTTTTATTGCTATTGGGAGGAAGTTTCAATAGCGTCTCCCTCCCCTCCCTTCCTGCTGTGGATGTGAAATGCTGTAGGGCTGTGGCAGCCATCTGGTGACAGGAACAGTTACTGTGTGCTGGAAATGGTGCCCGGGGCTATTCACAATCCTCACTGCAACCCTAGAGCCAAGAGCTGTCATCAACCCCATTTTACAGATATGGACACTGAGGCTCAGAGGGCCCAAGGGCACGCCGGCATGTAGAGACGGAATTCGAATCCCAGTGTGGCCAACCACAGAGCAGCACTATTAACCGTGAGCTCTACTCTTCTCGTAAAATCTGGGGACGCCACCCCACATCTTCTGAAAAAAAGTCAGTTCTTTCCGAGACAAGCGTGTACAAGGATATCAAGCTTTCTGCATCGAATTTCCACCTTTAAAATAAAAACAATTATTGGCAATGATACGTGACTATTCCTGTGTACTACCAGTTAGGATGTAAATTGCTTACCAAGAAGGATAGCAGGATATTATGTGTGTGTTAAGAAACTTCAATGTTCATAACGCTTTGACTTATCAATAACACTTTTAAATCTATTCAACAGAGGCCATCTGAGATACAGACACACATAGCCATCGACTCGTCATTTACAATAGTGAAGGCACAAACATAAGATGAAGTACTTTTTACGAAATAGGAAAAACTCAAGCAGATAAGAAATGCAAAATGTCTGCTGCCATAATTTTCCACTTGTACCTGAACCGAGTCATTTATTTAGACGTTAAAAAAAAACAGAGCTCGGCTGCTAACCAAAAGGTCAGTGGTTCCAGTCCACCAGGTACTCCTTGGAAACCCTATGGGGCAGTTCTACTCTATCCTCTAGGGTCGCTATGAGTCGGTATTGACTGGATGGCAACAGGTCGGGTTTAATGTCACTAAGACAATTTCTGTTCAGAAATAGAGAAAAATGCAATCAACTCTTCTGAGAACACAGAGGGGAAGAATTCTTTCTCTACTTCCCTTCTGAATATATTATTTGCCATGAGATTATTCTTAGATGAAGAGTGATTTATTACTTTAGAACCAGAGCCAGAACACTCCTGTCCATTTTTAAAAGCAATAATTTTTTTTTAAAAAGCCATTTTAATGCTTGCTGAGGTGGGGGGTGTATGGCGGGAGCACTGAGGGACTCTCTGCGAAGTCGATGTTTAATTACTTGTCTGTTTAACTCCAGTGAGTCAGGGTGCAAATAGAGCTCAAAGTGTGCTGTTTTAATAGTAAATCAGAGATGAGTGCTTGCAAGTCCTTACTTATGTATCTTTTTCTCAGGAAAAGTTTAAGCACCCCAGCAGGTGCCGGCTCTCTGGGTCTCATTACTGTTGACAAAGCCAGAATTTATTCGTTCAGAACGGCATGTGGCAAACCCTGCGCCAGGGTTTGGAGGCTGCTCATGTTTTCCCTTGCTATTAAAATGTCACCTTGGGGTAAATAATACGTGTTAACACACCAGACTGATCTCTCCGGCTTGTTGCCTTTACCTAGTCTGGAAACAATTTAACAGCTTGTAGCAACTTCATGACTAAATATAGTGAGTTATTTAACCTGCTCTCTCAAAAAGAAAAGTGACATATTTTCTCTCCATTCTTATTCCTTCTCATTTAATTCTTTTGTGAAGCCTACAAATTATTAAAACAAGAACAACTTGTTTTCAGTACTGCTAGGATGTGTTTTCTCATATTATTGTATTAAGCAAACTTTATTGCATCTGTAGCTGTTGCTTTGGCTGGAATGGGCGAAGGAAGCTTTTCTCTCTGTTGGTCTCACTAACACCCCTTGGTCAGTAAGGGATGCTTGTCACCCTCCTTCCTTTGGTTGCCATGTAGGCAGGGGATATGCTCAGTGGCTGACGCTGATGGCCAACATCCATTCCCAAGCCCCTCTACCTTTCCTGCTTCTCTGCTATAGAGACAGCAAGGGAGATGTGTTTGCTTTCCTAAATTCCCTTGCAGCTAGGGGTGTCATGAAACTTGCTTCTGTCTAATGAAATACAATTGAAAATCCTGGGAGTGTTCAGGGGCAGGTTTTAGGGAAAGCTTTTGCTTTCCTGACAGGAATAGAACAGATAAAACCAGCTTTGTCCCTCCCTCTCTTCCTGCCTTGAATGTGAATGTGATGTTTGAGCTGTGGCAGCCATCTTGTGACCACGAGACCATGAGACAAGACACACATACACACGGGGGAGAAGAAGCTTGGGTCTCTGATGGTATGATTAAGGAACTGAACAGATAGTAGCAACAGCTTACCTTTAGATTTCTTATCCTAAAAAAGCCCGTATCTTTTAGCTATTGTGTTTGTTTTTGCAGCTTCGGACATTTCTGATACTTATTTTAAGGGAAAACATATCTGGGTCAAGTGGTGACACAGCTTCAAGCTGCAAGATCTGGGTAATTCTAGAGAGAGATTAACCCTATTTCCATCTATCCTTCCTCCCTCCCTCCCTCCCTCTCCTCCTCCATCCCTCTCTTCCTTGCTCCCTCCCTCCCTCCCTCTCTCCCGTCCTTCCTTTGTTTCTTCTTTCTATCCCCCGCGTGTCAAACACTCCCGAGACACTGAGGCAACAACAGTAAATAACAGTCACAACCTTCTCTTCTGGAGCATAAGCTCTGTTAGGGGGACGTTGACAATATAAACACGTATATCAGCAAGATGATTTCACGGTAGCAAGTACTAACAGGGAAATAAAACAGGGCGATGTGACAGAGTGTGAAGGGGCAGGAGTGAGAGGCCCACTTTAGACCGGGTAGTCAGGGAAGACCTCTCTGAGGAGGTGATATTTTTGCTGAGCACTGAATGACCAGAAAGAGCCAGTCATGCAAAAATCTCAGGGATAGTGCTCCAGGCAGAGGGAAGGTCCCCCGTGGAGAGAAGTCTTCTCTGGTCAGGGAAATGGAAGAAGGGCGGTGTAGCTGGAGAGCTTCAAGGGAGGAGGATGGGGTCAGAGACGAACTTGGAGAGAAGGGCAGAGGAAGGTCATGCAGGGCCGCGGAGGCCATGATACGTCGTTTATGGTCGTACGCTCCAGAAGGCACGGAGACTGTGGTCAAGCTCAGATCTCCTGACTGAATGATGGAAGTGGGGGAGTCGGTGTTGCTCTCTCTGGAGCTGTGGCGTGCTGCTGGCTGAGGTGCTCAAGGGGCCTGCCTGGGGTCTCTGTGCCAGCAGAGCCTGGAGTCCACGATGCCTTTCTGTTGGGTCCCTGACCTCCTCGGCCCCCAGGTTCTAATCTGGAGAGGATGCTGTGGAGCAGCCCACCGGATTACTCAGGACTCTTATGCTGCGAAGGACAGAAACCCAACCTGTATTTGTTTAAGCACAAAAAATAAAAAGGGAATTAATTGGAAGCACCTTCAAGTTATTCCAACTACAGGGCGAGGGAGCTGGGGCATTTATCCATCAACTCCCCATCTATCAATGGTTGAGGCCTGCCTTGGAGGCAGCTGTCAGCTTGCCCTGTTTGGGAGGGGTGATGGGAGGGAGGCAGCTGACAGCCCCCTAGACGAGAAAAACTCCTCGGGCAGAGTCCAGGGTACTTGTAGGAAGTAACTTCGGATTCTAGAGGCATTGGTGGCTCAGCATCATCACGGAGGCTGCTGGGGCTCTACCTGCCCCCTGGGCGTGCACCTCTAACACCTGAAGTTGTTGTTGCGATCTGCCATTGGGTCAGCCTCCAACTCACAGTGACCCCAGGCACAATGGAATGGAACGCTGCCCAGTCCTGTGCCATCCTCATGATAGGCTGCGGATCAGACCATTGTGATCCACAGAGTTATCACTGGTGGATTTTCAGAAGTAGATCACGAGGAGTTTCTGCCTAGTCTGTTTTAGTCTGGAAGCTCTGATGAAGCCTGTTCAGCATCCTCGCAACACATAAGCCTCCACTGACAGACGGGTGGTGGCTGCGGATGAGGTGCATTGGCTGGGAACCAAACCCCGAGTCTCCCACGTGGAAGGTGAGGATTCTACCACTGAACCACAAGTGCTTTCTTAGAGAGACCAACCCCCTCTACTTTGGTGGTTGGTTTTCTCTGGAGGTGGCTCCTTCCAGGAGGGGAACCACCCGCTGGAAGCCCATCAAGGCCAGCATCCTCTGTATTCTCCTCTCTGAGGCTTCGCCTCTGAAGACTGTCTGATTTTCCACCCACATCTTACAACATATTAATTTCATTAGCCTCTAATACCCTTTTCAATGCCTTAATTAGACAATGTTCGGTCTCTGTGGTTCCACTAAGAGTGTTGGAGTGAAAATAATAAGTAGGAAATTAACTGTCTTAGCTTAAACCTCTAATTGCTTCTGGGAAGACAGAGAACATGGAAAATACCCACCTGCAGGAGTTCTTCAGATCTCAAAATAAAAAAGCTGTCTCCCTAAGGTAGTAATAATCACTGCTACAGAATTCTTTTTTCCCTTCAGAAAGAAGGAAGAAAAATCTAATGAGGCTGCTACAGTTCTTCCTTCTCTTGCCCCACCAGCACCTACAGACCTCTGGATGAAAGGACGCGATCGCGCACGTGAATTCTAATAATCAAATTTGTACACCCGAGGGAAACACAGCACAAGGTGGTGCGGGCCGGGAGGAGGGAGGGAAGCCTCCCAGCGGCAGCCCAGGAGGAGGGTTTTCAATGGGTGACAAGCGTGGCTCCTTCTCTGTCTCAGCACTGCTGCCGCTACGGCGTCAAAGAGCGCCACTGGCCCGACTCCACTGTTGTTCTGCTTGCGCTTGTCCGCCTGGTCCTCAGCCTGGGGGCCTGCGCCAGGAGGGCTCATGCCCAGCCCCGAGACGGCCATCAGTCATGGAGGTCACATCCATAAAGGACCTCCCTTGCAGACACTGGACGTCTCTCCAGCTGAGGTTACACAAACACTCGGATGGGGAAGTTTATCTAGCAACTCAAATTTATGTCCCCTTCTCAGGCTGCACTGCATCTGGCACACCAGGAATTAATATGCACGTCAGCGAGTTCTGTAATTATCTTGTGAGCACCCAGCTGTATTACATTTTTTTCCCTTGTCGTGAAAGCATAACTTTGTTGAATGTAAGTATTTTAAAGATACCTCAGAGAAAAGCGGTGGGGAGAACAGATAAAATACGGTTGGCAGAATGGTGATCATTGCTGAAGCGAGGTGATGGATACACAGGGTTTCATCAGACTGTTTGATATTTATGTGTATTTGAAAAGACTTCCTGTAAGAAGTTAAAATGAATGACTGCACCACTATATTTTTCATCTGTTCTGTTTTTATTGTAGGAAGTGGCCCCAGGCTCCTGACAACCTCTGAGGACAAAGCTTAAACATTTTAGGGACATGAGGGAGAACTTTCTGGAAGGCTGGTAAGTGTCATGGGACGCCTTCCAGCAGAAGGCTTTGAGATGGTGTTAGCTGCCCAACACGTGTGGTCTCCAGTTGGTCTTTCCTGCCTCGCTGTTTCCCCAAAGACTTGATGCATCTGCAGATATTTTCCCCAGATGGACACTGGGATGGTGGGAACCCTTGGGAACATTTCTGCTGCCGAGCTGTGTCTCACGCCATGTGCTCCGCTTAGCATACCCTCACTCCTCATCCTGTTCTCTGCTCATTGAAATTCCTCCTGTTTTTCAGCCTTCAACTGATATGGCGCTTCCTCTTTGAAGTCTCTGACCACCTCAAGTGGAAGCAAACGTTTCTTCACTGTGTGTACCTCTCTAATGACTTCGATTTCTGTTTACCTGGTATTGGAATTAACCATGGGCTGCTAGTGGTACCGTGGTGTTGGCAAAGGATATTGACTGTACTGTGGACTGCCAAAAGGACAAACAAATCAGTCTCAGAAGAAAGACAGCCAGGGTGCTCCTTAGAAGCAAGGATGGTGAGACTTTGTCTTGTTTGCTTTGGACACATCACCAGGAAAGACCAATTGCTAGAAAAGAACCCTGTTTGGTAAAGTAGAGGTGAAGAATCTCACGAAGGAAATAACAGTCACTGCTAGAGACAATGAGGGAAACTTTCAATGAGGTGGATGAACGCGATAGCAACGAGGGACTCAAACATACCAACCATTATGAAGATGGCGCAGGAGCAGGCAATGAATGTCTCATTCTCTCATACCTCAGCTCACCATGAGGCGGGGCGGTCTCTGCAATAACTAGTAACACCCCTGGGAGTGTGCAGTTATGGGGGGGACTTGTTGCTTCCTGTGAACAGCTGTTGATCTATCAGAGACGAAGCTCCAGCTCCAAAATGCTGTCTCCTCTGGGCTGCCTTTTCCAACCTTGGGCTTTTCCAACCAAGGGCTGGGCAATGCTGTCCGAAGGCAGCGGGGACTTGAGTTCTAATCTTGGCTCTGCCCCTGCAGAGCTTTGGGCAAGCCTCTGCCCCTCTCGGAGCCTCGCTTGTCTGAAGCTGAGGTTCAAAGTGGGTCATCTTCTTCCGCTGGAAGAGCCCCGCGTCTAGCTGGCCCCTGGCTCTCCCCAGGCCTGGGGACGTGCTTTGTTTGCTGTAGCTGGATTCCAGCTGCTCCTGTACACGCCAGCGAAGTGTGACACACGCGAGAGGGGAGCGGGCCCCTCCCCAGAGACACTCACATCCCTGTCTGCTTGTGACGCTAATGACCAGAGACATGTCTGAACACGTCTGACGTGCAGGGGCCCGAATCTGGCGCGTCCCCAGCGATAAGCTGTCAGAATCACGAGCCTGTTGGCAGTGGAAGAAAGCAGATGACCCTCCCGCACTGGCGATCACTGTGCGGGGGAGGGTCGGGTGTGTTTTCTGCTTTTTCCTTATCTGAGACAGTTCTGGCAGGTCCCTCGAGGAAGGTCCCGGGAGCAACCCGCTGGCAGTGGTGTTACTTTTGCTCTCTGTCTGTATTCCCCTCTAGGCTCAAGGAATTAAATGGCATTTCATTATTTCTAGGAAATACTTCGGGGCGTCTCTTGTCTCCAGAAACAACAGAGGATGGGGAGAAGAGAAACCTCCATGTCGTCTTGCTGTTTCTGGGGGTGTATGGGGGCCCCTCCGAGCGGCTTCGACGTGTTGGAACCTGAAGCCTTCAGGTGAGCTCTCTCTGTCCAGGAGACGTTTACTGAGCTCCTACTGTGTGCAAGGAGCGGGTGCTGACTCATAGCGACCTATAGGAAAGAGTAGAACTGCCCCGTAGGGTTTCCAAGGAGCGGCTGGTATATTTGAACTGCCAACATTTTGGTTAGCAGCCGAGCTGTAACCACTGCGCCACCAGGGCTCCAAGGAGTCCCTGGGTGGTGCAAATGGTTGATGTGCTCGGCTGCTAACTGAAAGGTTGGCGGCTCAAATCTACCCAGCGGGGTTTCAGAAGAAAGGCCTGCATCTACTGTTTTCTGGATCTACGTCTGAAAAACCAGCGTCTGAAACCCCCCCAGAGCACAGTTCTGCCGACACATACAGGGTCGCCGAGGTCGGAGTGGACTCGGTGCAACTGGTGACTGGTGACTACGCATAAAGCCCCCAGGTGGGTCCCAGCGCAGCCAGGAGCTAGTTACCTGGCTGGGGAGATGAGCAGCCTCTTAAGAAAAGTCAGCTGAGCTCCGGAGATGGTAGGACACGCCATTGTTTTATCTATGGCCAAGAACGGGGGCATTTAAACCAGGACGCGAGCTTCATTACCACGTGCAGATTTTTTCCTTTCACTCATGGAAAAGGATTCTTACATTTATTGAAGAAAGAGTTACTTAGATGTAGATATTTTTATCACGTATTATTTTCACATAAAGGGGAAAACATAAGAAAAATAAATTGTTCAGAATATTTCTAAACTCCTTCACATTCAGAATCTCTGGGATTCCTTTTGACTCACAGTCTTTGACGTCCGTGCTTTTCTGCACAATGTCTTCCTGGGGCCGTTGAAAGTCTCCATGGAGCTCCGTTCCTTGAAAGGCGAGCTGTACTATTGGCTCAGGATTGTCCTCCAAGCTCCGATGCCTTTCTACAGGCTTCGATGTGCAGGCACAGGCCGCCACACCTTGGTCGCTGTCGGCCTGGTTAAGCTGCGTCCTGATTTCAGAGAGGTTACAATGTGTTTTAGAATCGATGAAATGTGATAGCAGAACGTGTCGGCAGCAGAAATGTTGCACAGCCAGTGGTTGTAACTGCCGTCAATAAGTTGAACAACTATAAAAAGTCAAATTGGCAAAAACTGTATGAAAGATCTATTTACAACAACGACAGGAAAAAAAAAAAAGTAGCTGCTGAGGCTGCGTATGTACAGCCAAACACTTCATGGGATTTGGTGCCTTGGTTTGGAGGTTTAGGGTCATGGTTTCATGGGGCATCCCAGTTAATTGGCAGGATAACCTGTTAGCGCTTCTGGTCTACCTCTTAGTTCGCTGCGTAGCCCCTGGGGTCTCAAAGGCTTGCCGGCGGCCGTCTGAGGCACAATAATTGTCTCTTACGCCTGGAGCAACAAAGGAAAAGGCAGCTGTGATAACGCCTCCTCCTTCTACAGGACCGTGTGACTGTCTCCACTGGCTGCCGGCAATGAGACAGGGAGGGTCTCTACACCACGTCCCCCAGGATCCCGTCTGCATCCCCAGTGATTCCTTCCCTCAAGTGACCAAAACCAAAACACCAAACCCATAGCTACCCTATAAGACAGAGTAGTTTTCCAAGGAGTGACTGGTGGATTAGAAATGCCCACCTTTTGGTTAGCAGCTGAGCTCTTAACCACTGCACCACAGGGCTCCCTCAGGTGACCAAGACAGCTAAATCTCCAGTGGGGTACCAGGCTGTAAGAGGCAGGGAGAGAGGAAATTCGAGAAAGCTTACAGGGGTGCTAGGAGTCCTGATGGAGAGGCTTCTAGTTCTACAGAATAGAGCTAACTTGGGGATGACATGGCACAAAGCCCACTCAGTGCCCCTACAAGCCCTGATGGCTGCTCTCCCCTCTAGAAGGAGACCACCTGAGGGCCTGGCGCCAGCCCAGGACCCTCCTCTACACCCCCAGGCCCCACTCCTTCCAGGGGAAAGGTCCCTACCATCTCACGCTGCCGTCTTGCACAGCGCAGGCCTCTCTCTGCAAAGACTGGATCAAGCCACTAAGCTTGGGTCTGTTGTGACTGAAGACAGATTGAGTTCACCTCAGAGGTGAGAGCCGAGTGCCCTGATGAGCTGTGCCATCCTGCCCACGAAGAAGTGTGGTGGAAGGGTGTGTTAACTGCTTAATTTTTAGATGGGGTTTAAAATAAACATCTCTTCAAGTTTGAAGCCTTAATGAGTCATAAGATCATTCTAAATTACATGCCACTGTACTATTCAGTTTCTGCACGTTCCCACCTTTCACAGCGTGCTCGGATGTCTTCACTCTTAAGTCGCGAGGATTTGAGTTCATTGATGTTAGGAGGGAGTGGGGATTTGCCAGGAACAGCTTCTCTCGAGAAGGATGTGTGTGTGTGCATGCATGTGTATGTGTGTGCCTGTGTGTGTGTGTGTGCGTGTATGTGTATGTGTGTGCTTGTGTGTGTGTGTGTGTGCATGTGTATGTGTGTGCCTGTGTGTGGGTGTGCTAGTGTATGTGTTTGCCTGTGTGTGGGTGTGTGCTTGTGTATGTGTGTGCCTGTGTGTGCCTGTGTGTGTGTATGCATGTGTGTATGTGTGCATAGATGTGTGTAGGTGTGTGTGCATGCATGCGTGTGTTCTTGTGCATGCATGTATGTGTGTGCACATAGGTCAGTGTGTACATATGTGCGTGCATAAGGGTGTGCACGGGTGCATGCTTGCACATGTGTGCATGGGTGTGTGGATGTATACAGAGATGGACATGGGTGTGTACGTATGTGCATAGATGTATGTGTACAAGTATGCATAGGTGTGTGCCTGTATGTGCTTGCATGTGCGTGTATGCATGCACATGTGTGTGCATAGGTGTGTGCGTGTGTAGTGTGTGTGCGTGTGTGTGTGCACATTGTGCGTGTGTGCGTGTAGGCATTGTCTGGGGGCCGTGGTGCCCTCCCACACACCACACGAGCCTGTCTAGTAAAGGCAGAGCACCGAACCATGCCTCTCCACGCCGACGGTGGGCCACGCTTTGGGCCTTGCTTAGCTTGGGCAGCAGATCCTGACCTGATGTGAAAGACAAACTGTGGCGTGATGTCTGCTGCCGAAACCAGCTTTGAAAACAATCCCTTAAATTCCCACCCAGCAGAGTATATAGGGCTTTGTGCATGCACTGTGCTCAGGGAACCCAGGGAAGTCAGTGAGCTTCATGGACCATAAGGTAAGTGTGGGCCTTCAGGTCACCTTACGAGGCCCACCATATCCCTCCAGGTGACCAAGGGGAGATGGCTGTGTACTCTGGCACGGTTTACTCCTTTCAGTTTTCTTAGTAAGCCTCTCGCACGTAGATTCCTGATGACAGACTCGTTTCTTGATGTGAAGCTCGCATCAGATGGGGGAGCGCCCCTTCGACCCTGAGGTAGGGTCTAAGGTGGGAGCTTCTGTGAAGCCATGGGGAACAGCTCAGCTCCGGCCACACTAGCACTCAGCCAGCAGCTCTGATCACCGCAGAAGGGTGATACGTGTTTCTTCTGTGAGGAGTTATGCAACGGCCTCAGAAATGGGGGCAGGAAATGGAAAGGAGGTGTTTTTGGTGGAGGCAAGATCCAGACTCTGGCCTGCCACACCACCAAGCTACGCTCCACGCACCCTCTGCCGTCAGCCGATTGACATTCCCCGTTTTTTTATGGAAAAATGTTAAACTGACTGCCCAGTGTTAGCGCACACTGTGGGGACCGTTTTGATCCTGGGAGAAGCCACCTTGTGAGGGGGGCCTCACTGCCAACCCTCAACCCTGCACTTAACGTTATCTAACTCACTATGTAATTTACTCACTTATTGGACAGACCGTTTATTCCCCTGCTAGACTGTAAGTACCATGAGGGCAGGATTCTCTGCTTATTTTGGTCACTGGCATATCTCAAGCATCTAGAACAGTGCTGGCAAATAGTAGATTGTCAGCAAATGTTTGTTAGAGAAAGTGAAGTGAATAACACACATACGCACGCGTGTGTGTGCGCGCAGGGTTGGCCATAGGGAGCAAGAAAAAAAAATCTATCCATCTAATATGGCCTAGCAACTAAGCCCCAGCGACAGTGTGATGTAGAGGTCAGATGACCTAGGTTCAAATTCCAGCTCTACCGCTTGTAAATTACTAATTATTCCTATTTGCAGACGAGGTCGCTGAGAGACTATCACTGCTAATAACATCAGCTTCATCGGGGTGTTGTGAGAATTAAGACATACTACGTGCAGAGCACTTACAGAATGTTCCCTACATTCCGGAACTGTTAACCACTTTTTATATTACCTTATTGTTATGGATTGAATTGTGTCTCCCCAAAATGTGTATCAACTTGGCTAGGCCTGCTTCCCAGTACTGGGTGGTTGTCCTCCATTTTGTGATCTGATGTGATTATCCTACGTATTGTAAATCCTAACCTGATTACAGGCAGTTATGTTAATGAGGCAGGACTCAATCGACAGGATTAGGTTGTATCTTGAGTCAATATCTTTTGAGATATAAAAGAGAGAAGTGAGCAGAGAGACAGGGGGACCTCATACCATCAAGAAAGCAGAGCCGGGAGTGGAGCGTGTCCTTTGGACCCTAGGTCCGTGTGCTGAGAAGCTCCTAGCCTAAGGAAAGATTGATGACAAGGATCTTCCCCCAGAACTGACAGAGAGAGAAAGCCTTCCCCTAGAGCTGACAGAGAGAGGCCTCCCCCTGGAGCTGGCACCCTGTATTCAGACTTCTAGCCTCATAGACTGTGAGAGAATGAATTTCTCTTTGTTAAAGCCATCCACTTGCGGTATTTCATGATAGCAGCACTAGATGACTAAGGCACTTATTTTAATCCTCTTAAGGACTCTAAAAAAAAAAAAAAAAAAAACCCATTGCCATTAAGTCAATTCCAACTCATATTGACCCTATAGGACAGAGTAGAACTGCCCCGTAGAGTTTCCAAGGAGCGCCTGGTGGATTTGAACCGCCAGCGTTTTGGTTAGCAGCTGTAGCTCTTAACCACTACACCACTGGGGTTTCTTAAGGTAGGTACTTATTATTCTCATTTTAAGAGATGAGAAAACTGAAGCACAGAGAGGTTATGTGATTGTTGAAGGTCACACAGCTTGTCAGTGGTGCAGCAGGATTCAAACAAGGCACTGTGGCTCCAGAGTCTTTACACTTGACAAAATGGGAAAGTTCACCCCCATGAGATCAACCAGTTTCCAAATCTCAGTGCTTTTGCAGAGCCTCTGAGTCTCCCCAGGAAGACTCTTTCCATACTGTTTTCTGCCATGTGGTTACAATGCCAACATCAGCTGCCATATTTGAACGTTCTAATCCGCTGCAAACGCTGATTGCCTTCTTATTCAATCAGGCTCCATGAGCCTAATTCTTCTTACAACACAGCCTTGAATATTCATAAGGAATGCGTCTTTATGCATCTCACAGTTGCTTTGTCATTGCTGTACTCTGCAATAATTAGTATTGACTACTGACTATGTCACCTTGAAGACTAAGGTGTGCTGATCCAAGCCATAGTATTTTTAATCTCCTTGTATGCATGTGAGAGCTGGACAGTGAATAAGGAAAAGCGAAGAAGAATTGATGCATTCGAATTACGATTTTCGAGAAAATATTGACTGTACCATGGACTGCCAGAAAAACAAACAAATCTATCTTAGAAGAAGTACAGCCAGAAAGCTCCTTGGAAGCAAAGATGTACTTTGGACATGTTATCAGGAGGGATCAGTCCCTGGAGAAGGACACCATGCTTGGTAAAGTAGAGGGTCAGTGAAAAAGGGAAGACCCTCAACAAGATGGATTAACACAGTGGCTGCAACAATGGGCTCAAACATAGCAACAATTGTGAGGATTGTGCAGAACGGGGCAGTGTTTCCTTCTGTTGTACACAGGGTCACTATGATTTGGAACAAACTCAGCATCACCTTACAACAACAACATTGACTATGTCCGCTGCTACCTGGTCTCAAAGCCTTAAAAAAATTCTATACTCCTAACGAACTGCTGTTACTGCAATAACGCGGATTGGAGCTGCCTGCCGCAATAGCCAATTCTGAGACAGGGGTGAGGTAGCAGCAAGAGGTTTATTATATACTGATATATAGGACACAGCGGAGAACAGACTCCTCCAAAAAACCCATCTCCCCCGCTGGAGATCGGCTGAAGGCTTTTATAGGGACAGGATTATGGATCTTAGATGTTCGTGTTAGTTTCCCGTTGAGGTGGTGATGTCTCAGATGAGTTAATCTTCTACTGGTATTCTTGGGGGTTATCTGGTGACATCCTTGGGGATTATCTGGCGACATCCTGGTTTTTTCTTGTCACAAGATGGGTGCTTTGTTTGGTTTTTATCCTTAGATCATTATCACTTGTTTTCCACCCTCCAAGGAGGAACGTCGGTTAATCTTAAACCTTTTGTGGAGACTGGAGAAAAAGATCATGAGACAACGGGGCGGTTAGCAATGGGGAGTAAATGACAGAGAGCCGGGCCTGTGCAGCTGCTTCCACTGCCACAATGACAGTCTTCTATATTGGTCTCACTGGGATTAATTTTTCAAACGCCCATAAGGTGGAAGAGTGGAAAGTGGACCTAAGGTCCTAATGTTTCGAAACACTTTGGTGGTGCAACGGTTAAGTGCTCGGCTGCTAACTGAAAAGCTGTGGGTTTGAACCCACCCAGCCACTCCATGGGAGAAAGACCTGGAGATCTGCTCCCCTAAAGATTGTGGCCTAGAAAATCCTATGGGGCAGTTCTACTCAGTCACGTGGGGTCTCTATGAGTTGAAATCAGCTCGAAGACACCTAATAACAACAACAAATCAAAATGAGCATTGCATTTTTTGATTTCATGGGTATTTCTCTGTGAATCCTTACTGTTTTGTATTTGTGTGACGACTTTGAGTTTCAGTTTATGAAAAAGGGGCATGCTACCTCAGATACAGACACACTCACACACACACGATCACACGCGGAGTTAAATTAAGAGCCCAAACTCATATGATCAGAAAGATTGGCTAGTGGAGATCTCTTAAGATGGCTTTTAAAAGGGCGATATTTGTCCAAAAGCAAAGATGAGAAGGCAGAAAGGGGTAGCAATTCAGGACAAAAGGAAACGGGTAACCTAGGAGGGAAATGGGGGGCGGGCAGGCCCATTGTGGGGAAAGGAACCAGGGTCACAGAACGCTTTGTGCCCAAACTATCGAACGGGAAACTAATTTGCTCCGTAAACTTTCACCTAATGCACAATAAAAGGAAAAATTTAAAAAAGAAAAAAGATTACAGCTTCTAGCTTGTCTGGGGAATCTGTGCTCTGAATTCCTGCCTGGCCAGTGTCTTGGATTGAATTGTGTCTCCCCAAAATATCTGTCAACTGAGCTAGGCCATGATTCCCAGTATTGTGCATTTGTCCACCATTTTGTCATCTGATGTGATTTTCCTATGTGTTGTAAATCCTATCTCTATGATGTTAATGAGGTAGGATTAGCAGCAGTTATGTTGATGGGACTAAATCAGCAAGATTGTGTCTTAAATCAATCTCTTTTGAGATATAAAAGAGAGAAGTGAACAGACACGTGGGGACCTCATACCACCAAGAAACAAGAGCCAGAAGCAGAGCGCATCCTTTGGACCTAGGGTCCCTGTGCTGAGAAGCTCCTAGACCAAGGGAAGATGGATGACACAGACCATCCTCCAGAGCTGACAGAGAGAGACAGCCTTCCCCTGGAGGTGGCACCGTGAATTCGGACTTGTAGCCTCCTAAACTGTGAGAGAATAAATTTCTGTTTGTTAAGGCCGTCCAGTGGTGGGATTTCTGTGAGAGCAGCGCTAGGTGACTGAGACAGGCTGTCCAGTGGTGGGATTTCTGTGAGAGCAGCGCTAGGTGACTGAGACAGCCAGGCTCCCCTGAGTTAGTTGGTTTGTTTTTCTCTCTTCCCTTTCCCAGAAGGCACCAACTTTGCTGGCTCCTCTCTCTGTTACTATGCATATCAAGTCCCATGGCCTGAGCTTCTGCCCCAACGTGGTCACCCCAATCCGTTTGTAAATCAGTCCTGAGATGATATCCTCACCTTTATCCCCACCCCAAGCAGCTCATCAAAGTGTCCCCTCCTAACCAATGGGGCTCTGGCAGCAAAAGAGGAATCTGGGGATTGGCGATTTCTCCAGCTTGTGGCAATATTCCCGGAGTCATGGTTTTTCCCTCTCTATAACCTAGAATCAGGGCCATGACTTATTCACCTTTGCCCCCCCACATCCCCTCTGCACCAGCTCTTGACTTATACGTAGGGGTGGAGTGAGCTGCCGTCGAGTCAGCTCTAACTCATGGCAAAACCCTACGTGTAAGGATGAGATGTTGCCTGGTTCTCTGCCATCCTCACAATTGTTCCTGTGTTTGAACCCATTGTTGCCACTATTGTGTCAATCCATATCATGGAGAGTTTCCCTTGTTTTTGTTATCCTCTGCTTTACCAAACATGATGTCTTTCCCTAAAGATTGGTCTTTCCTGATGACGTGACCAAAGTAAGCAAGACGAAGTCTCACCATCCTTGCTTCTAAGGGGCATTCTGGCTGTACTTCCTTCGAGACTGATTTGTTCATTCTTCTGGCAGTCCATGGTATCTTCAATATTCTTCACCAGCACCACAATTTGAATGTGTCACTTCTTCTTTATTCTTCCTTTGGCTGAGTGGATGAGATATTTTTCTGGCTAGAGTATCTACCAAGATAGGCCGAGGGCTCCAATTCCTAGTTGAAAGGAACTGGTACTTGCCATACCACCTGTCATTTATCCCCCGTCTTTGCCAGCATTCCTGGAGAGGGCTTGCCTTATCTAGACCTGAAGGGAAGAAGGATGGAGGGAGAATGGCTGGAAGGATTCTTTCCAAAAGAATTCCCTCACCCTGGAGCCAAACGACGCGTGATAGCTGGAGGAAATCTGTGATCAGTTGAGAAAAAGACGAAGAAGCAAGAAAGTCCTCACATAAAACTTTCCAACTTGGAGAAGAGAAACTTTTTATTTCTTTTAGTGTGAAGCCTCAGATGGTGGAAGCTATAAAATGAAATTCTTCCTCCAGCTGAGTTTCTGCAGAATCTAAAAACTGGTGAGCCTTTATGAAAAAAATAAAAAAAAGGAGGTTCAGTTCCAGCAGGGGAACGGAACAAAAATATAGGCTGCTCTTTAAAGACACTGCCTGCTTGTCTCCAAAATGGAAGGGTGACTTTCTAAAGTTACATCACGCTTCAGTGTCATTCCAGCAGATTTTCCTTGACATTTAATCACGCGTTCCTGCTTTTACTGCGTCATTTATATTACTATCATGAACATGTTAGTATCATGCAATTAAATGGCATAATGGTTTGCAAAACTCGCTGTCTGCCAAGTAGGTCCCAGGTACTGGTTATAACAGTTGAGTTAGCAATCAATGGAACATTGAGGTGTTTTATGGGAGTTAAGAAAGGCAAGATACATTAAATGCCAATGGTTGCTAGCTAAATCTTCTAACTGCTTAGTGAAGCTTGTTTGCCCAGTATCCAAATTAAGACTCCAGTTCTCAAGTCAGTCATCCGAAGCAAAATAAAATCAATTGTACCTGAGGAATTAAGAAGGGAAAATAAGAAGTAAGTGAGGCATACTCCGCTAGGGCCGTTTGTGATCTTTAGGTGGTCTTTGAATGTGTTGAAAAGAAAAAAGAATTCTATTAGGCACAAGAGAAGTGGATAAAGTACAGAACATTATTCATCAATTAAAAATGATGCTTTAGATGAATATTTACTCCTATTGAAAGTTGTTTGCGAGCATTAAATGGGAAAAATTTACAAAACCATTTGCAGTTATATATTTATATTTATAAATATGTGTGTTTATATTCCACCATCTGTCTATCAGTTTGTCCTACTGTGGTGGCTTGCATGTTGCTATGATGTTAAAAGCTGTGCCACCAGTCTTTCAAATACCAGCAGCGTCTCCCATGGTGGACAGGTTTCAGCGGAGCTTCCAGACTTAAACAGATGAGGAAGAAAGGCCTGGTGATCCACTTCCGAAAATCAGCCAATGAAAATCCTCTGGATCACAACAGAATATTGTCTGATACAGGGCTGGACAGTGAGCCCCCTAGGCTGGAAGGCATTCAAAATACTCAACAATGGACTCGAGCAGACCAATGAGCGCGATGGCACAGCGTCAGCAACACTTGATTCTGTTGTGTATGGGGTCGCCGTGAGCTGGGGCTGGCTGGCCGGCGACTAACAACAACGATGTGTTTATATTACTTACAACAGTTTGGAGCAGGTGATAAGCGTTATATACGTTTACTCACCATTTCATCCTGTTAATAAAAATATGATGTAGGTATATTATTACCAGTATAATCCATTTATTAAATTAAAAATGCATAGAAACAGGTTTGGAAGAATATAAAAGACTTCTTGGAATTGTTGAAACAATTCCTGGGAGAATTTGAAGTGATTGTCTTTGACCAGTTCTTTTTTTTCTCTTTCTTTATTTTGTAATTTCTCTCCAGTGAACGCTTGCTGCTACTGTACCAAGAAAAAAGTATATTTTCCATTTATTTTATTGTGTTTACATGATTTTTTCCAATAGGTGGCTCAAACAGCATATAAGTGTTCAGAGTGAAAAGCAAGTCTCCTCCGTGAAGCCCCCAGAGTTTTTCCTTTCCCCAAAGGAAAAGTGGTTGCTTCTGGATCCTTTCAGAGGTAGTCTCTATATTTACAGCTGGAGCCCTGGTGGTGCCGTGGTTAAGCATCCGGAAGGTCAGCAGTTCAAATCCACCCGCCGCTCCTTAGAAACCCTATGGGGCAGTTCTACTCTGTCCTGTAGGGTCGCTGAGTCGGAGTAGACTCAACTCAACAGCAAGGGCTTTTTTTTTAATGTATACAAGTCTCCCTTCCTTCTCTCCCCTAATGAAGGCATTCTACACACATTTCTTTACTTCGCCTTTTTGTTTAGTCGTGTGTCTTGGAGTTTATCATAAATCCATACGTATAAAGCAGCCTCACTGTTTTTAGTGGCTGCAGAATATTTTACTGTTTGGATACACCATGATTCATTTAACAGCACCCCCCGGCCCCCTGGAATGACTACTTAGGATGCTTCCAGTCTTTGGCTCCTGTAGACACTGACGTTGCAACACGTATCCTTGAACACACTTCTTTCTGCGTATGCGTAGGAATATCTGGGGCATTAACCTTGTGAAAGTACTAGGTCAAAGGGTAAATCATTTAAAAATTTTGTGATTTGCCAAATGGCCCTCAAAAGAGGTTGTGCTGGTCGCGGTTGTTGTTGGGTGCCATGGAGTCGCCTCTGACTCACGGCGACCCCGCGTACAACAGAACGAAATACCACCCGGTCCTGCGCCATCCTCACAATCGTTGTCATGCTTGAGCCCATTGTTGCAGCCACTGTGTCAATCCATCTCGTTGAGAGTCTTCCTCTTTTTCAATGACCCTCTACTTTACCAAGAATGATGTGCCAGTTGATACGCTCAGCAAAATGGTTCAGTAGCTATGTTCTCACATGTACCTGTGACAGGTACCTGAGTCTCTTTCCTCACCCCACAGGGTGCTGTCAAATATTATTTTAAGTAATGACAAACAGAAGGAGATCATGCAATCATTCATACACGTTAGACTCGATCTAGCATTTGTGTTGCTGTGTCCATAAGACATTGAAGCAGGAGTGAAAACAGGCTGTTTCTTTCTGCCTGGGCTCACTAGTTTTCAAAACAAACTGCAAAATTACTTCATATATTCCTGAAGGGCCTGGCAGAGAGGTCACTTTGGAGGATTGTTGAGAGAGATTGTTTGTTCTGAGTTTCAAGGAGACTTGCAACCTAAGGTTTGACAGGTGGGGTCTTCTGGTCAGGACTCAACTGTCTTCCCAGCGCTCCCCAGAGTCTCCCTGAGAAGCAAAGTTGGGGAGACCCACCTTTTCACTGCTTTTTCACCAATAGATTTGGGTCCTTGCACGGGGCTTTGGGTCCTTGCAAAGAGCTGGCCTTCCGGAGGGGAGGAAATGTCCCAACTCCCCCCAGCTGCCAGTGATCATCAGGATTAACAATGACTTCATAACGACCTTATAGCCAGTGCATTGATTTAGAAAAAAACCAAGCCAATGTAATCAGCTTTGCACAGGAGAGGGAATTCTGAGAGCAGGTGCAATTTGAATTGAATTATTTCATTACCTGCTCATTGTGTGTGGCTGCTACCAGAAGAACAAAGATGCCTCCAACTAGTTTTTTTTTTTTTTGAGACAGTTAACTTTATTTTGTGAGATGTGAATGAGACCCACATAACTCATTTAGACCCAGCCCAGTGCTCAGATATCTAATTATTATTTTCTTAGATGTTTATTGGGTTCTGTGGACTTTTTAGAGATGGCTCTGTTATGTGTTTGCTCCACAGAGAGGCTGTGGGAGGGGAGATGGTGGCCTGTGACCGTTCGCTTCTGATGCAAGATGGAATGGGGCCCCTGCTCTGGAGAGGGATGGGAGGATGTGCTGCCAACCTCCTGCATGGCCTTTTCTAGAAGGCTTGCAATCCGCAGCTGTAATTGATTCCCTACAACAATCCCTGAAATGTCTGGGTGTGTGCCCAGGATTTTAAAGATCCTCTGGACACAGAGAATGGCAGATTTGGATGGGCCTAGACCCAACCCTGGAGGCCTGGTGGCACAGTGGTTAAGAGCTTGACTGCTAATCAAAAGATCAGCAGCTGGACTCTACCTGCCGCTCCTTGAAAACCATATGGGGCAGTTCTGCTCTGTCCTATAGGGTTGCTGTGAGTTGGAATTGACTCCACGGCAACGGGTTTTTTTTTGTTTGTTTGTTTGTTTTAGACCCCACCCCTTGCGTGAGCACCGCAGCTCTGACACGTGGCCTCTGCTCGCCCACCTGGGGGCAGGGGTCTCGCTCCCTGCAGGAGTAGCCCGCTCCATTCTCTGTTCTCTATCCATGAACCCATAACCAGGTTTCAGGACGCGTCTGTTGTTTTTACCACCTAGCATCCCTTCGCTCTTTTTGAATACAGTTAATTTCCCTGGGAGAGCCCTGGCGGTGCAGTGGTTAAGAGCTATGGCTGGTAACCAAGAGGTCGGCAGTTCAAATCTCCCAGGCACTGTTTGGAAACCCTATGGGGCAATTCTACTCTGTCCTGTAGGCTCACTAGAAGTCTGTCCTCTTCTAAGACAGATTTTTTTTTTGGAAGGACCACCCTGTTCCCCACATTTGGAACATGTACAGTGTTTCTGGTGGAAATGACCCCACCTCAAGTGCCAGAAGCTGGAGCTCATGATGTTGGCCTGAGTTAGCCCTTACACCACACTGCCCTGGCCGCTGTTCAGGAAGGGGCACACGGCCCAGTCACACCCATGAGGTGTCACAGGACTTTTGCTGGGAGTCCTGGGAAAGATACTCTTGGTCTTCTCTACTGTATTTGAGCAGCAAAGGCTGGGTGCCCTGGAGTCACTGCTGCCACTGAAAAGCATCTGCTTGAGAGTAGAGCCAACATGGAAGAGAGTGGAGGAGAGGCAGGGAGAGGGAGAGAACATGTCAAAACCCCCTGATCCAGCTGTGCCTGAAGGCAGACCTGTCTCTGAACTTCTCACGTATGTAAAGCAATAAAGTCCATCTGAGGGTAAGCCAGGTTGAGTTCGGTTTTCTCTGATAGGTATCTAAAAAAGATTCTGGCACTTGATTTTTCCCCTAAGTCAGCAGAGGGACAAGTCCTCTCCTAGTTATTTCTCATAAACCTCCTCTTGGTCTCCCCACAGCCTACTCATTCCTGCCTGACTGCACTGAAGACGTTAGGATCGCCATGCTCTGTTAGGACGACCACCCACTGACGACCTGACGGTTAATCACGCGCTGATTAAACGTTGGCAGGAACTCGGCGAAGAAATTTCTTTTTTTTATTGTACTTTAGGTGAAGGTTTACAGAACAAATATTTTCTCATTAAACAGTCAGTACACATATTGTTTTATGACATTGGTTAACAACTCCACGGCATGTCAACACGCTCCCTTCTCGGCCTTGGAGGACCCGTTTTTTTTTTTTTGGTGAAAATATACATAGCCAAAGATATACCATTTCAAAAATTTCTACATGTACAATTCAGTTATGTTGATTATGTTCTTCCAGGTGTACTGCTATTCTCACTTTAGAGGAAGGTTTACAGAACAAAATAGATTCTCATTAAACAGTACATGTTTCCCTATGACAATGGTTAAGAACTCCACCACATGTTAACGCTGTCCTTACTCAACCTTGGGTTCCCTATCACCAGCTTTCCTGTCCCCTTCTGCCTTCTAGTCCTTGTCCCTGGACTGCTGTGCGTCATTAGTCCCATTTTGTTTTATGGGGCTATCCAGTCCCCGGCTGAACGGTGAACCTAGGGAGTGACTTCACCAGTGAGCTAAAAGGGTGTTCGGGGCCCATACTCTCGGGGTTTCTCTAGTCTCTGTCAGGCCGGTAAATCTGGTCTTTTTTTGTGTGTTAGAATTTTGTCCTACATCCTAATCCAGCTCTGTCCAGAACCCTCAGTTGTGATCCTGGTCAGGGCAGTCAGTGGTGGTAGCTGGGCACTATCTAGCTGTACTGGACTCAGTCCGGTGGAGGTCTTGATAGCTGTGGTTCATTAGTCCTTTGGACCAATCTTTTCCTTGCATCCTCTTCTCTTCATTCTTCCTTGCTCCTGAAGGGGTGAGACCAGTGGAGTATCTTAGATGGCTGCTCAGAGGCTTTTAAGACCCCAGACACTACTCACCAAGGTAGAATGTAGAGCATTGTCTTTATAAACTGTGTTACGCCAATTGAGCTACAAGTTCCCCAAGACCATGGTCCCCACAACCTTCCGCCCAGCAATTCAGTCCCTCAGGGAGTTGGGATGTGTCTATGGAGCTTCATGACCTTTTCTGGGAAGAAATTTTGATGATAGAGGATTAAAACCTGAAATCAAACCTGTTGCCGTTGAGTGGATTCCAACTTATAGCAACCCTATAGGGCAGAGTAGAACTGCCCCGTGGGGTTTCCAAGGAGCAGCTGGTGGATTCAAACTCCTGACCTTTTGGTAAGCAGCTGAGCTCTTAAGCACTGTGCCACCAGGGCTCCTGGAGGACTAAAGGGAATAGAAAATAATTGCTAGACTGTAAGTTGCTTGAGGGCAAGGAGGGTCTATTACTCCTCTTTGTGTCCTGGGCCCTGGCACTAAATGCAGGAGTTAAAAAATCAAACAACCCCAGGGTTGTTCTAGTTCAATGTCCTCATTGTCCGGTTGAGGAGACTGTAGGTTCAATGTCTGTTGCCCCTTTGGCCTTATTTTCCCGAGGGCAGTGCCTTGCTGTTGACCTTCTCGTACCGACTTCTCTGCTTGTATTTCTGGGCCCTTTGGCAGATCTTTTCATCCACTCACTCATCATAAGGTACACGACCCCAGAGGACAGATGCGCTGACAGTGGAGCGGGCGCTAAGGGCCAGAAGAAATCTGGTCAGCGAAGTCACCCATACTGGGGCTAACTGTCCCATTGAGCCCTAATCTGGCCTTGTTTGGTCAGAAGAGTCAGCAGCCCCCAGGTTGCAATTCTTCCAAGGGTCCTTGGGCCAGTCATTGACCTCCCTGGTGAGGAACCTGAAATTCAGTCACATGGTGAATAAACTGCCCTGCCTTGTACACCTCACTGCAAGGAGCGAAGCGATCGTGCTTTCTGCTATTGATGATAACAACCTTCTCTTGTACTAATGGCATTGTTCTTGGTGTTAGGTGCCGTTAAGTCGATTCTGACTCATAGCGACCCCATGTACTACAGAACGAAACACTGCCTGGCCCTGCGCCGGCCTCACGGTCGTTGTTACGCTTGAGCCCATTGTTGCAGCCACTGTGTCAATCCATTTTGTAGAGGGTCTTCCTCTTTTTCACTGACCCTCTACTTTACCAAGCATGATGTCCTTCTCCAGGGACTGACTGGTCCCTCCTGACAACATGTCTAAAGTACGTGAGACGAAGTCTCACCATCCTCGCTTCTAAGGAGCATTCTGGTTGTACTTCTTCCAAGACAGATTTGTTCTTTCTTCTGGCAGTCCATGGTACATTCAATATTCTTCACAAACACCATAATACAAAGGCGTCAATTCCTCTTCAGTCTTCATAATTCGTTGTTCAGCTTTTGCTTGCACATAAGGTGATTGAAAACACCGTGGCTTGGGTCAGGTGCACCTTAGTCCTCAAGGTGATCTTTGCTTTTGAACACTTTAAAGAGGTCTTTTGCAGTGGATTTGCCCAATGCAATACATCATTTGATTTCTTGACTGCTGCTTCCATGATGGTGATCGTGGATCCAAGTAAACGAAAACCACTCTTATCCCTGATGAGCTAGAAAGCCAAGGAAGAACATAGGAGAATATCTGTCTGCAGAGGTTCGTACCGCAGTACTTCTTCCAGGCTGCCTTGGTCCTTGAGGAGAAAGTCTGCCCTGTTTTTTGCTCCATCTGGGTATCTCTAGGTGAGTCTTAACACTCCCAGGCTGCTTGCTCCTGGCATGGAGAGAAGCTATGGAGGGGCAGGCCTTGGGCAGCCTGGCTGGCACAAAGGGTGTTGCGGAAGAGGGTAGGGAGGTGATAGTGACAGGGCTTCTAATACCTCAGCCCCCTAAGCTTGAGAATTTGAGATTTGGTCTCCGGCACCTGGCTGGATCTGTGTGACCCACACAAAGCCCCTCATTGGTGGTCTTTGTGCACTGGCCTTAGCACGGCCTAGGTTGGCCTTCTCCAAGGCAGGCAGGATGGACGCCTTCTTCCTGTCTGAAACAAACACCAAAGACCTCGTGACATCCGGGGGTCCATTGGCTCCAGAAGGAGGATGTGGTGTTCTGGGCAGGCCTACACTCTACCCGTATTTTTATTCTCACCACAGTCTGTGATAGAAGTGCTACTATCCCCATTTAACACCCGTGAAAAATGGAGGCACGGTGGGATTAAATTGTTTGCTCAAGGTGTTACTTGGCTAAGAAGGAGGTGGAGGCAGGATTTGAACTTACGTATTCCAGAGTCTAGGCTCTTAATTGCTATGACGTTTCTTGGTCTCAATCACTTACACTTCTCTGGACTCCTTGACCTAACATGCCTGGCCTGGAGCAGATGTTCAAAATGTTTGTGAAGGTGATAGTGAACGTAGATAGAAAATGATAAGGGAAATATAGTTAGTTACTCGCATGTGTATGGTGGCAGAGACTGTTGTGTGTTCACCAACCTCTGACCCCAGGTGCACAGCAAGACTCATTTCCCAGCCTCATCTGCAATTAAGTGGGGTCTATGGAACATGGACATGAGTGATATTGCTCTCATCAGGCCCTACATATGGAAACTTCCAGCAGTTCTCCATACTCTTTTTCTCTTTCCCGTTCCAGTGGGTTCATGGAATACACTTGGAAGGCCCCAAGGAGGGCAGAACCACAAGATGGAAGGAGCTTGGGTATCTGTGTCACCACATGGAGGAGCTTGAGTACCTGTGTGTGACTGTCACTTGTGTCACAAGGTGATACAAGATGGAATGAGTTTGGGTACTTGTGTCACCACATGGAGAAGTTTGGGCACCTGTGTCACCACGTGGAGGATCTTGGGCACCTGTGTCACCATGTGGAGGAGCTTGGACATCTGTGTCACCACGTGGAGGAGCTTGGGCACCTGTGTCACCACGTGGAGGATCTTGGGCACCTGTGTCACCACGTGGAGGAGCTTGGACACCTGTGTCACCACATGGAGGAGCTTGAGCACCTGTGTCACCACGTGGAGGATCTTGGGCACCTGTGTCACAACCTGGAGGATCTTGGGCACCTGTGTCACCACGTGGAGGAGCTTGAGCACCTGTGTCAACATGTGGAGGAGTATGGGCACCTGTGTCAACATGTGGAGGAACTTGGGCACCTGTGTAACCACATGGAGGAGAGCTGTCCAGGAGAGTACTCTGACCAGGAACATACACACTGGACTTTTATCTGAGCAAGAAAATTTTTTATTGTGTTAAGCTATTGAAATCTTGAAGTTTGTTACAGCGCTTAGATAGATACTCAACTGTGATGGTTAAATCTGTGTGTCTGCTTGGCTGGGCCATGACCCTCAGTGGTTTGGCAGTTATGATGTAGTTTGGCAGCTTTTAAATGAAGTAATCACTTCCATAATGAGATCTGATATAATGTGATCACCTCCATGAAGAGATTTATTGTGAGCAGCCAATCAGTTGAAAGGGGGTTTCCTTGGGAGTGTGGCCTGCATCCAATATATATTGGAGCCCTGGTTGCACAGTGGTTAAGAGCTACAGTGAGCTACAGCTGCTAACCAAAAGGTTGGCAGTTCAAATCCAATAGCCACTCCTTGGAAACCCTATGGGGTAGTTATGCTCTGTCCTATAGGGTCACTATAGGTTGGAATAGACTCAACAGCAACAAGTTTGGTTTTTTTTGGTTTTCTGGCAAGGCTCATGGGCTTTTGCTTGCTCTGGCTCCTGTTCATCTGACCTCTGGTTCTTGGGACTTGAGCTAGCAGCTTACCTGCCATCTTAGACCTGCCGATCTTGAGATTCATTGGCCTCCACAGCCTGTGAGTCAGAGGCATCCTATCTGACCTTCTGATCTTGGATTCGCCAGCACCTGTGGCTACATGAGTCTGGAGAAGCCTTCAGCCTGACCCATGAACTTGGGACTCCCCAGCCTCTAAAACGTGTGAACAATTGCCTTTACATAAATCTCTCTCTATGTGTATTTATATGCTCCTCTTGAGAACCCAGCCTAAGATACCAACTAACACACTTCTGTAAGAAAGCTTGGTTTAGGCTGGCTTATTTTGCTTTAGCATCTCCAGCTAGGATCTTCAGCATGATTTGATGTTTCTATGTTTTTATTTTTGAACACGTCACTTTGGATCCATCCAAAGCAAGGTTGCTCATTTGTCTCCACTCTGTCCCCAGGTCAAAATCCTTAATTACTGACTCTTTTTTTCTCCCATAGCTACCCAGACAGAGCCCTCTACCAGACACCCAGAATTAAACGTTAAACCAGCTTACATAATCTCCTTCTGAACAAACTCTTTTCAGCCAATTCTGAAACGGTCGCCATTTGCTTTCAAGGGAGTGCTTAGCATGAAGCTGCATAAAGCCAAAATCGCTGGGCAGCATAGCAGAGCAGTGCACTGGCATTCAAAAAAAAAAGACTGTTCAGGCAACGCCACTGGATGAACCTCTGAAGTGCAAAGGGTGGTTGATGATCCGCCTGCTGCAGACGATGGGGCTGCATCTGGCTGCGGGGGGATTTGCAGAGCCCTGATGCTCGGAAGTCTTCAGAGACTCAGAAAGACAGGGGAAGGATGGCAAGGCTGACACAGCAGACGGAGGTGGGGCTCTGCTGAGGTCTGGGGACAGCTCTAATGGAGGAGATGAAGGGAATCATTGCCAGTTTAGAATCATTACAAGTGAAGTGGGAAATGGGAAAAGCCATTCAAATGTTTGAACTGGTGAGTCCCTTACCAGCTTGCTCCACTAGAATTAAGACTCCTCCCCACCAGTCCTGAAGCCCAAGAGCAGCTCTGTCTAATGTCTGTAGATGGAGGGGCTGGCTTTGTGACCCCCAACTGATAGACTGGGAAACTGAGAGAGCGCAAGCTCCAAGCAGGCGCAGAGCTGGGACTTGGGACACAACTCTGTCTGTTGCCAAAGCCAGAATTTTTCATCTGGTTAAAGCATGCTTGTTGGCTTGTCTGCTGCGACTGTTCTAACAAATGCCCTCAAGTCCGATGTTGCCTTGAGTTTCCCCATCAGGCTTCTTTCTTTGTCTATCTGTGGTGACTTCACTGCCTTCTCAACCATCACCAAGACCAAGGGATGGGACCTTCCTTCTCTTTAGGATACACTCCCCCGGCGGTGCAGCTCTTAGCCCTGACTGCCCATTCAGATCTCCTGGGGAGTTCAGTCTAATTGAATAACGTTTTCCCTTGGGGAAGGGGCTAGAGAGAATACACTGTGGTTAGCCGCAGGCCTCGCTGGCCTCCCATCTGCTGGTGACTTCTTGGTTCAACCTGGTCACTTTTCTCCAGCCCTCACCTGGCTGTTCACACTCCTGAAAGTCACATCCCTGATGCCTTTATTTCTGACTTTTGTATTTTAAGATTTCTTAGAGCTATCCTAGGGAGTGGTTTCCACGTCCATTTGGACAGAAGGCAGCTTCTTCTTGGTTCTCGTGGAAGGGAAAATGTGTTGCATTTAAAAAACAAAACAAAAGCAAACCTTCTATTCACGACCCCATGTGAGACGTTGCAAATTCTTACCAGGCACTTGAAGCATCCACGTCCTGGACCCCCTGATATACTGTTCATATATCAAACTTTTTACTGAGCGCAGCCGAGTGCAAGGCTCCACACAAGATGCTGGGTGCTAGGGAGGCAATGAGGAGTTAGATCCATCATTCAAAAACCTCAGTCCCTTCAAACACAGTCAGGACTTTTTCCACAGGGCACCATCTGTACTGTATAAGAGATATCAGGAAAGGATGTGTGACCGAGTCCCAAAACGGGCATCCTACTCCCACATGGACAAAGGAAGCCTGGTGGTGCAGTGTTTCAGCTCTTGGCCGCTGAGCAAAAGGTCAGTGGTTTGAACCCGCCAGCCGCTCCACGGGAGAAAGATTTGCCAGTCTGCTTCCGTAAAGATTGCAGCCTTGGAAACCCTAGGGGGGCAGTTCTACTCTCTTCTATACGGTCGCTGTGCGTGGGAATCGACTGAACGGCAACGGAAGTTTACTCCTGAATGAGTTGCAAGACCCTCAGGACACAGGATTTACCAAGAGGTGTTGGAGAACCAGTTCTGCTATTCGTAAACCTCCACCCCACTTCTCGGTTATAAAAACACGGGGTTGGAGATTAGAGGAGGATGTTTGGATAGGATTTCATTGGACAGAACGGTTCAGTACCGTGCAGGTAAGAGCTTTCCTGCTTCCTTTACCTGCTCTCCCTCTTTGTGTCCTGTCCCAGGGAGTCAGAAGCAGAGGTGGGCCAGCTGCGGGCAGTGGAGCTGACCTCCTCTTCCTGCCTGCGCTGGGCCCAAGCTGGTGGGGTTGGGCTGGGGAGGAAGGCGTTTTACAACACGGGACTCTGCTGGAGGACATTTTATTACCTGAAGTGACGGAACAGTTATGGAGCTTGCCAGCATTTTAGTCCTGGCTCAGGGGAAAGACTAGCCTCACAGGATGGATTTAAAGGGACAGAGGGAATCACATACAAACTTGCTTTGTTATTTGACCCCACATATCGTGCTTGTTCAATGCAACATTTACAACTATGTGGCTTTATATCTTTTCAGCTCAACTCACTTATTTTTTACTAAAATGAATGTAAAAGCATCTAAGTAATAAACCAAAAAAAAAAAAAAAAAAACAAAGAAACAAAAAACAAAAAAACCCACTGCCGTCGAGTCGATTCCAACTTATAGTGACCCTATAGGGTTTCCAAGGAGCACCTGGTGGATTTGTACTGCTGACCTTTAGGTTAGCAGCTAAGCTCTTAACCACTGTGCCACCAGGGCCCCATCTAAGTAATAGTATCAGTGAAACCACAGTTTTGATGGGCTGTGTATATTTTTAAAATATACATTAAAAATAAGTCAATAAAATAAATAACGGCTACTCCTACCGCATAAAGCCTTCTTGGGCGGCACGGCGTTCTTCACACCACTCTGGTGAACTCACTGCTTCCCAGAGTCCCTGTCCTTGAGAAGACCATGGCTTAGAGTAGGATGGGAAGTAAGCAGATATTTCAGTACAGAATTGCAAGTGCAATGACAGAATATACCCTTAGAGCAAGAAGGAGGAAGTGATGTATCTGGGGTTTCCAGGAAAAATTTCAGAAGGGAGATTTGAGTTGTGTTTTATTGGTCAAGATTCTTTCGGTTGCAAGGGCCAGAAACCCAAGTGAAATTGTTGTTGTTAGTTGTTAGGTTCCATTGACTCTGACCCATAGCGACCCCACGCACAACAGAACGAAACACTGCCGGGTCCTGCGCCATCCTCACAATCATTGTTATGCTTGAGCCCGTTGTTGCAGACACTGTGTCAATCCATCTCGTCGAGGGTCTTCCTCCTTTTCGCTGGCCCTCTACTTTACCAAGCATGATGGCCTTCTCCAAGGGCTGATCCCTCCTGATAACGTGTCCTAAGTACATGAGACAAAGTCTCCCCATCCTTGCTTCTAAGGAACGTTCTGGCTGCACTTCCTCCAAGACAGATTTGTTCATTCTTTTGTCAGTCCGTGGTATACTTAATATTCTTTGCCAACACCACAATTCAAAAGCGTCAATTCTTCTTTGGTCTTCCTTATTCATTGTCCATCTTTCTCATGCATATGAGGCGATCGAAAACACCATGGCTTGGGTCAGGCGCTTGTTAGTCTTCCAAGTAACATCTTTGCTTTTTAACACTTTAAGGAGGACTTTTGCAGCAGATTTTCCCTACTTAAGCAAAAAAGGGGATTTACGGCCTCACAACACTGCATAGCCTCCAGCCTGGCCATGTCTGGGTGTTCTTGCCAGGTCACCCGGCTCTCTCTGTCCCTGTGTCTGCCTCTTGCCTCTGCTTCCCCTCTGAGCTGCTTCATACCGTAGACCCTTCTCCCCGTGGGGCATAGAAGACAGCTGCTTTTAGCTCCAGACTCACATCCTTCTGATTCGGCAGCCCTGGAGGGAGAGGGACAGTGCTTCCTAAGCGTTCGTATATTAACCCAGGGAAGGACTGGTGTCACAAGCCCATCCTGGGTCCAGTCATTACCCTTGTGGCCAGGAGGTAGTGAGACGCTAGGACTGCAGACTCCCAAGCTCCCACCGAAGGCAGGAGGGGCACTTCTTGAAAGCAGCCCCCAAAGCAGATCTACCCCTGAGAAGTCAGACTGAAAGAGACAGGTTGCTAGGGCAGAAAGGGAAGAAAGAACATTCTGGGTGGAAGGAAGAACTCGTGAAAGGCCCAGGGATGCTAACATGCTCAGGGCCTGATGAGCCGACTGGGTGGCTGGATTCAGTGCTGATGGGCAATGCTGAGGAGCAGGGGGCAGAGACGGCAGCGGGGGCTGGTTAATGAAGGGCATTGGAAGACATGCTGAGGACCCTGGATGGCATCTGGTAAGCTGTGGGGCATTAGAGGGCATTAAGCAAAGGGTGATGTGGTGAGATTTGCTTTTACATAGATGGTCCCTGGTTGTGTGGTGTGGAGGAGAGAGGCTGGGTTTAGTGCAGACCTGCCTCATCACTATCTGGCACTGTTGCAATAACTCACTACAAAGACCCAAGTATAGCATTCCTGGTATGGATGAAGCACCTTGTCGCTGTCAAAACACATCCACATTCATCATGGAATTTGAGATGAGTGGGGAGGACACGCCTATCCCCAGTTTACGCATTCTGGCAGTGATGCTTCGGTCGCTATATGTCCTGTGAATACGTGATTCCCTCCACAGTATGCCTTTTCACTCTCCTAGTGGTCTCTTGGGGAGCCCTGGCAGGTCAGTGGTTAAGAGCTCAGCTGCTAACCAAAAGGTCTACAGTTCAAATCCACCAGCTGCTCCTTGGAAACTCTGTGGGGGAAGTTCTACTCTGTTCTGTAGGGTCGCTATGAGTCGGAATTGACTAGACTGATGACAATGGGTTTGTTTGTTTTTAGTGGTCTCTTGATAAAAGGTTTTTATTTTTGTTATTGTTGTTAGGTGCTGTCGAGTCGGTTCTGACTCATAGCAACCCTGTGTACAACCAGACGAAACACTGCCTGGTCCTTCACCATCCTCGCTGTCTTTGCTATGTATGAGCCCATTGTAACAGCCACTGTGTCAGTCCATCTCATTGAGGGTCTTCCTCTTTTTCACTGACCCTCTACTTTACTAAACATGATGTCCTTCTCCAGGGACTGGTCCCTCCTGATAACATGTCCAAAGTATGTGAGACGAAGTCTCGCCATCTTCACTTCTAAGGAGCTGTAGTTCTTCCAAGACAGATCTTTTCATTCTTCTGGCAGTCCATAGTATATTTAATATTCTTCACCAACACTATAATTCAAAGGCATCAATTCTTCTTTGGTCTTCCTTACTCATTGTCCAGCTTTCACATGCATATGAGGTGATTGAAAGAAATATCATGGCCTGGGTCAGGTGCACCCTAGTCTTCAAGGTGACATCTTTGCTTTTTAACACTTTAAAGAGATCTCTGGCAGCCGATTTGCTCAATGCAATATGTCTTTTGATTTCTTGACTGCTGCTTCCATGAGCATTGATTGTAGATCCAAGTAAAATGAAATCCTTGACAATGTCAATATTTTCAGTATAGACCAATTTGCCAAATTTGTCTTTTATGGCTTGTATTTGAATATTTTTGCTTACCCCAAGGTCATAAAGGTGTGACTTACTTTTGAGTAGGAAGTTTTGGAAAGGTCTTTTTGAGCAAGTGACATTCGAGCTGAGCCCTGAAGGTTGCTGAGAGACTGACCAGGTGCTCAGGGACTTTTTCCAGGTGGCTGTGCTGACTCCTCTGTTTTCTCTGCCTCGTCCTACAGCTGGGTCCCTGTCCTTGGAACCACGGCACCCTCTCTCCCTCGGGTTAGACTGCTGCAGAGAGGGCGGAGAGCCGAGGACAGCAGGGCGGCAGCAGCAGCGTCTGTTTAGAGTCCCCTGTATTAACGGATTAGGCATCTGACAGGAAATAACAACATCAACGTGCAGCTGAAGAATTGCCTTGGGGTCGACAGAGGTGAAGGCCCGTGAGCTGAGGCAATGCCTTCAGGATGACTCTTGGCCCCCTGAGCCATTTGGAAGGAAGGCTGCTCCTTCAACGCCCTGGAGACAAAGGACAGCCCCCCGTCCCCCATTTTCCTTGTGAGTTTGTGTTGATTTAAGAGGCTTTTGTGTGAAGTGGCAATCAATAAAAATGGAGCTGGCAGAGTCCCCTACGCAGAGCAGCTGTGTGAGTGCTTTCCAACAGGAACTCAGCTTTTGATGTGTGGGGCTCCAGGTCGTCCATCAGAGAGGGAACCTTGGGCCACGTCTTCTCAGCTGCACTTCTCGTTTTTCTGGCACTAGACTAATTTGGGTGTATTCATCAGAGGCTGAGAAGAGCACTGAGAGGGGGTGAGGTGAGGCTGCTGTCTTTAGAAATCGCGGTAGCTACATCCTTAGCACGGCCCGCGACCTGGGGTAGGTTCAAGGTCAAGGGGTCGCAAAGCGGTGGCTCGAGGCTAGTCCATCTTGGTGGACAGAGATTTTGGGATGAAGGGTGGCTAAGGTACTGGCTCTGGAACCAAGACTGCAGGTTTGAATTCTGGCACCGCCACCTATGTGCTCTGTGACCAGCGGCAAGTGACTTAGACACTGTGTGCCTCGGTTTCCTCGTCTGCAGAAACGAGGATAATGAACAGGTGTTGTGTGGATTCACTGAGCTAATACAGGCAGAGGGCTTGGAGCAGCACCTGCCACGGAGCCAGGTTCACTGTTATTCTTGCTGTGTTCACCAGATCTACCTCTGGCTGCTGGGGAGCGATTCTGACTCATGGCGACCCAGGTGCATCAGAGGAGAACAGTGCTCCACAGGGTTTTCAAAGGCTGATTTTTCAGAAGTAGATCGCCAGGCCTTTCTTCTGAGGTGCCTCTGGGTGGACTTGACCCTCCAACCTTTTGGTCAGCAGTGAGTGCATTAACTGTTAGCACCACCCAGGGACAAAACTAGATCTACTGGAGCACAAAATGATTCCTAGGTTCCCAGAAATTCCTCAAACTTCCAAACATCCAGGGAAAAATTTTCTGAATATTTCAGGTACCCAAATACGCATTTGCCTGAAACATTCAGATAAAGAAGGCAAAAGATGAGGCTCTAAAACGGCCATTAAATGGTGTCATTGCTTCAATTCCCTGCTCTTTGCTGGCATAGCCTGTGAGCCGGACACCACTGGATCCTTGGTAGAGGAGGAACATCCAGCCCCTATAATCAGATGCTCAGAAAATCATGTCCTGGAGAAGAATCCCCTTCAGGTTAACTTCTGAAGCAGAAGTTTCTACATATATAGAGAGTCTACCTCTGGCGGTTTGAATCCCCTCCACTCTCCCTGCCCCCACCAGCTTGTACTTTTTAATATGAGTGTGAAAAAGACATAAACTCCATAATAAACTTAAATGTGATATAATTAAATTAATCTGTATTACAGTTACCATGTAATTTTGTTATAAATGGCTGAACATTTGTTTCTTTGGTATTCGATTCTGGAGTCTAGAGAATTCCTATGTCCACACAATGGCATATATTACTGAGAAGGGGTAAATAAGCAAAGAGGTCGCTAGGAACATGGCTGCATCAACAGCTGAATGGGATGCTCTAGGAGGCAAAGACTGGGAAGTTGTTACCAGCATGCTTATAATTTGAAATGTGTTTCTTTGTGTCTTGAAAGCTTTCTGAGTTCCTTGGAGCCCCTTGGGATTAAATTAAAAAGACAAAAACAGAAAACCTGTTTCTGTTGAGTCAATTTTGACTCATAGTGACCCTATAGGAGAGAGTAGAACTGCCCTATAGAATTTCCAAGGAGGGGCTGGTGGATTTGAGCTGCTGACCTTTTGGTTAACAGCCTGAGCACTTAATCACTGTGCCACCAAGGCTCCCCCTTGGGATTAGCTCACACGGAGGACCACAGAATCATGGGAAGGTCTCCATGACTGATCTGGGTGGACCCAATGTAATCCCAGTAGTCTTTATAACAGGAAGGCAACAGGGTCAAAGTCAGAGGGGCAGGGATGTGACCATGGAAGCAGAGAGGGATTTGAAGGTACCATACTGGTGGCTTTGAAGATGGAGTAAGGGGCCAAGGACCAAGGAATGCGCATAAGCCTCCAGAAGGAACCAGCCCTGCCCACACCTTGATTTTAGCCCCGTAAGATGGGATTTTGGATTTCTGACCTCCAGAACTGTACGAGAATGAAGGTGTGTTGTTCTCAGCACTATGTTTATGGTAATTTGTTATAGCAGCAATAGGAAGCTAATACGCCCTTGGTTTCCTCCTCTGTGATAGGAGGCTTATTCTCCAGTTCTGCCTGTGCCACCCCAGAAACGATGTATGTGGAAGCGCTCGGTGCCTGTAAACTGATGCTCAAATGAGAAGAATTATTGTTAAGAAGGGAAGGATGGTTTACTAAGATGCTTTCCAGTCACGGGATAAAGCAAGACTCTACAGGACCAGGGCTGGAGAGGAGCAGGAGGCAGAGGCAGGCTCAGAAAGCTCCCAGTGGCTGGGTGCCAAACACATATCCGACTGGTAAAGAGGTCTGCAGTGTGATCAGAAGGCACAGTGTCACCTGGGCAGAGGTGTCATCCCAGCCCTGCCCGTCACTGGGCAAGCCACTTCTCTCAGATTCAACTTAGATTTGTGTCCCCACCATGCACAAGTGCTGGGAGGGACAAGGAAATGAAGGATACACGTGTGGGGCATGGTCACTGGGGCTCTTTTGGGCCATCCAGCTTCCATTCTCCTGCCTCTTGGAACCAGTATTAGGTTTTCTCTTTGGTGGGTTTTCTCTGGTCACGTGAGGTGAACTCATGACCTAAGTCAGTCTCTCCTAGAACTTTTAGTTTTGAGTGGTGTGATTCAAAGACAGAAGAAGCAGTTGGAGGTTGTCCACTACAGCTCCAGCACCTTGATGAGGCTGTGGGCCCTTTTCTGGGTCTAGTTCTGTGAGATTTCTATTTCCAATCCATCCCACATCCTTTGTGTAAATCTCTAGGCTGCTTAGATTGGCCAGGCTCTCTTTCTGTTCCTTGTGACCAAAGAACTTGGGTTCCTTCTCCATCTCAGTAGCTTAGGAGAGTCCTAAGAAATAGATCCTGAAATATCTATTGAAATAGATAGTGTCACATGAGGGCTGAGCAACATCTGAGCTCACAGATGGGCATTGCTCCTGCCAGAAGTCCACAGGTGGCAGACGTGCCGGAGGTCCTACCGTCACCCACAGGCAGGACAGCTACACAGCTCGTCAACCCCAGGATGGAGGCTGTTCTACCACAAGCCCTCTGATTTCCCTCTAGACACTTTCCTTCTCTTGCCTCAGTTTCCTTAACCATCAAAGGAGAGGCTGGGTAAGAGAGATGGTTTTCAAATGCTGTCTGAACCAAGAACTCCCCAGAAGTGCCCAGGACTATAAAGATCAGAAAGTGGGCACACAGGAGAGGCCCTGAGACCCTGGCATCCCTTCAATTTGACTTTTGTCCATTTGGTATCATGGGCTTTCCTGTAGGATTCTTTTAAACACCGGAGTTCTGCAGCTAACAGGGTCCCCTGAAGGACCTTCCAATGTTGAACTTCTAAGCACAAGCCCCAACTCATCTGAAACATTTCCAGACGGTGTTTTTCCTTTATTTCTTTTTTTTAACCATAAATATTTTTGGAAAGTTGGCTTCAAAAGAGCTTTAAACTACCTTCTTTGCATAAACATTTTCTCTTCCAAAATCATTTGTTTCAAAATGTTCTCATAATTATTTGAGGAGATGGGTGGATATTCCATCAGCGGTGACTGTTTATCTTTTAACATTTGGTTTATAGACTGCCCACTGCCCAGGGAGTTTTTTGACTGACATCTCTCAGGTGACCTGGTCTGCTTACCTGGCCCCAGGAATAACCAGCTTCCCAAGGTCCCAATGCTTTTCATTTACAAAGGACCTACCTATACATTGTCATGGAGTCCCTGAGTGGTGCAAACGATTAATGTGCATGGCTGCTGACTGGAAGTTTGGAGATTCAAGTCCGCCCAGAGGTGCTTCAGAGGAAAGGCCTGGTGATCCACTTCTGAAAAATGAGCCATTGAAAACCCTGTAGGGCACAGTTCTGCCTGACAGCCCTGGGGTCTCCATGAGTGGGAATTGACTTGACGGCAACTGGTTTTCCACATCATCACAGTAAGTCCTCACACAGCCTGTGAAGTGTTCTGGCAATTACGCTCACTTTATGGATGGTGACTTGGATACTCAGCGACGGCTGTGGAACTTTCCCAGGATCACACAGCTGAATATCCGTGGATCCAGGGCTCATATCTAGGTCCTTTGAATCCCAGCCCCGTGCTCTTCCCACCATGCCAAGATGCTTAGTGACATCCCTTATTTGGACCCACAGAAGTTATGTTCAGAAGAGAGTTGTTGGATGATGATGACTTGGACGCCACTGGCGGAGGTTTGCACAGTGAGAGAAGAAGGCCCAGGGCCAGTCTCCTATGGCACCAAGGTCAAGGATGAGGATGGGGGCAGTGGTGCTTCAGTGGTAGAATTCTTGCCTTCCATGTGGGAGACCCTGGTTCGATTCCCAGCCAATGCATCTTACGTGCAGTCACCACCCCTCTGTCTGTGGAAGCTTGTGTATTACTATGACGCTGAACAGGTTTCAGCAAAGCTTCCAGGCTAGGAACTAGGAAGAAAGGCCTGATGATTGATTTCCAAAAATCAGCCAACAAGAACCGTATGGATCACAGTGACCTGATCCGCAAACCAATCATGGGAGAGGTGCAGGACCGGGTAGCGTTTGGTTTTGTCGTGCCTGGGCTCACCACGAGTCAGGGGCTGACTCCAGGGCAGCTAACAACACCAACGAGGGGACAAGGAGCCTGGTAGAAGATTGAGAAAGGGTGGCCAGAGGGATGGAAGGAAGAGAGTGGGGTGCTTTGGAAGCCAACAGCAGAATGCATTTTAAGAGATTGTGGCCACTGATCTAAAGGGACTAGGACAGAAACTACTTGCTGAATGGAGGAGAAGACAATTTCTAGAAAACCAATAGTTTCTTTATGATTTTCATTTGTTTTCTGGATGAATCAGGTACATACCTCTCCTTGGGAAGATGCAGGTTTGTGCTCAGGGCGTGGCTCTGCGAGAGGGAAAGGAGGCTGTGGTCCTGCTGGGTCCTTGCCCTCAAAGGTAGGATTCAGACTGTATCCTGCTGCAGGACTGGGGGATTCCCTTTTTCAGCCCCTTGCAGAGGTGCTCTTTGGACCAAGTCCTTTATCCTTTTTTGCATCGGGACCTGTCACAGTCTCTCTGAGGTGGGAGCCTCTGTGAATCAGCAGTCTGCTCAAAGCCCAGAGGGTGTGAAGAGCATAGCAGCAGCCCAGGCCATCATGCTCAAAGTACAAATTTCTTCAGGCGGGAGTGATGGGATGGTCACCTGGGGTCTCTGGTGAGTCCTGTAGACATGAGCTAAGACTTGTTCAAGGTCTCAAACCTGATCATATTGGACCCAGGTCAGAGCTCTCCAGAACAGCCTGGAAGCAGGACCCTTAATGGACTCTTCTGGGTCGGCTGATGGCTGAGCCCTTCATGTACCAGCTAGACACTTGCCCAGTTCTTGGTTTTGCTTTCTGCCAATGGAACTGCAGGAAGGAGGATAATTCACTGCAGTTTGTAACATCTTCCATATCAGGGGTTTGTGCTAGAATCAAGGTCTCTTCCACGTCAGCTACTCTTGTTTTCACCTTATCCTTGCTTCACTAAGTATTCAGTGTTTTGTAGTTTTGCTATTATTACATAGAAACAGCGTTTAGATGATATTATACTGTCGTCTGGGTTTGAAACTAAGGAAATGGTGAAAAGGCCTTTTGGTGTGTCCAATGAGAGGACAGAGATTAAGAAAGAGAAGGGAGAGGGAGAGACAGACAATGAGAAACGGGTGGTGTGTGTGTGTGTGTGTGTGTGTAGTGGGGGAGGGCGGTTAAATAAGGGTATGCTGCCTGCATGTGGGGTCCGTGGGAAAAAGTGTGCTTCTATCTTTGCCTTACGGCTCGGTCACTCAATACCTCAGTTTTTTATTCGCCTCTCTTCCACCATGCCCACAAATCTTCACAAAGAATTCCTTTTAGAGCTCATTCTTCTATTGTTGTTCTGCAGAGTCACAGGGCTCCTGCCCCCCTACCCAGCTTCCATCCACACAAGGACCCAAGAAAAGAAAGCCCTCAATGGGGATTGATACCTATCACAGGAACTCACATAATTAAACAGTTTATGGCTAGCATGGTTTCAGAGACAGCTTGATCAGGGCTAAAATGATGTGAAAGAATTGAGTTTCTCTCCGTTTGATGACGTTGCTTCTTAAAGAATGGTCAATTCTTAGCATCCCTCTTCCCTTGGCTGAAAAATGGCCAGTAGCATTTCTCGGAGCTGTGTATTTCTAGGCACAAATCCAGCATTTCTTGCAGAAGTTCTGAGATTCACTCTGATTGGACTGACTTAAGTCATTTGTCCACCTTGAGCCAATCAAATGTCGTTGGTGGAAGGTGACACTTTAATTGTCTGGGATAGAGTCATAAGCTCCACCCCTCAACCAGAGGTGGTGTCAACTCCACCAGCAGCAAATGGAGAAGGAGAGACTGTACTTTCAGAGAGAAATGATCAATCCTGGGCAGCAAAAATAACAGATGTTGATTTTGTTGCTTAACATCCCTCAGACTTAACTATCCTACTTACAGACAAAGAAACTAATGGTGTCTACTTCATGCCCATGGACGCAGCAGTCAAGAAATCAAAGGATGCATTGCATTGGGCAAATCTGCTGCAAGAGTCCTCTTCAAAGTGTTAAAAAGCAAAGATGTCACTTTAAGGACTAAGGTGTACCAGACCCAAGCCATAGTATTTACAATCATCTCATATGCTTGTGAAACCTGGATAATAAATAGGGAAGACCAAAGAAGAATTGATGTCCTTGAATTATGGCGTTGGCAAAAAATATTGAATATACCATGGACTGCCAGAAGAACGAACAAATCTGCCTTGGAAGAGGTACAGCCAGAATGCTCCTTAGAAGCAAGGATGGTGAGACTTCATCTCATGTACTTTGGACTTGTTATCAGGAGGGAGTAGTCCCTGGAGAAGGACATCATGCTTGGTAAAGTACAGGGTCAGTGAAAAAGAGAAAGACCCTCAATGAGATGGATTGATGCAGTTGCTGCAACAATGGGCTCAAGCATAACGACTATTGTGAGGATGGAGCAGGACAAGGCAGTGTTTCGTTCTGTTGTACTTGGGGTCATTATGAGTCAGAAACAGCTCGATGGCACCTAACAACACAACAATGTCTGACCCTTAGTAAGCTCCTGAAGATGTTATCTGTGACTGTAATCAGTACATGCTGTCCACAAGGACTTGGTCTCTATGGGAGAGACCAGACTTCTTTCTGCAGATGAAACCAAGATCGACATGAGGCTGCTCATCCTTTGATGCCAAATTTAGAGGCATAAATATTGCTGCTGGGAGTGATCTCGGGGGGAAGCTTCCTGGAGGAGGTACCCCTTGTTCTGGGCCTGCAACAAAGCAACACAGTGCAACCAATGGTTGCATTATAACAATTGTGATGTCTGGTGAAAGAAACCCCAACCCAAACTGGATTGAGTGAAAAGGGAATTTATGGGCTCCTGAAGCTGGGCGGTCCAGGGTTAGGGTTGATTTCAGGTGGGCCTTCAGTGGGGCTCAGGTAACTCCTCGGGACTCAGCTCTTTCTCTCCACTGCTGCCGCTCCTCTAGGGGCAGAAGGATGGCTGCCCGCTGTTCCAGTCGACATTCTCACCAGTTCAGCCTGTGGGGAGCTTGCTCTTGAGTGGTTTCCACACAAGCCCTGAGAGCCACTCTGATTGTCTAGCTTAGTCACATGTCTGCACCTGAACCCATCTCTGTGTCCAGGGCAGTGTGACTGGCTTAACCTGCATTACATGACCTCACCTGGGCCCCACGGACTGAGGCTTTTACCAGACGGGGGTGGAATGGATGCTGTACAGGCAAGTACACATGTCCCTTCAAACACGTTCGTTATAAAGCATAGAAAGATAGATTGACAGGTGGGTAGGTAGGAAGGTAGGTAGGTAGATAGATAGACAGGTAGACAGGGAGGCAGGTAGGCAGGTAGGTAGATAGATAGGTAGGTAGGTAGGTAGGTAGACAGGTAGGCAGGTAGGCAGGTAGGTAGATAGGTAGGTAGATAGGTAGATAGGTAGGTAGGTAGATAGACAGATAGGTAGGTAGGTAGGCAGGTAGATAGGTAAGTAGGTAGGTAGGTAGATAGACAGGTAGATAGGTAAGTAGACAGGTAGATAGGCAGATAGATAGGTAGCTGTCATCAAGTAGACTCCATCTCATGACAGCCTCATGTCCAACAGAAGGAAACGTTGCCCGGTCCTCATTGCAGTTATTGTGCCAATCCTTCCACGGAGGGGCTCCACTGCCCTCTCTGGCCCTTACTTCACCAAACTTGATGTCCTCCTCCAGTGACTGATCCCTCCTGATGACATGTTCTAATGTGATCCATAGGGTTTTCATTGGCTGATTCTCAGAAGTAGATCGCCATGCCTTTTTTTGTAGTCTGTCTTAGTCTGGAAGCTCCACTGAAATCTACCTACCATGGATGACCCCACTGGTATTTGAAATACTGGTGGCATAGCTTCCAGCATCACAGCAACCTGTAAGCCACCACAGTACGACAAAGTGACAGACGAGTGGTGAATCATAAAGTGTAGAAAGGGAAATTTCTCTACAACTTTGCCCGCCTCCTCACCAGCCCAGGAATAATCACTTAACCATTTTTAGTACCTTCCTCCAGGTGTTTTATATGCCTCTATTAACATATTGATCGAGTATACTTTAAAGTGCGATCATTTATGCATATTATTATGCAATCTTTCTTTGGACGTCAATACATCTTGGTTATTTTACTTACCTTACCAGTCTAGCTATACTTTATCTTATTTAATGACTGTATAGATCCCGAAGAACTGATTCAGCGTCGTTTATTTAACTGGTGCTGGGCACAACTTGGAATGATGCCGATGACTGATGAGCAACCCAGAGCCAGCTCGGGGAGAGAGCAGCCGCCACCTCAGCTGTGAAAATGCCAGTGTTGTCACATCAGGGCAAGGACGGGCTCGTCTCATGTCCTCCGGGCCACGGTTTGCTGCCCTCTGACAAATCCAACTCCCCGAAAGTGTCAGGGATACCTCATTACCACTGGCGTGTTAATGAGCAGCCAGAGCTGCTTCTGCTGCAGAGCTCAAAAAAATTACAAAGATGTCACCACCAGAAGCTCCAGTCCCATTCACGGATGTCACCCCCTGTAAGAGTTCTGGAAGGATGGAAATGTTATGATCATTATTATTGTGCTAATAGCAGAACAATAAAGGAATAAAGAAATCACCAACCGAAGATCTTTCCAACTCAAAATGATACTGGAAGGACACTGTGGCCTTACTGGTCTGAAACACAAAGCCTCAAAGTCAAGCACCAGAGGTTGCTGGGAGAGAAGTACAAAATCAATTATTAATGTAGCCCTGGCCTCACCTGTGATTTCCACACAGAGCCAGGTCTTTAACTGGGGGAGGGAAGGTGGGGAGGGAGCAGGGGGAGGGATGGCGGTAAACAAAGATCAAACACTGCTGCAATCATTTGCCGCTTGTCATAATAGGGCAGAAGCAAGATTCAGAGACCAAAGGAACGGGAAAACGGGAACAAAGAAACGGAAGAAGGCTTACTGGAGGTGAAGCAGCAGCCAAGCTGTCTTTATGGGATTTTCGGTCATTTGACTGAACGCATGAACACACTACTAATTTGGGGTCCTTTCTTCCTTTTGCAAGTAGCCCCCACAGCTTCTGTCAGGGCGAAGGGGAAAGTAAAGGCTGTCCAGGGCAGAGTCTCTCAACCTCGACAGTACTGACGGTTTGGGTTGGATAATTCTTTGTTTGGGGCTGTCCTGTGCATTGTAGCGTGTTTAGCAGCATCCTGGCCTCGACACGCGAGATGCCAGCAGCTACTTCCCAGCTGTGACAATTGAAAACGTCTCTTGGTGTTGTTAGTTGCCGCCGAGTAGGTTCCAACTCACGGTGACCTTATGCACAACAGAGAAACCTTGCCTGGTCCTGCGCCATTTTCACAATCACTGGTAAGCTCAAGTCCACTGCTGTGGCCACTGTGTGTTTTGAATGCCTTCCAACCTAGGGGCCTCGTCTTCTAGCACTATATTAGACAATATTCTGTTGTGATCTGTAGGGTTTTCATCGGCTCGTTTTCAGACGTAGATAGCCAGGCCTTTCTTCCTTGTCTGTTTTAGTCTGGATGGTCCACTGAAACCTGTCTACCAAATGTGACCCTGCTGGCATTTGAAATACTGATGGCATAGCTTCTAGCATCACAGAAGCACGCAAGCCACCACAGTACGACAAACGGACAGAGAAGTGGTGAAGACAAAATCTCTAGACATTGTCAAATGACCCCTGGGGGGAAGTGGTCTCCACTTGAGAACCACCGATTCAGTGTTTGAAGGGGTCCATCACTCTATTATTTTCCTAGGCCTGCTGTATAAATGGCCACAAACTTGCTAGTTTAAGACAACAGACGTTTATTCACTCACACTTCTGGAGGCCAGGAGTCTGACATAAAGGTGTCCGCAGGGTTGGTTCCTTCTGCAGACTTCAAGGAAGAATCCATTCCATGCCTCTCTTCTAGCTTCTGGTGACTGCTGGCAACCCTTGACGCTCCTTGGCTTGCGGCTGCCCTCCAGTCTCTGCTTCCAATTTCACATGGTCTTCTCCTCTGTGGATCTTTTCCTTTTCCATCTCTTATAAAACCAAACCAAACCCATTGCCTTCGAGTCTGTTCCAACTCATAGCGACCCTGTAGGACAGAGTAGAACTGCCCCATAGGGTTTCCAAGGCTATAATCTTTACAGAAGCAGACTGTCACGTCTTCCTCCCATCTGGTGGATTTGAACCATCGACCTTTCATTGAACCAGCCAAACTCTTCACCACTGCGCCACCAGGGCTCCTTGTCTCTTACAAAGATACCCATTATTGGTTTTAGGGCCCACCCTAATCCAGAATAGTCTCATCTCCAGATCTTTACCTTAATTATATCTGCAAAGACCCTTATTCCAAATAAGGTCACATTCTGAGGTTCTGGGTGATCTTATCTCTTTTTGGGGTCACTATTGAACCCACTACAATCACCTAGCCTTTGCTCTGGGCCAAAAGGAGGAAAGCTAGGCTCCCCATCACTCTACCCGCCACCTGGTGCTATCACACTCCACCCACCTCTCATCCCATCAAAACACCTCCCAGAGCAGAAATGGATCCATGGAAACATCCATTCACAGAAGTCCAGACGTGTTGAGGTCATGGTGGCATTTGGCTGAGACCCAGGATCTTCAAATACCAGAACCTGTCCTGGCACAGTCCCTGCTGCACATATTCTGGAGAGCTTGGAGGATGAAGCCGATGCTCTTTAGTGCTATGAATAGGGTTTGGGCCCGGTCTGAAAGTAGGCCCCTATTGATCTAGGCAGGACTACTGGGAGGACTTCTTCTGCTCAGTGTAGCCTGTCTGTCTTTTTTCCCTTTTCTGCTTAGCCCAGGCCCAGGCCAACCAACCGCTCAAAGATGAAAACATATGGCTTCAGAGAAAAACAAGATGAGAGAATCAAGCAAGGCAGAGAGAGCTTTGTTCCCTAAGGCTTAGAACTGTTCTAATCCTCCCACTTACAGTAAAGTGGGAGCATCTTCATGGGTCTAGGCACCAGCCCCTGGGGCCAGAGAGTGCCCTTTCCACTTCCCCACAGCGAGTGCTTGGTGGATGGTCTCCAAAGATGGCCGCCGTCAATGCCTCTCCTCTCTATACAAACATGGGGCTCCTCACATCAAGAAGCAGAGTCTGTTCACATTTCTCAAATCCTGATCTTGACTCGTGACTTGCTTTGACCAGAATGTGGCAGAAGTGGCACTGAGCCCAGCCTTTAATAGGACTGGTAGCTTTTTCTTCTGTCTTGGAATGTAGCTGTCATGTAAGAAGCCTGACTACCTTGAGACCTCCATGCAGTGAGGAAGCCCCATCAAGCTGTGTTAAGTGGCCATGTGGAGAGGGAGAGAGAGGCCAGGCAAGCCCCCAGCTATTCTAGCCATCTCAATTGAGGTGCTAGATGTGTGAGTGAAGAATCTATTTTGAATATTCAGCCCCCAAATCATAGGGAACAAAAGAACACCCACATGAACCCACTTTAGACTGAAGAATAATGAGAAAAATGAATTGTTGTTGTTTTCAACCACTAAGTTTTGGGGCGACTTGTTATACAGTAATAGGCAACTTAAACAAGGACTCAGAACGTTACCCTCTTTCCTCATCCACATGTAAACTTCACTTCTTTATACCGTGGGCCAGTGGATTTTCTTGCACTTGATGTATCTAAATCTCTACTCCTCCTTCCTGGGGCAGAATGAGGGGTATATAGGGCCTATGTAGAGAGTCTTGGGCTCATTCTAGAAGGAAAGAATTCACACTAAGATATAAATGATATATAATACCATCAAAAATCATCTCTTTTAAGGTCCTTTGCATTTTGTCCCTAGGAAAAAGACATTGAGAGAATAATCTCTTTTGGTGGGCTCTTAGGCGAAAATAATAATAGTAAGATCAGTAGGTGAGGTAAGAGTAAGACTTGAATGTCTTCATTCATCAATTTATTTTAATTATTTATTTTTAAAATTAAGATACATTTTTATGTATATTGAAATACACAGGTCTTAGGTTTATAACTTGATGAGTTTTGACAAATAAACACACCCTTGGGCCCAATACCTCAGTCAAATGTAGAACATTTACATCACCCCAGAAAGTTCCCCTATGCTGCCTTCGGTGATTCATATTTGGGTTCTTTCCAGGTTTTATTATGAATAAAGTTGCTAGAAATATTCCCATGCAAATCTTTTTGTGGACATATATTTTTATTTTATTTCCCACCAAAAATATGGGAGTGTAAAATGGTTCACTTGCTCCATATTTTGGTCAACTTCTTAATTATAGCCATCCTAGTGGGTGTGTTTGGGTATCTCATTGTTTCCATTTGAATATCCCTGTTGATTAAAGACGTTAAGCACCTTTACATGTGCCTATTGGCTGTTCATGGAAACCCTGGGGGTGTAGTGGTTGAGAGCTATGGCTTCTAACCAAAAGCCCGGCAATTCGAATTCACAAGGCGCTCCTTGGGAACCCTATGGGGCAGTTCTACTCTGTTGTATATGGTCGCTATCAGTCCGAATTGACTAGACAGCAACGGAAAAAAAAATTGGCCATTCATATATTTTCTTTGGTGAAGTCTATTCAATTCTTCACTCATTTTAAAATTAGATTGGTTTTCTTTTCATTGCCCTGGTGGTGCAGTGGTTAAGAGCTCGGCTGCTAACCAAAAGGTCAGCAGTTTGAATCCACCAGCCACTCCTTGGAAACCCTATGGGGCAATTCTACTCTGTCCTATAAGGTCACTATGAGTTGGAATCGACTCGATGGCAACGGGTTTGGTTTTGCATTGATTTTTTTTCTTTTCATTATTGATTACCAGGAGTCCTTTGTTTAACGCATGTATTACATAGTGTGAATATTTTCTCTCAGTCTATGGCTTACCTTTCCATTTTCTTTTCTATTTTTTCTTTTTTATAATTTATTTTATTTTTGCTGCTGTTGAGACTATACACAGCAGAACATAAACCAATTCAGAAATTTCTACATGCACAATTCAGTGACATTGATTACATTCTTTGAGTTGTGGAACCAGTCTCACCCTCCTTTCCCAAATTGTTCCCCCCCATTAACATAAATTCACTGCCCCCTAAGCTTCCTATCTAACCTTTGGAGTTGCTGCTAACAATTTGATCCCATATAGGTAGCTCTTTAAAAGAGCACAATACATCATTAGAGAACTTAAGAGTTGCAGTGATGCTGTGTTTGTGGACCATATGGCCTCTATGAAGTCAGCACCATTGCTACCAGGTCCCAGGAGCCACTGCAGAGTGAAGTCACAGTCATCCAGCTTCCACTCCAATGAACATCAGTGCATGTGGACAGAACACAGAGTACCCACCTGCTTTCCTTATGGCAGTGTCCACACGCGCCATCTTTATGGCGGTGTCTGATAGGGAATTCATCCATTGAAAGGATGTGTTTCAAGGTAACTGCCCCTGTAGAAAACTATCCCATTCAACTCCCTGTGGAGTCTTATGAAATATTTCTCAGAACTGTCTCCCTGAGGGATGAAAGGAGACAGCACGTATTCGTAGGCTTTCATTTCCCATTGTTCAAGGATGGCCCCATCCTTCTGAGTTACTCACATGGTTAAGCATTCGACTTTTTTGTTTGTTTGTTTGTTTTTATTTTATTTTATTGGTCTTCAGGTGAAGGCTTACAGAACAAATAGTTTCTCATGAAACAGTAGTACACATGTTGTTTTATGACATTGGTTA
>NW_004443950.1:24683762-24724896 GCF_000243295.1 Trichechus manatus latirostris | reverse complement strand
ATAGGACAACATTTGTAGTAACTGTTAAATGAGAAACTATTTTGTTCTGTAAGCCTTCATCTTAAGTGAGAATAACAGCACAATTGGAAGAACATAGTCAATGTCACTGAACTGTGCATGCAGAAATTTTTGAAACGGTCTATCTTTGGCTATGTGTATTTTCACCAAAAAAAAAAAGGTTGAGAAGTTAGAAGGTTGATATGTTGTGGGGTTGTTAACCAACGTCATAAAACAACATGTGTACTACTGTTTCATGAGAAACTATTTGTTCTGTAAGCCTTCACCTGAAGTACAATAAAAAAAAAAAAAATTGCGGTTGAGATTCTGATTCGTGTTACATAAACTCTGTAGGTCAATTCACAGAGAGCTGATATCTTAACAATCTTGAGTCTTTCTAACAATGACTGTTTCTTCTCTCCATTTATTTAAATATTCCTTAATTTCTGTCAGTAATATTTTTAGATATCAGTGGTCCTGCATTTCTTCTGTTAAATTTATTCCTACATATTTTTTATTTTCTGACGCTATTACAAACGGAATTGTTAAAAATTTATTTTTCAATTGTTTGCTGCCACTATATAAGAACCCTGGTTGTACAGTGGTTAAAGCGCTCAGCTGCTAACCAAAAGTTCTGTGGTTCAAACCCACTAGCTGTATATAGAAATATAATTTATTTTTGTATATTGATATTGTACCCTGTAACTTTGCTAAATTTTTTGTAGATTACTTAGATTTTCTAAGGAAACAATCAAGTCGCCTATGAATAAGGCCAGCTTTACTTCTTCCTTTTCAATTTTTAGGCCATTTATTTCTTTTCGTTGCCTTATTGAACTGGAGAGGATCTTCAGGACAATGTTGAATAAAAAAGCAGTGAGAATGGACATTCTTGCCTTGTCTCTAATCCTAAAGGGACAGCATTTAATGTTTCACCGTGAAGAGTGACTCAGCTGTAGGTTTTTCATAGGTACTCTTGATCAGATCGAGGAGGTTACATTCTATTCCTAGTTTGCTAGGGGCTTTCTTTGATGAATATGTGTAGAATTTTGACATTGTTTCATGTCTGAGTGTTAAACCAAACTTGTATTCCTGGAATATGAGGCACTGGTAGAATTCACTGGTAGAATTCTCACCTTCCACGTGGGAGACTCGGGTTCGAGTTCCAGCCAATACACCTCATTTGCAGCTACCACTCACCTGTCAGTGGTGGATTATGTGCTGTTATGATTCTGAACAGGTTTCATCAAATCTTCCAGAAAGCTCGGGCAATCTACTTCTGAAAATCAACCAATTGTGCATGAGTCTGATGGCCCCGTAGTAGTCCTGCTGTGCTCTTCTTTACCAAAATGGTCTCGACTACTCATTTTCATAAAGAGGCCTTCTGTTATCATCCCACGGAAAGGTCATCCTCCACTTCACTCTCTCTCCCCTTGCCCTGCTCCATGGTCTTCATTGAACTTACCATTACCTGACATTGTGTTATAAATTTACATATTTTTTTTTATTCCAGTAGAATGAAGTTCCATGAGTGTGGGGTTTGTCCCACATCCTGGTGTTACAGTGAAGACTGGAAGAGACATTCAGAAATTGCTCAATAAATGAACAAATAAACTTCCTTATTGCCTAAGCTTTTTTTTTTTTTTTTTTTGATTTTTAATTTCTTTCCACCAAAAGGATCATCCCTGAAGCAAGCAGCATAAACTAGACAAGGGAGGCCCTAACCTTCTTGCAAAATGGTTAATGTGTGGATGGGAAGGGTGAGTGCCTCTGGACGAGTTCCACACTCCAGGCGTATTTGAGCCTCGTCTCTGACCAAGTTCTGAGCTCCCCCTTCCCTTTCTGCCTCCTACACTCTGTTGTTGTTGTTGTTGTTGTTTGATGCTGTTGAGTCGGTTCTGACTCATAGCCACCCTGTGTACAACAGAATGAAATACTACCCGATCCTGCGCCATCCGCAAATCGTCGCTGTGTTTGAGCCCATTGTTGCAGCCATTGGGTCAATCCGTCTTGTTGAGGGTCTGCCTCTTTTTTGCTGATCCTCTACTTTACCAAGCATGATGTCCTTCTCCAGGGACTGATCCCTCCTGATAACATGTCCAAAGTATGTGAGATGACATCTCACCATCCTTGCTTTTAAGGAGCGTTCTGGCTGTACTTCTTCCAAGACAGATTTGTTTGTTCTTCTGGCAGTCCACGGTACATTCAGTATTCTTCACCAACACCATAATTCAAAGGCATCAATTCTTCTCAGGCTTCCAGCTTTCGCATGTATATGAGGCGACTGAAAACACCATGGCTTGGATCAGGCGCACCTTAGTCTTCAAGGTGGTATCTTTGTTTTCTAACACCTTAAAGAGGTCCACACACTAGAATCCTAGAATCTTAGAACTAGGAAGAACTTGGAACACAAGGAGAGTCCTCTTATTATTTGACAGATGATAACACCGAAGTGTTGTGATTTCAACTGATTTCTGAGTTATGTGCCCAGTGGCGGGACCGGGACCAAGTGCACTTTCTCCTGGACCACACTGCTCCCTCGTCTGGACTTGACACTCTTCCTACGGAAGTGAGTGTACTTGGTTGTGAATTCTATACCAGATTCCTGCAACCAGGCTGATTACCTTCTGAGCACTTGACAGAGAGAAAGTATGGCGTGGCATGGCGCCTGCCTGGTGAGAGTGTGACTTCCATTTTCTAATGAGGTCAAGGACTGCTGGAAGGGAGACCACCACCTGCCGAGCCTTTGCTCTGACCTCTGCGTCCATCTGCTCTCCCCCATCCAGTTAATCTGTTATGTTGATGGGCACTCACGGCTTCAAGTGGGGTATTTCCAATTTCCTGGCATAACCTGCATTTCTTGGCACAAAGAATAAATTATATTACTGGGATAATGAACCATATACTGACTTGTGTGTTGATTTATCAGATGGTGCTGGAGAGGCCAATTTAAGAATATAAAGCCGTAAGTCACCCAGTCAGGGTGTCTGGTAGGCAGAGTGGCCTGGCTCCCTGGCTGGTGATTGCTGTGTTAATCACGGTGATGCTGGGGCCTGGCAGGCAGCACAAGGACTTAGGAGCTGGACACTCTTCCTGCTGAGGTCATTGATATAAGCAGCAATTATTATGGTTTTGTACCATGTGCCAGGGGTTGGGGAGAGAAAATAACCTAAAAAATTCAGGATGTCTCCTTCTCATTAGGCTTCCCTGCCCCACTGCCATTGATTCTGACTCATAGCAACCCTATAGGACAGAGTAGAACTGCCCCATAGGGTTTCCAAGGGTGTGATCTTTATGGAAGCAGACTGCCACATCTTTTTTCTGAGGAATGGCTGGTGGGTTGGAACCACCGACCTTTTGGTTAGCAGCTGAGTGCTTTAAGCACTGTATCGCCATTAGGCTAAGGGAAACTAACCCTGCATCTCCTAGAATTCTTTCCCGAAGACACACAGGGAGAGTGAAGCATCTTTGGTGCTTTCCTGGCAAAACAACCCATCTCTCACAGGTCTGGCATTGTCTGTCCTTGTGAGTGACCCGGCTTACCAAGGGAGCTCCCAGCCCCTGCAGCCACACACGGAGAGCGTCCCCTTCCTGCCACCGGGGAGGAAGCTCTTGGTATCTCACTGTAGCAGGAACCTCCTCTGAACATGACTGCACAGAGAAGTTGTTGAACTTAGTTGTAGTTAGAGCACTGCCAGACCCTTATTACATGCTTGCAGAGGCAGGGGCTGTTCTTCCCCATCACTGACAATGTCAGCTGTAGCTTCTACGTGGTGTTGTTGGTAGGTGCAGTCAAGCCCATTTCAACTCATAGTGACCCCATGTGACAGAGTAGAACTGCCCCATAGGGTTTTCTAGGCTGTGATCTTTTTGTAAGGAGCCCTGGTGGTGCAGGGCTGGTTTGAACTTACCAGACGCTCTGCAGGAGAAAGATGTGGCTGCTAGCTTCCATAAAGATCACAGCCTTGGAAACCCTATGGGGCAGTTCTACTCTGTCCTATAGGGTTGCTATGAGTCAGAATTGACTCCATGGCACACAACAACAATGGCTTCTGGAGACTTTGAATTATTGTGGCTTTGTCCTGGGCCCTGTCTACACAACTGAGTATGATCATCTGACTTAATCCCACAACTTTCAATATCATACATGCTGACACACACCATACTCATAGCCCCAGGCCAGACTTCTCCCCCCAGTCCCAAACTAAGGTATCCACAAAGCTTGGTGAGAGCTCCACTGAGATATTTCAGAGGTGCCTACCACAAGAACCTAGAAAAAGAAGCACAAAATAAACCCAAAGTAAGTACACAGAAGGAAAAAATAAAGATAAGAGCAGAAATCAATGAAATCAAAAACAGGAAAACAGTAGAGGAAATCAATGAAACAAAAAGCTGGTTCTCCAAAAACTAAAATCAATAAAATTGATGAACTTCTAGCAAAACTGATGAAGAAAAAAGACACAAATCACCAGTATCAGGAATGAAACAGGTTATCACTACAGATTCTTCAGTCCTTAAAAGGATAATGTTACGTTAATACATTCCAAAATCTTAGCAGAAATAGACCAATTCCCTGAAAGCCACACACCACCAAAGCTCGTCTTTTCCTAGTTGGTTACTGTTGGAGTACGGGAAACCTACTGACAGTCATATCATCAGTGAATTAAAATAAGTTTCATCTCTTCTTTTTTGAATATTAATAATCATTTCTTGGTTTCATTTTCTTGTGTTTCCCAGGACCTCTAGAATAATGTTAGATGGTTGAGGTGGGAATCTTCTCGTCTGTCTTACTAGGAATATTTCTAACACTTCTGATTTAAGTATGTTTACTATTGTAGGTTTTGGAAGCGACCCTTTATCAACTTACCAAAACCAAAAACTACTCCTGTTGCCATCGAGTTGATTCTGACTCACAGAGACCCTGTAGGACAGAGTAGAACTGCCCCATAAGGTTTCCAAGGAGCAGCTGGTGGATTGGAACCGCTGACCTTTTGGTGAGCAGCCGAGCTCTTAACCACTGTGCCACCAGGGCTCCTTTATCAAGTTAAGGGAGTTTAAATATTTTCCTAGAAGATAAAAGAGGAATTGGAATGCCTTTTTATCTCTGGAGGTGACCACATTGCTTCTCTTTTTTAACACAATGTCAACATATGTGAGGAGCCCCTGGGTGGCGCAAAAGATTAAACGTGTTGCTACTAACAAAAAGGTTGGTGGTTTGAACCCACCCGGAGGCTGCTTGAAAGAAAGGCCTGGTGATCTGCTTCTGAAAGGCCACAGCCTTGAAAACACAATGGAGCGCAGTTCTACTCTGGAACACACAGGGTCGCCACGAGTCAGGATCAAATCGATGGCAACTTTTTTTTTTTTAAACATATTTAACAGATTTTAACATAGTGATACATTTCCTAGTATTGTCATATTCTTGGGTTTCTAGGATAAAACACACTTGGTTATGAATTATTACACTTTTTAAAAGACTGCTAGATTTGATATAGCTAATATTTTATTTAGGATTTTTTCAGTTTTGTTTTTTTATTGATTGTGTTTTCTGATTATCCTGCATTAATTCCTTTTATCATAATGAAGTCACAACTTTGCCTTGTTTTAGATTAGTTTATTTATTTACTTTTACATTCTTGAATTGAATCCTTACTTAATTTATTTTTGGTCTTTCTTGCATGCTAATAAATGCAATTATGACCAGAATTACCACGTAGGTATGGTTTTGACAGATCGAATAGGTTTCTATCTTTAATACTCTATCACTTCTTTCTTTTTTTTGTGGCTCAAATGCTTTTATTAACTTTCTTTTTTAAAAATTTTATTGTGCTTTAGGTGAAAGTTTATGCTGCAAATTAATTTCTCATCCAAAAATGTATACACAAATTGTTTTGTGACATTGGTTGCCATCCCCGCAATGTGTCAGCACTTTCCCTTTCCACACTTGGCTCCCCGTGTCCACTTGTCCAGTTTTCCTGTCCTTTCCTGCTTTCTCGTCTTTGCTTTTGGGCAGGAGTTGCCCTTTTGGTTTTGCGTACTTGATCGACTAAGAAGCACGTTCCTCACGTGTATTATTGTTTGTGTTATACCTGTTGCGGTCCAGTTGATTTCCGCCTCATAGTAACCCTTATAGGCTTGTCTAATCTTTGACTGAAAGGTGGACTTTGGGAGTGGCTTCACTTCTGAGTTAGCAGAGTGTCTGGGGTCCATAGTCTCTGGGGTTCCTCTAGTCTCTGTCACACCAGTAGGTCTGGTCTTTTTTTGGAATTTGAAATTTGTTTTACATTTTTCTCCTGTTCTGTTCAGGACCCTCTATTGTGTTCCCTGTCAGAGCTGTTGGTGGTGGTAGCTGGGCACCATCTAGTTCTTCTGGGCTCAGGCTGGTGGAGGTTATGGTTTATGTGTTCCATTAGTTCTTTGGACTGATGTTTTCCTTGTGTCTTTTGTTTTCTTATATTATTATTATTTGGAGTATTCTTTTTTTTAATTATTGCACTTTAGATGAAAGTTTATAGAACAAACTAGCTTCTCATTAAATAGTTAGTACGTACATTGCTTTGTGACATTGGTTATCAACCCCACGACATGTCAACGCTCTCCCTTCTGGACCTTGGTTCCCTATTACCAGCTTTCCTGTCCCCTCCTGCCGTCTAGTCCTTGCCCCTGGGCTGGTGTGCCCCTTTTGTTTTGTTTTGTTTTATGGGCCTGTCTAATCTTTGGCTGAAGGGTGGACCTCAGGAGTGACTTCACTGCTGAGCTAAAAGGGTGTCTGAGGGCCATACTCTTGCGTCATTTATTTCTAATTAAGAATTTCAGTTTTGCTAGTCTCTTTAAACAAAGATTAATTTCTTGTTGTTGTTGTTAGGTGCCTTCGAGTTTGTTCTGGCTCATAGTGACCCCATGTACAACAGAATGAGACACTGCCCTGTGCTGCATCATCCTTAGAATCGTTGTTATGCTTGAGCCCATTGTTGCAGCCACTGTGTCAATCCATCTTGTTGAGGGTCTTCTTCTTTTTCGCTGACCCTCTACTTTACCAAGCATGATGTCCTTCTCCAAGGACTGGTCCCTCTGATAATATGTCCAAAGTACGTGAGATAACGTTTCATCATCCTTGCTTCTAAGGAGCATTCTGCCTGTACTTCTTCTAAGACAGATTTGTTCGTTCTTTTAGCAGTGCATGGTATATTCAATATTTTTTGCCAACACCATAATTCAAAAGCATCAATTTTTCGTTGGTCTTCTTTACTCATGTCCAGAGTTAGCATGCATATGAGGTGATTGAAAATACCATGTCTTGGGTCAGGCGTACTTTAGTCCCCAAAGTCACATCTTTGCTTTTGAACACTTTCAAGAGGGCTTTTGCATCAGATTTACCCAGTGTAATACATTATTTGATTTCTTGACTGCTGCTTCCATGGGTGTTGTCGATCCAAGTAAAATGAAATCCTTGACAACTTCAGTATTTTCTCCATTTATCATGACGTTGCTTATCGGTCCAGTTGTGAGGATTTTTGTTTTCTTTATGTTGAGGTGTAATCCATACTGAAGGCTGCAGTCTTTGATCTTCATCAGTAAGTGTTTCAAGTCCTCTTCACTTTCAGCAAGCAAGGTTGTGTTATCTGCATAACACAGGCTGTTAATAAGTCTTCCTCCAATCCTGATGCGACATTCTTCTTCATATAGTCCAGCTTCTCGGATTACTTGCTTAGCATACAGATTGAATAGGTATGGTGAAAGGGTACAGCCATGACGCACACCTTCCCTAACTTTAAACCACCCGTTATCCCCTTGCTCTATCTGAATGACTGCCTCTTGGTCTATGTACAGGTTCCTCGTGAGCACAATTACATGTTCTGGGATTCCCATTCTTTGCAATGTTATCTGTAATTTGTTATGATTCACACAGTCAAATGTCTTTGCATAGTCAATAAAACACAGGTGAACATCTTTCTGGTATTCTCTGCTTTTGACCAAAATCCATCTGATATCAGCAATGATATCCCTCGTTCTACATCCTCTTCTGAATCCAGCTTGAACTTCTGGCAGTTCCCTGCCAATGTACTGCTGCAACTGCTTTTGAATGATGTTCAGCAAAATTTTACTTGTGTGTGATATCAATGATACTGTTCAATAATTTCCAGATTCTGTTGGATCACCTTTCTTTGGAACGGGCACAAATATGGATCTCTTCTAGTCAGATGGCCAGGAAGCTGCCTTCCAAATTTCTTGACACAGACAAGTGAGCACCGCCAGCGCTACATCTGTTTGTTAAAACATCTCAGTTGGTATTCTATCAATTCCTGGAACCTTGTTTTTCGCCAATGCCTTCAGCGCAGCTTGGACTTCTTTCATTACCATGGGTTCTTGATCATATGCTGCCTCCTGAAATGCTTGAACGTTGACCAATTCTTTTTGGTAGAGTGACTCTGTGTATTTCTTCCATCTTCTTTTGATGCTTCCTGCATCATTCAATATTTTCCCTGTAGAATCCTTCAATATTGCAGCTCGAGGCTTGAATTTTTTCTGTAGTTCTTTCGGCTTGAGAAATGCCAAGTGTGTTCTTCACTTTTGGTTTTCTATCTCCAGCTCTTTGCACATGTCATTATAATTCTTTACTTTGTCTTCTTGAGCCACCCTTTGAAATCTCCTGTTCAGCTCTTCTACTTCATCATTTCTTCCTTTTGCTTTGAGCTACTCAACCTTCAAGAGTAAGTTTCAGAGTCTCTTCTGACATCCATTTTGGTCTTTTCTTTCTTTTCCCGTCTTTTTAATGACCTTTTTGCCTTCTTCATGTATGATGTCCTTAATGTCATTCCACAACTTGCCTGGTCTTTGGTCATTAGTGTTCAATACATCAAATTTATTCTTGAGATGTTCTCTAAATTCAGTTAGGATATATTCAAGTTCCTATTTTGGCTTTCACAGACTTGCTCTAATTTTCTTCAGCTTCAACTTGAACTTGCATATTAGCAGTTGGTGGTGTGTTCCACAGTTGGCCCCTGGTCTTGTTCTGATGGATGGTATTGAGCTTCTCCATTGTCTGTTTCCACAGATGTAGTCAGTTTGATTCCTGTGTATTCCATCTGGTGAGGTCCAGGTGTATAGTCGCCGTTTATGTTGTTGAAAAAAGGTATTAGCAAGGAAGAAGTCAATTTTGCAAAAAGATTCATTTAGCAGGATTTTAATTTCCAAATGAGGGTTTGTGATACCTGGTTTTATTGAATCATTTCAGGGAGTATGGCCTGTATGATTTTTGCCTTTTGGAATTTGGTGATTTATTTGCTTTAACCTAATAAACAATGAGTTAAAAGAATATTCCACAGATATTTGAAATAATGTGTAATCTCTTTGCTGGGTACAATTCATATTAGCAATGCAAGTATATAGTTAACTGAGTTAGACACAGACAATTCACAGGGAAGTACAATAGATATTTAAGTAATTGTCTTATTTAAGTCCTCTATGACCTATTCTTTTTTTGTCTGCTTAGTATCTTAATTTTTTAGATAGCTTTTAAAAACTGCTCAGTAAAATTGTGGTTTGTCAATCTCTCTCATATTTCCAGTGGTTTTAGCTTTATAAATACCAATGTTCTGCTGCTCTGTGGGTAAAAGTTTATGGCTATTCTATTTTCTGTGGGGATTGTAATTCCTGTATTATAAAATATCCACTTCCTTCTCATTTGATGCTTTTCACCTTGAATTCTATTTAGACGATTATTACTGCTGGCATTCCTGCCTTCTTTTTGTTAACGTTTGCCAGGTACTCCTTCGGCCATCCTTTCATTTTCAACTTTTCTCTTTTATTTTATTTTAAGCATACTTTTTTTTTCATAAATACTATAGATCTGGATTTCAAAAGATGCTCTCTCTTAAAAGGGTGATTAAATTCACATCCACTCTGATTCATGATGTATTCAGACTAACTGCTGCTGTCTTATTTTAAGTTTCTGACTTAAAATACCTTCTTGGTGTTTGTTTTATTGTTTTTCTTGTTATTTTTATTCCTTTGGTGGTTTGGGAATTCCATATTATGTCTAGTCTTCTATGGTTGGCCTTCTCAACAGTATTTACACATCTGTATTTACACATATATACACAAATATTATGCAGTAGTTTCACGTGTTTAATTAGTACTTTTGAAAGTAGTCTTATCTTAATGTCTAGAATTAATTTCTATCTTTAACCACCATTAAACAAATGGACAAGCACTGGGATGACCACGGCTGAGGCTGGCTGAGTCATCTGTCCACTTGGTTCTCTCGTGCCTCCTGTGCTGTGGCTGCATTTTGGCGGAGATTAACATACGATGCTAAGACCCTCAGTCTCTGTGCCAGCTCTCTTATGTACCCACACATGTCTCTTCTCCAGAGATCCTTATCCCTGCTCTTCCAATCTTCCTCCTCTTAACCAGCCATCTTATGATGAACTGATGCTGGACTCATCTGACTTATGACTTAGCGATCCTGACAGTCCAGCCCATGATGGGAAGTTCTGGTTGCAAGGTCACTTGATGTCTTGTGGTCAGATGCTCAGTCTCTATTAGGGTCTAGCAGCACACCCTTTGCAAGTGGGAGCTCTTGTTGAGTGGTCTATAGTTTTCGGTTGTGGATGGCATGGCCTTGCTCTGGAACTGCAAAGGTCTGCACTGCAACTCTTCTCCTGCAAACAGCTTTTCCCATCACAGACATCCTTTGGTGGTTTGGCAATTCCATATTTAGCCACAGGACTGCTGATACCACAGTCTGAACCTACTGCAAAGCCCTTTGTTGCTTGGGCCCCCCACTCAAAACTAGTAGACTTCCATGTCACCCAGTAAATGGGTCACAGCAGGATTCCCAAGTGTGGTTTATGTTACTCCAAAACCTGAAGAGGGTTCCAAGTGTTGTGCTCTGTTCTTAGTGGTAGAAGGTGCAAGGTGCACTAACTTGTCCTTTATTTTGAGATGTTTGAGAATGCCCCAGACTACTAGACCCAAAAAAACTGCACCAAAATGGCAGGCCCCTGAATCTTTTGTGGATGTATCGCCCATCTTCTAGGACACATATTTTAATGAAGCATCTAGATTATTTGCTCTTCTTGCTCATTGGGTCCAATTTAACATTGATGTCATTAACATAGTGGACACAATGTGACGTTCTGTGGAATATCCCTTAGACTATATTGTAACAGAGAGCAGAATGAATATAGTCCTGCCTGGGGTAAGACTGTGAGTGTACACTGCTGTCCATCCCATGAGAATGCTAACTGCTTCTGATCTTCCTTCATGACAGGTATTGAAAGTAATGTTTTCCAAATCAACAGTAGCATTCCACATACTAGAGTATGTGTTAACATGTTCTAGTAAAGATATCACATCCAGCATAGCTGTAACTAGGGCTACAACTTAGCTGTATTTGTAGCAGTTGTTGCCATCTGCTATGACCCATTTTGTTTTTGCAGGAGCTGTACTTGTGAATTAAATGGAAGTATGATGGGGACGACGACTTCTACATCCTTTAAATCTTTGAGAGTGGCACTAATCTCTACCCTTCTTCTCAAGATGTGATGCGTTGTTTTCTTAATTGTTCTTTTGGCCAGGGGTGTGTCAAGGGTGAGGCAATTTTGGGCCTTCTACTTGGTCTTTCCTACAGTAAGAGCTTTTATTCCACAAGTCAAGGAACCAATTGGAGGGTCCTACAATCTCTAAGTTTGTCTATTCCAATGATAAACCCAAGAACTCAGGTGAAGATCTCCACATGGGCCCGCTGTGAGACAGACTTGGGCAAAGACTCCAAGTAGCACCAGATCTCCAAAAGCCCCTACTCTGTGTCACATGGGGGCATGATGACACTTCGGGTCCTTGGGCGTCAGGGTCCACTCAGGTTCTGTACAGGGTGACTGTCTCCTTAGGACCTAAAGCTTCATTGGTGGTCACCCTAATGCTGCCTGGGCTGTGCAAGCAGGGCTGAGAATTTCATCAGAAAATCATTCTGCCATTGCTCCTACATGTGATTTAGGCTGCTGAGTTTCTACACCATTAAGCATAGCTAAGATGATGTTACCCTGGAAAAATTTCAGAGCAGCCATTTGTTTCCTTGGCCATAAACTTTTAATTATCTCTTGTATCTTAGTACTCACTCTTCCCAAAGATCTATGTTTGACTCTGTTTCTCTGTCTGTTTTTTCTCTCTGTGAGACTGTTAACCACGTCAAACTCTTTGCAGACTTGGTGAGTAGCATCTGAGATCTTAAAAGCTTGTGAGCATCCATCTAAGATACTCCACTGGTCTCACCCATCTGGAGTGAGGGAGAATGAAGAAAACTAAAGACACAAGGGAAAGATTAGTCCAAAGGGCTAATGGATCACAAGTACCACAGCTTCCACCAGACAGTCTAGCACAACTTGATGGTGTCCAGATACCATCACTGACTGCTCTGACAGGGATCACAATAGAGGGTCTTGTACAGAGCTGGAGAAAAATGTAGAACAAAATTCTAACTCGCAAAAAAAGACCAGACAGACTGGAGAAACCCCAGAGTATAGCTCCAGGACACCCTCTTAGCTCAGTACTGAAGTCACTCCTGAGGTTCACCCTTCAGCCAAAGATTAGACAGGCCCATAAAACAAAACGAGACTAAAGGGGCACAAGAGTCCAGGATCCAGGAGCAAAGAGAAGCAGGCAGGAGGGGGCAGGAAAGCTGGTAATGGGGAACCAAGGTCCAGAAGGGAGAGTGTTGACATGTTGTGGGGTTCGCAACCAATGTCACAAAACAATATGTGTATTAATCGTTTAATGAGAAACTAATTTGCTCAGTAAACCTTCATTGAAAGTGTAATTAAAAAAAAAAAAGACACTAGAGAGTGGAGCAAAGGAGAGGGAAGGGGGCTTAGTGACAGTGTGAAGGAGAAAAGAAATTCTTGGTAGAGCTCGCAGGGTGTAATTCTTCTCTCTCTTTCTCGCTTCATTCGACAGCGGTGTTGCATCTTGTTTACCTGCGTCCCTGGCAGTTAATCTATGGCAGGGCACAGAAATTGGCTTGCTAATGAATGAGCATTTAACTCTTTAGTTACTATCGGTTTAACGGTGTACCAGCCACTTTGTATGCCTCTGGACTTCGTAGGTAGTACGCTATTCCAGTTCTAATGCGTTTAGCATCAAGGCAGGTCCCTCAGCAGACTGGAGTGGGAGCCTCATTGTTGTGTAGGTTGAGTATTTTATAAGGTGATGCTTCCTGGATGTGTTAGCTTTGTAAGCTTTGTAAACTTTTGCCTTTTTTCCCCCTTTATTTCTGTGAGATGAAGTATTGCAAGAATAATTACGGCTTTCCTGTGTGAAAGTCCAGGAGCCCTGATGGGTTTGTTTTGGTTTTTCTATGTCATATTTGGAAAACTAGAGGCTCCCCACGTAACCGAATGGAGAGGCACCTGCCATAAATTCTCTATTTAGTTGTTATTGGTATATTGTCAGATGACAGACTGGTGGTGCCAGAGTGCCACTCACCTTATTGGTGGCTTGTATTACCAGATTCTATTTCTCAAAATCCCTATTACCAACCCAAAACGTAAAAACACTCAATTAGTAAGCATGCATTTCAATACTGAAAACACATGCCATCAAAAAATTTAAAAAAAAAAAAATCCGTAACAAAAGGATTTGCTGAGCTCCTACTATTTACCAGATTCTCATTAGGCACTGTGACAGATATAGAAATGAATAATATGTGTTTTCTTCCCTTAGGGAATTCAAGTTCAAGGAAAGAAGTGCAAGACTGCCCAGAAAAGGGCATTTTCTGTGGCTGCAACTCCTGACCCCAATTTAGAGTAAAACTCGAGAGAGAAGATATGGCTACTCCTTTGCCACCCTCCCGCCCCCAGTCCATGAACCAATGAGCTGCCAAATCAGCGAGCCACAGAGACAAAGAGGGTCCCCCACAGCTTTATCGCCAGGTCTCCCTGTCCAGATGTGGGGCCCCAGCTCTCCATCTGAGATTGCCTAAGTCACCTTTTCCATAGCAGGTCAATTAGCACGCTGTGACAGCTGTCTCTCTCTTCTAGGAGCTTCAATGGCCAGGCAGTCAACCAGCCGGTGCTGACAGCAATTACTCTTTAAAAGGGATTAAATTACCTCGGTGACAATTTTTAACAGTTGGAAACAGCACAACCTATTTTTAAACAATTTTACTTAGCAGTTCCTTTTCTGTATAGTCTTAAAAGAGTGAATTTACTTGCTTTCTTTCAAAAAAAAAATTGAGTGCTTGCTATTTGGAGAAAATGGAGACAATTACATAGTGCAGCATTTGCTGATAAGCCTCAGGAGTGGCAGGGAAGACACCAAAGGCGTGCTCATCATTAGCGCACAAGGCTAGGTGAGAAATTTCTGCTCCTCCTCGCTCTCCTCCTGCTACTTCTCCAGAGGAACATCAAGAAGGTAGAAGGGAATAGGATGTGTCACTCCTGTGTTTAAAAAAAATCCTCCAAATGGCTTCCCATCACAACTGGAATATAATCCAAACTATTATGAGATCTCTTTCCAAGATCTGCCCCTTGCCAACCGCTTTGACCTCACCTCCCACCACTCTCTCCTTTGTTTCCATTGCTCTTCCGCACTTAGCGCTTTTTCTGGAAGTCCAATGGTGCGCTGAAGCTGGCTTGTATACTGGCTCACGAGAGACAATCCTGCATGTAGCTTCCCAGCTCCGTGTTCAGTGACCTCATATTGGTCGCTCAGAATAGGATGTAGTGGGAGCATTTACACCATGGAAATTGGCAAATGCTACAAATAATCCAATCCCCCCCACAACAAAACTCAATACAGTGGAGTTGATTCCAGCTCAGTGACCCTATAGGACAGAGTAGAACCGCCCCATAGAGTTTCCAAGGGCTGCCTGATGGGTTCACACTGCCGCCTCTTTGTTTAGCAGCTGTAGCACTTAACCACTACGCCCCCAGGATTTCCAGATAATATGGAGGCAGGATAATTAGTGTTTAAAGATAGGCACTCTGGGTCAGATGGCTTTTAACTGAGGCTTCACTGCTGACTAGCTAAGTAACTGTTGGCAGGTTACTTAACTTTTCTGTCCTTTGTTTTCTTCAGTTATGAAATAGCAGAAACAATGGTAAGTTGACACAGAGGTGACGGGAAGATTCGTGGAGATGACGGATGTCAAGCGCTTAGCAGAGGGCCTGGCAGTGCACTTTAATGTGTGACACGTGCATTTATGTACCGTATACAGTAAAGAATGGCGGGGGCTCAGTGCGGGGGCGACGCTGGCCCCCGTGTGGCTCACAAGTTGCTGAGAGGTGATCTTGGCTTCGAAGAACTGGCAGAAGCTTCACAGGTGGAACTGCAGGTGGTGGGTGGTGGGTAAAGAAATTTCTGGTAAGAGGAAGAGGAGGAAAGTGTGGGAATAAAAGGGGTGACGTTGAGCCTACCTCTACTCCTCAGCTTCTCTAGATCCCTACGCCTCTAGACAGGCACTGTGTGTAGTGCTTAGGAATGTAGACTTTGGAGCTGGACGGCCTTGGTTTGAATCCCAGCTCTACAAATGGCTATCTGTGTGACTTTGGGCAAGTTACCTAACCTTTCTAAGCCTCGATTTCTTCATCTGTAAAATGGGGCTAACAAGAACAAACACACTCCATGGAACTGTTTTGAGGAGGTAAGTAAGACGATACATATAAGTCGCTTAGAATAATGTCTGGCTTCTGGTAAACGTCGCTTAGGTGTCCGCAACTGTTATTTGAGAAATACTCAGTGACCTTGTTTTCTTATTCGGCCATCAGAAAAGCTTGATTTGATTCAGCATATGTGTAAGAGTAAAGTGGGTTTCTCTCACTTTTCTATCGATGACATGGCTTTTAAAAAAATTTTTTATTGAAGAACACAAGTCAGGTTATTCTCAGTTCTCGGTTCTCGCACCTGTAGCTACTTGAATTTCCTTTGCTGAAATTGAATTGGGATGGGAGCAACATTGTCGGGAAATACAATGTCTGCCATGCTTCCACAGGGGTTGTTTTGATTTGATTTTGGTCAGAGACAAGATCCCCTGTGTGGTTCTTAGCCCCCAAATTCCATACTTTGAGGAAATGAACCAACAGCTACAGAAATGATTTGCCGCAGTCACCGGGCCGAGCCAGAGGGCAAACAAGAATACTAAGAAACTGTAGAGAAATCAAGAATATTTTTTGGTGGCCTTCATCTTTGTAAAGTGACATTTGGACCTTAGGACTAAAAGTCTGGGACCTAAACAGAAGAACCCTGTAACATGTTCATAAACCAGATTTCCCAGGTGCCTCAGCCTGCAATCTCCTCCCAAGGCAGAGCCTGAGATGAGGGTTTGTGTGTGGGTGGTTTACTTTGGGAAGTGATCCCAGGAGATAGGAGTTGGGGGACTGAGGAGAGAAAGACAGGGTTCTTCCTTCTTGGAAAAGCCCATGGTGAGGTGGGGGCACACTCTCAAGTTGATCACCACTGTGGACAAAACCCCAAAACCAAACCTGTTGCTGTTAACTCATAACGACCCTGTGGGACAGAGTAGAACTGCCCCATAGGGTTTCTAAGAAGTCGCCGGTGGATTCAAACTGCCGACCCTTTGGTTAGCAGCTGAGCTCTTAGCCATTGCGTACCTGGGATTTAATCCTTCTGGAACCGTCTGAGGGCCACATGTATAGAATGCACCTCAGAAGGGCTGTCCAGGGTGTAAGACAGACGTGTTCAACCTCCAGCTCCTTCAGCCCCCCTCTGTTGAGGGGTTCCCCGTGAGTTTTAAGGCCCTCCTAGTTCCCTACCATTGAGGGGATCCCCATGACTGTTAAGGCCCTCCTAAGTCCCGGTTTGGGTGACCAACTTGCACTGGTTTTCCAGGACTGTTCTGATTTCCCTCGATCCCAGGAAAGCTGGGACGGCTGGTCACCCTACTCCAGGCTGGCCTGTGTACGTTCCTGCAGGACCCAGGGGTGCGTCAGAAGGTGAGCTGTTTCCAGGGCGGAAAGTGAGAGAAGCTGACACGGCCCAGGTAAGGAGCTGTCAGGTTACGCCTTCACAGTCAGGTGCTACAGCAATGGTTGGAGTAAAAGGTGGGCGCAGCGGATGTCAGGCAGGGCACAGGGGGCACCCAATACACAGCCCCCCAGAGAGAGCGGAGTGTCTCACCCGGAGGGGAAGGTGAAGCAGTCCGCTCACCTAACTTCCCAGGGCTGGGCCTTGGACCAGGGGTGAATGCTCTGGGGAAGGAGGTTTTTGACTCAAAATAAGAAAGCATATTTTAACTGTTTCTGAGTTATCAAAACATCTTGGTCGGGACCTTGAAGATCATTTGTTCCAATTTTCTCGTGAGAAAATGAGGCCCAGGACAGGAACTGACATGCCCAAGATCACCCAGGGGGCAGGACTGGGGCCTGGGCTAGAACTTTAGCTACCTGATGAGTCTGAAGTCAAAGATGTAAGAAAAAGAATAGGACTGCTTCAGGAGGGAGAGAGTTGTGTGTTACTGGAGGCATTCAAGAGTGCCTGAACTTCTTGGCATGGCCGCTGTGGAGGGGATTCATACTTTGGGGAGGCAGTAGCTTCAGATGCCCTTCTAACCCAGGGTTCTGTGGTATAAGAATGCACCAGAGTGGAATCTCCAAAAGTAAAAGTGCAGAAGAAAAACTAGGGTGGAGGTAGAGTCGGAATTAGAATTAAAATGGTTGAAGATTCAAACAGAGGTGGCACAACCCGATACTTAATTCTTCCACTGTCTTATGTTTGCTGGATCAGTCTGTGCGTGAAAAACTTGAAGTGTGAGTGCAGATGTGTATGTGTGTACATGGGTGTGCACCCGCATGCACGTGTATATGTGTATGTGTGAGTGCAGGTGTGTATGTGTGTATGTGTGTGTGTACCTGCATGTATGTGTGTGTGTGTGTGACTGGCAGGTGTGTATGTGTGTGTGTACCTGCATGTATCTGGGTGTGTGTGTGACTGGCAGGTGTGTATGTGCGTGTGTAACCTGCATGCACGTGTATATGTGTATGTGTGAGTGCATGTAAAGGTGACTGTGTGTGTGCACACAAAAGCACTCATGTACATATGTGTTTGTGTGCACACACATTTTGTGTGTATGTGTGTGTGTATAGAAGAAAAGAACAAATGAAGTGCTGAATTAGGTTTGGGTGCTGAATGAATGATTCAAGTTCCATCAAAGAAAAACTAAATCTTTTTATGTTGTAAGTACTCAAGTCTGAAGACATTTTCAATATAAACCTTGGCCAAATGTGAATTCGAAAACCTTTTCAAAAGATGCAAATAAAATAAGCATTTCACTTCTGGATTTTCACAAAGTGGATTTCAGACTCAGGCCCTGAGGCCCTTTCTCGGGCAGCGCTCGGTGGTTCTCACAGAAGCCTGCTCTGTGGCGTGGGCCGCTGGAGAGCGACAATCTGGAGTTTTAGGGCTTAGGAAACAGGCAGGCAGCAGAAAACCAGAGCCCCCCCGCTGTGGAGGGCCCGTGGGGGTGGGATTCACTCATATTTCCCTCTGGGTGTTTGTCCATTCCTTTAATAACTCCGACTCATGGTGACCCCATGTGCGCTGGAGCAGAACTGTGCTCTATAAGGTTTTCAGTGGCTGAGTTTTCAGAAGTAGATTGCCAGACCTTTCTTCCAAGGCACCTCTGGCTGAACTCAAACTTCCAACCTTTCATTTAGTTGCTGAGTGTGTTAACCTTTCGGCCACCCAGGGTCTCTGGGTCACTGTGCTGGGTGGCCAGAGAGGCGTGACCTTACCCATGAGGGCTAGTTTCACGGTTTCTGGGCAGAGAGCTCAGGTGCTGGACCTTGAAGACGGCAGTTCCAAGTTCAGAGCCGCTACTTTTGCTGAACAGCCTTTGACCTCTGTTAGCTTCCTGTTCTCATCTGTAAAATGGGGAGAAGAACAGACATCTTCCTAAATTGCATGCTGCAGTGTGAGGAGTGGCCTAGAAGTCCAGCGGGTGGAAGACTGCTCAGTCCCGAGGAGCGGGGTATTTTAAGCACTTCCCAGTCGACAAACAGCTTCTATTTTTCATGATTCCATTTTGCCTTTCATAGCAAGTGAGCAAGGAGACGGACGCCAGCTTGCCGCGGAAGGCTAAACGGGGTCATGAAAAATAGAGGCTGTTTGTCATCTGGGAAGTGCTTATAATGCCCGCTGCTGGGACTGACCAGTCTCCCACCCGCTGGACTTCCAGGCCACGCCTCACGCGGCAACATGCGATTTTGCATCATTTCCTGTGATCGTCTTGTCTCCGCAAGTATTGGAGCTATTTCTAGGCTGTGGATAATCTCTTTTGCTTAAAAAAAAAAAAAAAAGAAAAAAGACATCCCTCCGGGTCCTCTGCTCAACTTGTGAATTAACACTTCTAATTTAAATATTGACATTTATGCTTTCAATATTTACATCATCCAATAATTTTTCACGTGTTGCTAAGGGGCGAAGTCACCAAAATTGCTGTCATTTAAAAAAAATGAAATATTTACTAACATCTCTATCTTCTGTAAAGCCGGCCATGAAAAGCAGACAGATGTTTCCATCACAGGAGTAATATCTACCCCACATTCCAGCGATTCCAGAGGCTGGGATCTCTCCGTAAATGGGAATACGGTTTGTCACCTTCGGAGAGGCCTTGGTGAGAAGATCTTAGGCTTTGGAGAGAAAGAGAGAGTCCCAACAGTTCCTGGAGACAGGTCTGCAGGCAGTGTGGGGCAAGGAGCGGCCTATGTGATGATCTTCTTTGGCAGGCCTCCTCATTACCAGTAGGAAATTATACTGACTCGGAGTTAATGAATTAAATTTATTCGGTTTTCATCTCCCTGCATATTTCTTCAGAAATGCCTCAAAGCCCTGTTTTACTTCGTTTGCTCTCAGCACCGAATCACCATCACAGTGCTAAGATCCAAGGAAAGCAGGCCAGCAGGGTTAATTAGCGGTTCCCGGGGCGGCAGGGCGGCGGGAGAGGAGAGTCATTGCATAGTGAGTGGTGAGCATCTGTTAATGGGGACAGAAACTTCGACAGCGGAAATTGGTGATGGTCGCACAACATGATTAATGAATTAATGTCACTGAATTGTACGTAAACAATGTTGAACTGGCAAACTTTGGCTTATATATATTTTTACCACAATAAAAAGGAAAAGAAAAGCAGGTGGAGGAGGTGACTCTGTTTGTTCAGACTTGTGCAGTAATGTCCAGGCAGTTGTGGGAACTTAATGACGAGCCCTGGACGGTCCACTGTGCTGTCCATCCAGGGGCACAACTGTCCCCACGTTACATAAAGATAGAGGGGAGAGAGAGAGAGGGAGAGACAGAGAGAGAACGGGAGGGCCCTGGACAATTCGACAGCTCTTCTCAGGAGGTTCTTACAGTTCAGGGACTTTTTTGTGATGGTCACCACACCAAAGTGTTACGCTGAAAAAAAAACTGAACAGTGTGTTCTGCCTTGGCCCTGCCTGCCCTTCGGGTCCTCGCCATCCCTACGGCTCACCTCTCTCCCACAGCCCTCGTCTCCCCCTGCCCTACCCGTTTCCTCCCTCTCCCCACCCTGCCCCCTCCCCTCCTTCACTTTACCTCTCCCCCCTGCCTCTCCCCCCTACATCCCCCCATCTCTCAGCCCCGGGTTGGGGGGGGCTCACTTGGAGCACAGGATGGGTGTCAAGGGGGTCTGCTGAGCACTGTACTTTACTTGTCCATTAAAAAAGCATTATCGATGCGCTTGTACTGAAACCACAGTATCATTTGTGCTTACGTCGAAGCAGCAATATTTCTTTGACTATTTGGTCTAAGGTGATGTTCTTTAAAACTTTTTCTTGCTTCTGTGCAGTTTTCAGCCGTTCTTCGTGCCCGAATGTGCTCTCCCTGGGCCCCTTCACCTGCTAACTCCGCCCACCCCCCAGCGTGGGTGTCCTTTCCTCCCGGAAGCCTGCCCTGATCTCACTGGCTGGGTCAGTAGTCACATCGTTACTGGCTGCAGTATTGTTATCATCACAGTGCCGCGTCATTTCATGCCCTATTATTTGTTTACCTGTCTGTCTCGTGCCCGCTGCCGCAAGGTCAGGGACGGTGTCTTATTTATCCCGGGTCCCCGGCTCAGCACAGGGCACGTCACATAATGGGTATTCAGGGACTGTTCACCGATTGACATTGACCCAGAGTCCCAAATAGAAAAAGACGGATTCAAATTCACCAAGTCAGGACGCTATTTATCTTCTCACAACACGAGAAGCACGCACACCGAGCTGACTGGGGAGGCGTCTGCGAACGCGCTGGTGATTCCTTCCCCATCAAAGACGCACGTTTCCTTTATTCTCGCTCACGGGCTCTTCACGGCTCACGGCCCTGTGATTACAAGCTCCTCTCTCTCCCCCTGATTTTCTCCGGAAGCTAGCGAGGATCAGGAGAGGAAAGACAGCCCGAGGGAAGAGGCTTGTGGGTGGAGGTGGGCAGCAGAAAGCCTGCCCCTGCTCCCCCCACCCCTTGGCACACGCCATGGATCTTGAGGGCTGGATCAGGGTGACTGCTGCCAGGCTGGTGACCTTGGATATCATGATCAGACTATGCATATTCATAATGACCACGGCTTGATCAAAACCTCTGAGAAAGCACATGGCATTGGGGGGTATCCTCCCCAGCCTGGGAGTTGTGCACAGCATCTTTTTTTTTTTTTTAAATTTTACTGTGTTTTGGAGCCCTGGTGGCGCAGTGGTTTAAGCGTTTGGCTGCTAACCAAAAGGTCGGCAGTTCAAATCCACCAGCCGCTCCTTGGAAACCTCATGAGGCAGTTCTATTCTGTCCTATAGGGTTACTATGAGTCCGAATCGACTCGACAGCAACGGTTTTTCACTGCGCTTTAGGTGAAAAGTTTACAGTGCAAATTAGTTTCTCTTTAAAAAATTTACACAAAAATTGTTTCGTGACACGGGTTGCAATCCCCGCAATGTGTCAGCACTCTCCCCCTTTCCCTTTCCACCCCAGGTTCCCTGTGTCCATTCGTCCAGGCTTCCTGTCCCTTCCAGCCTTCTTGTCTTTACTTTCGGGCAGGTGTTGCCCATTTGGTCTCATATACATCTTTTTTGTAATGGTTGTAAATATATATATACACATATATGTATACATATATAGCACATTTGCCAATCTGACATTTTTTACATGTACAATTTAGTGATACCAATTACTTTAACCATGATGTGCAACCATCATCAATATTCATCGGCAACTTTTTTCATCGCCATAAACAGAAAGTCAATGCTTCGCAAACAATGACTCCCCCTCTCCGCCTCCTTCCCGCCCCTGGTAACCCCTAATAAACTTTGGTCTCTATACATTTGCTTATTCTAGATATTTCTTATAGGTGAGATTATACAATATTTATCCTTCTGTAATTGATTAACTCTATTCAAGGATAAATATTGTATAAGTGATTATAATTGATTAACTTTACTCACCCCTAAGTGTCCGTCAGTTTGTTGTACTGCAGGGGCTTATGTGTTGCTGTGATGCTAGAAGCTATGCCACTGGTATTCAAGTACCAGCAGGGTCACCCATGGTGGACAGGTTTCAGATGAGCTTCCAGACTAAGACAGACTAGGAAGAAAGGGTCGCAGTCTACTTCTGAAAAGACTTAGCCAGTGAAAACCTTATGAACAGCAGCAAAACATTGTCTAATATAGTGCCAGAAGATGAGCCCCCCAGGTTGGAAGGCACTCAAAAGACAACTGGGGAAGAGCTGCCTCCTCAAAGTAAAGTCGACCTTAATGACCTGGATGGAGTCAAGCTTTTGGGACCTTCATTTGCTGATGTGGCGTGACTCAGAATGAGAAGAAACAGCTGCAAACATCCATTAATGATCGGAATGTGGAATGTACGAAGTATGAATCTAGGAAAATTGGAAATCGTCAAAAATGAAATGGAACACATAAACATCGATATACTAGGCATTAGTGAACTGAAATGGGCTGGTATTGGTCATTTTGAATCAGACAACCATATGGTCTACTATGCCGGGAACGACAACTTGAAGAGGAATGGCGTTGCATTCATTGTCAAAAAGAACTTTTCAAGATCTATCCTGAAGTACAGCGCTGTCAGTTGTAGAATGATATCCATACGCCTCCAAGGAAGATCAGTTAATACGACTGTTATTCAAATTTACGCACCAACCACTAAGGCCACAGATGAAGAAACTGGAGATTTTTACCAGCTTCTGCAGTCTGAAATTGATCGAACATGCAATCAGGATGCATTGATAATTACTGGTGATTGGAATGGAAAAGTTGGAAGCAAAGAAGAAGGATTTAAGTTGGAAAATATGGCCTTGGTGATAGAAACAATGCCGAAGACTGCATGATAGAATTTTGCAAGACCAACGACTTCTTCATTGCAAATACGTTTTTTGACCAAAATAAACAACTACTATACACGTGAGCCTTGGCAGACGGAATACACAGGAGTCAAATCAACTACATCTGTGGAAAGCTCAATACCATCACTCAGAACAAGGCCAGGGGCCGACTGTGGAACAGACCATCAATTGCTCATATGCAAGTTCAAGTTGAAACTGAAGAAAATTAGAACAAGTCCATGAGAGCCAAAGTATGCCCTTGAGTATATCCCACCTGAATTTAGAGACCATCTCAAGAATAGTTTTGATGCGTTGAACACTAATGACTGAAGACCAGACGAGTTGTGGAATGACATCAAGAACATCCTTCATGAAGAAAGCAAGAGGTCATTAAAAAGATAGGACAGAAAGAAAAGACCAAAATGGATGTCAGAAGAGACTCTGAAACTTTCTCTTGAAGGTCGAGTAGCAAAAGCAAAAGGAGGAAATGATGAAGTAAAAGAACTGAATGGAAGATTTCAAAGGGCAGCTAGAAAAGACAGAGTAGAGTATTATAATGACATGTGCAAAGAGCTGGAGATAGAAAACCAAAAGGGAAGAACACGCTCGGCATTTCTCAAGCTGAAAGAACTGAAGAAAAAATTCGAGCCTCGAGTTGCAATACTGAAGGATTCTATGAGGAAAATATTAAATGACACAAAAAGCATCAAAAGAAGATGGAAGGAGTACACAGAGTCATTATACCGAAAAGAATTGGTCCACGACCATTTCAGGAGGTTTGCATATGATCAGGAACCGACCATACTGAAGGCGGAAGTCCAAGCTGCACTGAAGGAATTGGTGAAAAACCAGGCTCAGGAACTGATGGAATACCCACTGAGATGTTTCAACCAACAGATGTGGTGCTGGAAGTGCTCATTCATCTATGCCAAGAAATTTGGTAGACAGCTATCTGGCCAACCAGCTGGAAGAGATCCATATTTATGCCTATTCCCAAGAAAGGTGATCCAACTGAATGCGGAAATTATGGAACAATATCATTAATATCACACACAAGCAAAATTTTGCTGAAGATCATTCAAAAGCGGCTGCAGCAGTATATCGACAGCGAACTGCCAGAATTGAGGCTGGATTCAGAAGAGGCTGTGGAACCAGGGATATCATTGCTAACATCAGATGGATCCTAGCTGAAAGCAGAGAATACCAGAAAGATGTTTACCTGTGTTTTAGTAACTATGCAAAGGCATTCAACTGTGTGGGTCATAACAAATTATGGATAACATTACGAAGAATGGGAATTTCAGAACACTTAATTGTGCTCCTGAGAAACCTGTACACAGATCAAGAGGTAGTCTTTCGAACAGAACAAGGGGAAACTGTGGTTTAAAGTCAGGAAATGTGTTCGTCAGAGTTGTGTCCTTTCACCATACTTACTCAATTCGTATGCTGAGCAAATAATCCCAGAATCTGGACTATAGGAAGAAGAACAGGGCCTCAAGATTGGAGGATGACTCATTAACAACCTGTGATATGCAGATGACACAACCTTGCTTGCCGAAAGTGAAGAGAACTTGAAGCACTCACTGATGAAGATCAAAGACCACAGCTTTCAATATGGATTACACCTCAACATAAAGAAAACAAAAATCCTCACAACTGGACGAATAAGCAACATCAAGATAAACGGAGAAAAGATTGAAGTAGTCAAGGATTTCATTTTACTTGGATCCGCAATCAACACCCACGGAAGCAGCAGTCAAGAAATAAAAAGATGAACTGCATTGGGCAAATCTACTGCAAAGGACCTCTTAAAGTGTCGAAAAGCAAAGACGTCACCCTGAAGACTCAGGTGCAGCTGACCCAAGCCATGGTGTTTTTAGTTGCCTCATATGCATGCGAAAGCTGGACTATGAATACAGAAGACGGAAGAATTGACTCCTTTGAATTGTGGTGTTGGTGAAGAATATTGAACATACCATGGACTGTCAAAAGAATGAGCAAATCTGTCCTGGAAGAAGTACAACCAGAATGCTCCTTAGGGGCAAGGATGGCAAGACTACGTCTCACATACTTTGGACATGTTATCAGGAGGAATCAGTCCCTGGAGAAGGATATCGTGCTTGGTAAAGTAGAGGGTCAGAGAAAAAGAGGAAGACCCTCAACGAGATGGATTGACACAGTGGCTGAAACAATGGGCTCAAGCATAACAATTGTGAGGATGGCACAGGACCCGGCAGTGTTTCGTTCTGTTGTACACAGGGTTGCTGTGAGTCGGAACCAACTTGACGGCACCTAACAACAACAACTTTACTCAGCTTGAGGTTTTCCAGGTTCATCCTTGCTGTAGCGTGTATAGGACTTCATTTCTCCTTATGGCTGAGTGGGCACTGCAGCTTAAGTCTCAGTAAAGACAGTGGTGTCTTAGCCTGGGTTCCTCCAGAAGTAGACCCTGAGGCAAGGATTTGAGTGCAAGTGACTTATTTGAGAGGTGAACCCAGGAACCACTGGTAGGGCAGTATGGAAGTGAGACAGGGGAGGGAAAGCAGCCAATAAAGTGAGGGGTGGGGTCATCAACAGGTTATCCCAACTGGGGTTCAGTCGTACTGGAACTCTGGAGGGCAGAGTGGAGCAGGAGCCTCAGAGTTACCCCAAAGAATGGATGAGGGAGCTGGGTGCTATCCATCGGCTACCATTGGTCATTGGTTGACAGCTGCTTCCGGGGAGCTTAATTCCATGGCATTTCTAGCCTGCCATATATATGGGCAGAATGGACTCCAGTGGCAAGAGGAAACCTTTAGACAAGGGAAGGCTAGTCTGGCTTTGAAAGTCGGGCTGGTGGCTGTGGAAATCATAGGTGCCAAGGGGACATGGGTGGGGCTCCCACAGTTGTCTGCTGTAGAGAGCAACAGTATGCTCCTGGGGCCCAGCTGGCACAAACCTTCGGTGCCAACTCTGCCTCCCAGTTAGAGTGTTGGCAGGATTGCTTGCCGTTAGTGCCATCACTTCCAGACTCTTATGCGATTCCTGTAAACAAACGGCTCCTTTTAATCTTAATCGTCAGACTATCAGAGTTTAGGCGAATGAGCCATTCAAGCGTTCTCGAAAAGCACTTGATAATCTAGCTGGTGTTTGGGCAGTGCTGACGCTGGGGTTTAACAACGCCATGAAGCTCCTTGGCTGGTTTCGTCTAGGCCACTCTAATTTCCTAAGGAATAATTTGATAAACGGGTTATTATGAATGCTCCACAATGAAAGGGGACTGGACTGTGCAGAACAATAATATGCATGTCGTTGCAGCGATTCAATTTCAGAATGAAGGGATTGGAGAAGCTTGTAGCAACCACAGGTGTCAAAAGGCCAATCGGTCTGCTCTGGGCGTAAGGTGTCTGCCCTCATATTCACTGCAATGGCGGAGTGGATTTGTCGGGAATGCCAAGGAGAGAGTTTTTGTGTTATTGTCCTTGCACACTACCGTTTCTTAAAGATGAGTGTTGTGGAACATAAGACACATATTCACTTGTTTTAAGGGCTGTTTGGGGAGAGTGTTGTCCTGCTTAATGTTAAATAAAAGCCAGCTGCTGCCAAGCCCATTCAGACTCGTGGTGACTCCACCTGTGTCAGAGTAGAACTGCTCTATGGGGTTTTCAGTGTTGATTTTTTGGAAGTAGATTGCCTGACCTTTCTTCTGAGGCTCCTCTGAGTGGACTTGAACCTCCAACCTTTCGGTTAGCAGCTGAGCGCTTAACCACGGTACCACCAGGGCTGCAATTAGGCCACTGCTTCTATGCTGTTTTGTGGTAGTAAGAACGCCATGAAGTGTTTTTAAGCATGAGCACGTGCCCATAGGTCCTCATCAGAGTGGCTGGTTTTAAAATTAAAAGCAAAAACACGCAATAAATAAATCCAACGAGGGTTTGTTCTTTTTTTTTTTTAAACACATTGTTATGCTGCAGTGTAGTGCCGGATAAATTGTTTTATTGCCCCTCCTTGCAAATGTGCTCATCAAATTTCCTACTTTTTTCAATAATCACTTCCTCATGTCTCTCCTTGACGACCTCTTGAAAGTCCACCACACGGAATGGCACAGTGGTTAAAGCACTCGACTGCTAACTGAAAGCTTGGCGGTTCGAAACCACCAGTGGCTCCATGGGAGAAGGATGTGGCAGTCTGCTTCCCTAAAGATTTACAGCCTTGGAAACCCTGTGGGGTCGCTGTGAGTCAGAATGGACTTGACTGCAGTGGGTTTGGTTTTGGGTTTTGGAAACAAATACATAGTCTGGTTCACAGTCAGTTGTGCTCGGTTTCATGTTGAGCAGGTAATCTGCTGAGTCTTCCAAGAAAACTAGCCGCACTCCCAGCTCTGGGCTTGGCAAGCTGGGGTCCCCTGGGAGAAGATGTAGCCTCTACTCTCAAGAGGCTTACTTTTGGGAGACCAAACCAACACCTTCCCTTTAATGGGAAGGCATGAACCCCACTTTCCCATGAACTCCACTGTTGACTGTCAATGACATCACACAGCTCCCTCTAAGGTACAGTGAAGACGAGGGAATGGAGTGCTGGCAAAGAATAGTAAATATTCGGTGGACTTCCAGAAGAATGAACATTCCAGTCTTTGAAGAAATGCAACCAGAATGCCTTTAGAAGCAAGGATGACAAGACTTCAGCTCGCTTGCTTTGGGCACATCATTAAACCAAAAAACCCATTGTCGTTGAGTCAAGTCTGACTCATAGCGACCCTATATGACAGAGTAGAACTGCCCCATAGGATTTTCAAGGAGCCGCTGGTGGGTTCGAACTGCCGACCTCTTGGTTAGCAGCAGAGCTCTTAACCACTGTGCCACCAGGGCTCCGGGGCCTGTCATCAGGAAAGACCAATGGCCAGAAAAGGACATCATATTTGGTAGAGGGTCAGTGAAAACAAGGGAAAGCCTCGTGAGATTGAGCAACAGAATAGCCACAACAATGGGCTCAAACATACCCGTGATCATGACGATGGCGCGGGACTGGGCAAGGTTTCGTTCTGCTCTACATAAGGTCGCCATGAGCTGGAGCCAACTCCATGTCGCCTGACAACAATAACTCTAAAGCTGAGGAAGACAAAGGAGAAGGGGCTTAAGAATGGATCTTGAGTGAGTTCATAGTATCTTCCAAAATAGGAATAAGTTCCATTTTTCAAATGAGGAAACCGAGGCTCAGAGAGATGAAGTCTTTTGCTTCTTATCGCACAACGAGTTAGAAATGGAGCTGGGTTCAGCGTGACTCCTGACTCTGAATCAGTGCTGTTTCTTCTCATTCTAGACGTCCTGTGACTCTCTTCTCCCAGAGTATCACCTTTGCAATCACAAGGACGTTTTGACTTCAACGTCGTATCTTGTGTAGGTGTGTTCATGTTTAGATCTGAGAGTCCAATGTTTTGGAGTTTCTGCCTTTGAGTCTTTGCCTCTTGCCCCTTCCCTTCCGCCTCCCTTCCTTCATGTGATTATTGAACATCCGCTGTGTGCCGGGCATTGAGCTCTGCCACTCTGCCTAAGCACTCCAGTGCTTGCTGAATAAATAAATATTTGTTGTCTGGCATCATTCTTCTGCCTCCATATAGACGACAATGGATTTGTTTGTCTGAAGTACAGGCCAGTACTCTCATCTCTAAGCCTCTGTTCGGAGACTATCAATACGGCAGCTTTCAGAATTTAAAAAAAAAAGAAAAGAAAAGAAAAAGGGAGAAGCAGTCTATTTCAGAGTATTAAACCTCTTAAATGACAAATCTGTAATTTGTACAGGGAGAATGATTCCCTGAATGCATCTTATATCCTCGAGTTCCAAATTACAAAGTACACGCTGAAATTGGTTTCAGCCCAGAAGGAGATACAGCAGCCAAGAAGCTGGCCTTCTGATCAACCCTGCGCTTGCAGTGCCTGAGCTGGCCGGCTGCACTGCCCGGGCCCAGCCAGAGGCGAGAGAGGCAATTTCCATGCTGGGGCCTTCAGTGGGCATCCCAAAGGCAGGTGAGAATGGCAGGCAGTGGAGGTTATTAAAATACTATTTTAGTTTCAGCAGGAGTTACAAGCAGCCATTTGAGGGAACTTGCGGACAAGTGTGGTGGTGACGAGCTCGGGCCCGGCTCGCTTTGCCGAGGCGTCTGATGGGACCCCGGCCCAGGGCAAGAGCAGCGTCCTATAAAATGAGAACGGTGGCTATTGACTCAGGGTGAGACAGTTAGAACCGATGCTGAGTGTTGACCAACACAGACCCTTCGTTATCCTCCTATTATGACTCATAGAAACTGTCTCTCTGATGCTGGAAAGTTTCCATAAAGGAGACGGCCGGGCTGAGCCTATTACTGAGTCTCTTGTTAACATGTGGAAAGAATTGTTTTCCCCAGGAGGACAGGGCCCTCTTCTTGGCACTCTCTGCCCCGTTCTAAACTCACGCTCTCCCATCCCTGTAGCCCCCTGTGCGTTTCATCAAGTAAATTTCTTTGTGCCCCCGGGAGGGACCAGAGGGACGGCATTACCTCGACTTGCTGACAAGGAAGCTGATCTCAGAGGGTCCAATGACTTGCTTCAGGTTCCCTTCGGGTCAGCAGGGACAGAGGTGACCCAGGAGTCCTGACTCACTCTTCAGTTATTGCTCTCCTGGTTCAGGACTCTGGGGACTCGCCAGTATACACCCCGCCTGTCCTTTATCCCAGAGCACCAGGAGCCCATGCGGCCTCCTCACCAATGCGGGAGCCTCTGAGCCCGCTCAATAACCCAGTCTCTTTGCTGTTTATCTAACAAAGACGGCCCCCAGAGAAGCCAAAGCTGAAAGCCAAGACAAGAGGCAGATGGCGCTAAGCTTTCCTTTGAGGCTGCTCCTGACTTTAACGCTATGAAATATTCAAGGCTATTTTGAGAAATGACCTTTTTTTTATTTTTAAAGACTACGCTGTCTCTTCTTGATGCTTTTTAGATGAAGGGGGAGCACTTAGGAATGCAGGCACGAGCTGCAAGCTGGCGGCGTGTGAGCGTTCTCCGAGAACACAGACGTTCAATTTTAGTGTTCTTTATGGTCTACGAGAACTCTGACTTCTACCTTGCCATCTTTGGTTTAGCAAAATCACCAGAGTGCTCTCTCTCTCGCTCCACGCACACACAGACACACCCCCCTCTCCCAGCCTGTTCTTGATTTACAAAAAAATGAAAAACAAAAACCCCAAACCCATTGCCATCAGGTCGATTCTGACTCATAGCAACCAACTTTATAGGACAGAGTGGAACTGCCCTATCGGGTTTCCAGGGAGTGGCTGGTAGATTCGAACTGTCCACCTTTTGGTTAGCAGCCAAGCACTTAACCACTGCACCACCAGAGTACGCTGAGGGGCAAATGGCCCATGGCTGTGAAGGTCCTTTGTAATGACCAAGACAGTGTTCCTCCTTCCAGTGAGATCCTTTGCATCCCAATGAAAGGGCTCCTCTTGGAACTTTTCTTGCCTTCTTTTGTGCTGAGTGCAGTGCTCTACAAGGATGTCGACTGACTCATTTGAGGTATCTTTATACTCTTCAACGAGTCAACTCTTTCCCTGCTGAGATTACTTGCTGGACGAACCCTTGGTGGAATGGCTCAAGACGGCTGTTTTTTCTGTTCTTTGAACACACTAAGCCTATTTTTGTTTCAGGGCATTTGTACGTGCTTTGCCCAAACCCCTTCTGTTTTGGTTTAGGTCCTTGGCATCTGTCTTAGTCATCTAGTGCTGCTATAACAGAAATACCACAAGCATATAGCTTTAACAAAGAGAAATTTATTCTCTCACAATCTGGTAGGCTACAAGTCCAAATTCAGGGTGTCAGCTCCAGGGGAAGGCTTTCTCTGTCAGCTCTGGAGGAAGGTCCTTGTCATCAGTCTTCCCATGATTTGGAAGTATCTCAGTGCAGGAACCTCGGATCCAAAGGATGCACTCTGCTCACGGTACCGCTTTCTTGGTGATAGGAGGTCCCCCTGTCTGTCTGTTCACTTCTCTCTTTTATATCTCAAAAGAGATTGGCTTAAGACACTATCTAATCTTATAGATCTCATCAGTACAACCACCGCTGATCCATCTCATTACATCATAGAGGTAGGATTTACAACACATAAAGAAGTCACATCAGATGACAAAATGGTAGACAGTCATACAATACTGGGAATCTTGACCCAGCCAAATTAACAGACATTTTTGGGGGCACAGTTCAATCCATGACAACGTCCTTTGGTCTCACTTCTTCAGAGACACTGCCCATGACAGCCTGCGTCAGTTTAGGGCAATAATGGAAAACCCAAACTGGCTTAAATCATGTGGAAAGCTGTTAGCTCACGTACAGGGCAGCCCAGAGGCAGTGAGGGTTTCTGGGTTGGCCGACTCTGCCGTTTGACAATGGCATCAGGGACCGAGGTTTTCTTCATCCACAGTGTTGGCTTCATCCCCAGATTTATTTCTCCCATCCGTGTTGACTCTGCTACATGCTCATTCAATCACGTTTAACACGAGAGAGAACCTGGCTTCTTGTCATTCTCTCTAAGAGCAAGAAAAAACTGTCCCCAAAGTCTCTGGCAATACTCTTCTATTAGTCATTGGACAGAACTGGGTCACATGCCCACTTCTTAACTGTTCACTAGTTAGTGTCTGTTTTATTGATTATAGCGATGCTAAGGGGGTAGGAAGTGATGGTTTGCATTTCCCTAATGACTGATGATACTAAACATCTCTTCATGTGCTTATTGGCCATTTGTATATCTTATCTGGAGAAGTATCTATTCAAGTTCTTTGTCCATTTTTAAATTAGGTTATTTGTCTTCTTATTATTACATTGTAAGTTTTTTTATATATTCTGGATACAGGTCCCTTATCAAACACCTGTTGCTGTCAAGTCAATTCTGGAGTAGAGGAGAACTGCTCCATAGGGTTTCCAAGGAGTGGTTGATGGATTCGAACTGCCTGCCTTTTGGTTGGCAGCCGAGCTCTTAACCACTGTGCCACAAGGACTCTTTATCAGACACATGATTTGTAAATATTTTCTCCCATTCTGTGAGTTGCCTTTTCTCTTTCTTAATGGAGTCTTTTGAAGTGCAAATATTTTTAATTTTGATGAATTCCAATGTATCCATTTTTTTTTACTCGTTTTTCGGTGTCATATCTAATAAATCACTAGGCCGGGGTATATTTTTTAAACCTTTCCAGATGATTCTAGTAAGAGTCAGGGCTGAGAGTCCCTGCTGTACGCCGCTGTTGTATAGCCTTGCCAGCTCTCGTTAGTCTCTCTCTCAGATTACCACAAAGACAACCAAACCAAGGCACGTAACACTTCGTGAAAATATCCTATTTTCTTAGCATCATTGTCTGTTTTCTGTCTTCTTCCAAAAGAATGTCAGCTCCAAAAAGACAAAGACTTTGTGTGGATCCTGCTGTATTCCCAGCACAGGATCTAGAACGTGGAGGGCATCAGTTGAATGAATGGGCCTGTTGAGCTGATCTTCCCTCTGCCATCCTCCCCACCATCCCTGCCCCAAGAGGCTCTTTGTCATCTAGTTCCTATTTCTGTTGTTCCACCATCTTCCTCTTCCTCCAAGCCAGAGACCTAGGAGTCTGCCTCACTCGCCACATCTAATTGGTAGCCAAGTCTGATTGCTTGCTTCCGCACAGAGATGTTATTCACGCACACACCTCACGCTGCATTGAAATGACTTCTTTATTTTTCCGCCTTTCTCAGCTCACTGTGAGTTTCTTGCAAGCAGAGAGAACCTTCCTGGATTCTATCCCCAGGGCTTAGCCTAGCACTGGGCACAAACCGAAGCTTAAGGTGGCTGCTGACTTGAATTGAGTGCGGGGGATTTGGACCTGGATCTGCTAAGTGGGGGTGCCCTCCCTGTGGCAGCCCTGGGCTGTTCACCTCTGAGGAGAGTTCGGTGACTGAGTCATAGATGAGATGTCGGTAGCTGTGAAGAAGTGGAGAACAGCATTAGTGCCAGAATTTTGATGTAGAGGGAGACCCTCTAGCGACTGAGAGAACTGAGTATCTCTGTAAAGAAAATATCAAATACTCATCCGGAACATCTGGTGAACTTCTTTGAAGTGACAGTCAGACGTAAAAATTAGCACATGAATGAAGAATGTTCCAAAGATAAATGATCAGAATTAACCCCACCATAGGCTCGGCCTTCCAGCCACAAAGGAAGAACAGTGAGAATGGGTAAACTGGAAAGGGGCGTGTGTGTGTGTACGTGTGTGTGTGTGTGTGTGTGTGTGTGTGTGTGTGTGTGTGTGTGTGTGTGTGTGTGTATGAGAAAGCCGTTTGCCTTGGAAACTAGTATTTCTACATGTCAGGTCCCAGGGGGGCTCCGGCAGAGTTAAGAACAGCTGGCTCAGAACCAAAGGTCCGCTTCTCCAGTTTCAAACGTGTTTCCTTGAGCAGGCTCCAGCCCGAATCTCTTCTGGGCCTGAGGAGGCAGCCGGAGGGGGTCCTGAAGTCCGGCTTTTCTCTGGTAGTTTTTCACACAGAGCGAAGGAATTGGCTTCATTCTAATCAGAATAAAGAAAGTGATCTTGCCAGACAAACGAACTGTTCTGCCTTTGTTTAATTTCCGCGTGGTGATAGGTAATTGTCACGTTTGTTTCACGAGAACTACTTCCCTGATTGGAGGACCTTTGCTCTGTCAGACTGAGGTGGGGGCACGGGGATGGAGCAGCTGCGGCCGGCGCTGTCAGTGCCTGGCTCAGGATTCTGGCATGTGAGTCCCCTGCAAGCACCCCAGGCTCTCCAGCCCCCTGCAAGCACCCCAGGCTCTCCAGCCCCCTGCAAGCACCTCCAGCTCTCCAGCCCCCCTGCAAGGACCAGCAGCTCTCCAGGCCCCCTGCAAGAACCCCTGGCTCTCCAGAGCCCCTGCAAGCACCTCCAGCTCTCCAGCCCCCTTGCAAAGACCCCCAGCTCTCCAGCCCCCTGCAAGCACCCCGGCTCTCCAGCCCCCTGCAAGCACCCCCAGCTCTCCAGCCCCCTTGCAAAGACCCCCGGCTCTCCAGCCCCCTGCAAGCACCTCCAGCTCTCCAGCCCCCCTGCAAGGACCAGCAGCTCTCCAGCCCCCCTGCAAGCACCCCCAGCTCTCCAGCCCCTCTGCAAGCGTCCCCAGCTCTCCAGCCCCCCCACCACTGTGAGCACCGCCAGTTCTCCAGCCCCTCTGCAAGCACCTGCAAATCTCCAGCTCCCCTGCAAGGACCCCCAGCTCCCCGCTGAGGGCCTCCATGCTTGGTGCGGGCCAGAAGCCTGAGGAGTAAATGCCCCAGGGGTAGCCTCAGCCAGTGACGAATGGGGTTTGGAAGAGAACCACCCCAGCTTCCTCACCTCTTGAATGGAGGAGATGACTGTGAGGCAAGTCCCATACTGTCTCCCAGACTGAGCTCCAGAGGCCCCAGTGGTAACCAGCCTGCAGCCTGCCCTGTGCCGGCTGCCTTCCTTCCCTGCCTCACTCCGACACTACCCTACTAGGAGGTCCTGGGCCACCTTCCAGAAAACGCCTGCCCTCCACTCCTTATCTCAGGGCTTGTTCTTGGGGAACCCAGCCCACCAACAACATGGTGGGAACGTGCCTTTGTGATGGGTGGATACTGCATTGGAAGCCAACGCCCTTCTCCGGGGTTTAATTGGCCTCTCTGCCTTCCTTGGGGCGCAGGACTGAGCCTCTCAGACAGAAACCTGGTCTCTGAGAGGTCTGAGTGCCTGGGGAGTGAGGGCCACGCAGCAAAGCAGTGCAAACATTTAAAGAGCTAGCTTTGGACGCTGTCATTTGTCTTAACAGGTTTCTCGAGTGAGCGAGGCCAAAAGCCTTATGCAGATTAGCTTCAAGGGTGACTCCAGTCAGTGGACGCCCCGGCTGCCAGTGAGAAACTCAGAGACACTTCTTGTGGTGATGCTGGCAGCAGCTGTAACTGAGCCTCGGTTTCTTAATCCTGTGGTGGCTGTCTCTGGGAGGGTTGGGTTTTTCTCACTGAGCGACAAATAATGGGAGACAGAGAGAGACAGAGAGAGAGAGACTTTTCAGTCTAACTCATTTCCCTCTGGGATTGCTGCGTCTCAGATTTTGTTGCTTTCCTCGAACGAGGAAACAGATCACTTCTCCCTAGACCACCAGAAAGAAGATGTAGTAGGAAGGGCTTTTAGAGGTCAGAGCTGTCAAATATTCTGATTTTTAAAGGGAAGCTGGAAATTGGTGATTTTATATCAAACCTCTTCATTTCTATTTTTATTTATTTTTAAATATTTCATTGCTTTTTAGGTGAAAGTTTACACAGCAGATTAGGTTCCCCTTTAGCAATTTTTATACAAATTGTTCTGTGACACTTGTTACAATTTTCACGATGTGGCTGCATTCTCATTATTTCCATTCTGTTTGTTCTGCTTCCGTGGACCTAGCTGCCCTTCTCATCTTTGCTTTTGGGTATGTGTTGACTGTTTGGTCTCATATAGCTGATTGTTTAAGGGAGCACAGTACTCATGGGTGATATTGCTTATTTTAGGAGCCAACCTGTTATTTGGTTGAAAGCTGATCTCCAGAAGTGACTTCAGTGCCAAGTTCAAAGGGTATCTTAGGGCAATGGTCTTAGGGGTTCCTATAGTCACTATCAGTCCAGTAGATTGGCCTTTTTTAGGAATTTGAGTTTTGGTATACATTTTTCTCCCATTCTATCCAGGTCCTTCTTTTGCAAATCTCCCCATTTTTTCCTTCCTTCCTCCCTCCCTCTCTCCCTCCCTTCCTTCCTTCCACAACAGTACACGTGAAAACAGAATGGGAAAAAAAGTCTGTGGGCTGATTCAACACTTGGGTAACCAGTTTGTGACCTCTGACTTATGCGGGAACATTCTGACCATGTGGGAGTAGTGTAAGTGGAAAATGAAAAACTGACTTTTGCACAGGGAGGAGATTAACTCCGTTTACTCACAGATGTTTGCTGGGAGTCTACTCTATGTCCATCACTGTGCTGGGCTCTGGGGTCCAGGAGCAGGTGGGAAACAGTCCCTGCCTGCCAGAGGCCTCTCATCTAGTAAAAGTCTTGTCTTAGTCAAGGCTCATTTGGTTAAAGCAGTGAAAATCCATTTCAATTTGGAAAATCAAAAAAGAGAATTTATTGGGCAGAACCCGTGGCTCTCCTGGAGCTCCCCGGCAGCCAGGCTTCGTGAGGAGGACCTGGGTCAGAACCTGGACCCTCAGAATGTTCTTTCTTGAACGCTCCTAGTTTTCTCCTCAACCTCTCCATCTCTCCTGGAAGGACCGGCTTTCGCATTTTGGCAGGCAGATGGACAAACACGGCCTGTCCGTAACTCCTGACAGAGCTCTTTTCTGGTCAAGCCACAACCAGGCTGACTGGGTGTCAGCCCCTGGTCCACGGTCCCAGGAGAGACGACTGGATCTGTCCAGCTGGAGCTGGTGCTACCTCCAGGCCCAGTCAGCTGTTGGGGCTGGGTGGGGCTGCAGTCCCCAGTCTTTCATGGCCTCCTGGAACCCATTCCTGTGGGTGGATGGGGGCAGATTTTCACAGAAAAGGGGACACTGTGATCTGAAAGCAGCCTTCTACGTGGGGACAGATACTTCTTCGTTCATCCAACAATGCATGTGGAGTGCCTGATGGGGCCTTGTTCTAGCCCCTGGGGAGAGAGTAGTTAATGAGTAAACACTTCCTTCCCTGCCTTCAAGGAGCTTACATTCTCTGGCGAGGACACACACAAAATAAAAAGAATAAAGCAATTTGACTAGGGGTAAGTGTCATGAGGAGCCCTGGTGGCGTGGTGGTGAAGCGCCCGGCTGCTACCCAAAAGGTCTGCAGTCTGAACCCACCAGCTGCCCCTCGGAAACCCTATGGGGCAGTTCTCCTCTGTCCTACAGGGTCACTGTGAGTCAGAATCAGCTCAGCGGCCACAGGTTTGGTTTTTGGTTTCTGGTGGTACACCACGGAAGGATGGTGCAGACGACTGAGTGTGCAGCTACCAACTGAAAGGCTGGCGGTTCAAACCCACACAGAGGAGCCTCGGAAGAAAAGCCTGGCGATCTGCTTTGGAAAAACCAGCCATTGAGAACCCTGTGGCGCCCAGTTCTACACTCACACACGCGAAGTCACACACAGAGTCGATTCCACAGCAACTGGTTGCTGCTACACCAAGGTGGGCTTCTCCTCAGTCGGCCTGGCTTATCTGCATCTATGAGCAACCTAAATCAGCTCCTACGCGTATAGTACCTTAGAGTTTATAATGCCCTTTCACCTTCAGTGATTTGTTTCTCCTTAAAGCACTTCTGCGAGGTGGGAAAGGCAGGAACTACTACTGTCCCCATTTTACAGAGGGGAAGACTGAGACCCAAGGAGACCGTGTCATTTACCCCAACTAGCAGGCTCAGAACTAAGACTTTCTCCCCAGCAGGCCACTCTGTCAGGGCCGTTAGCCCACACTCCTAATTAGCGAGGAGCCACGTTCTTCCGGAATCATGTTTTTTTCCAGTGGCTGCCCAGTGGAACCAGCGGGAAAGTGGGCTTGGCTACTTGGATTTAATGTTTCTCAGAGCTTAGTGCTATGATTCCCCCTAAAAACTCATAAATTTGTCCAAATATTAAACAAAATCTACTTTTAAAAAACTTTTTTTTCTCTCCAGGTAACAGATTCTGGAAGCTCAGTCGGTTCTGCCATGTGTCCTGTGCTCAGAAGCCCAAGAATGGCCTCCACACGCCCTCCTTCTCCTGCACATCCTGGTTGGTGGCATCAACGGGTGTAGTGATTTCAATAGCTCCCCAGTAGATGGCAGACATGTGCCGGGTAACCTTTGAAAGGCCCCTTACTCTAACAAAATCTGCATTGTCCCAACAATGTTCCAAAAGAGGTAAAATGTGCTTTTTTCTAATTTGCACTGAAGTTCCTGATGGGCTAGTGGTGACTGCATGCTTATGTCTGAGGACAAGGTGCCAGTAACAAGAACACATGTGCCTCAAACCTGCATTTCTAAGAGTGTGTTTTGAAGGACACAATTCCATAGGATGTTAATAGGTGTGTGAAAAGAGGGTGTGAGAGACAGAGACAGAGAGAGAGAGAGACAGAGAGACACAGAGAGAGAGAGGGAGGGAGAGAGAGACAGAGAGGGAGAGAGAGACAGAGAGTGAGAGAGAGACAGAGAGGGAGAGAGAGACAGAGAGGCACACCGAGAGAGAGACAGAGACAGAGAGAGAGAGGGAGAGAGATGGAGAGAGAAAGAGAGAAATGTACTCTGCATAGTCCACATTTTCAGTTTCCAACTTGGAAGAGAAAGATCTAGATGGAGGGGATATTTGGGAGCCCAGCGGGGTGCAGGAAGTCGCCTGTGGTAGGTAAGCAGATTTCGCAGCCAGAATCGTAACAGTTGTCACTCTGAAAAGCAGGAAACAGAGAGGTCAGGCCTTGAGCCATGTTTGGAAGTCAAGGGGCTTCCGGAGCCTTGTCATAAACCCAGCACAGCCCACGGAGAGGCCATCAGAAGTCCTGGTGCAAACAGACTTCTCTACTGGGGTGGCCCCTGAGCGCTTGCAGGCATGCGGGGGGCGCCTTTCGGGTTGGTCTCTGTGCGGGTAAGGCGTCTTTCTGTGCAAATAGCGTTGATCAGAAAATCCTCTTTCTTTTGAAGCTGACAGTGAGTAAACTGTCTGACCCTCACGTTGGTGTCTTACAAACAACAAGTAGAAACCATACATCATGCATTTGAACAAGTAACAGTGCCATTTTATCCACAGCTTGGAGACAGAGGGAGCATGCGTGTCCCAAAGTGTGTTGCAAGTTACCACTGCTGATGGTTTGTGAGGTGATTTTTAAGACAGACACAACCAGATAAGCAATTTTACAAATTTTGATTTTTTATTCCAGTTGCTGCTGAGTCAACTCCGACTCTTGGCAACGCTATATGTGTCAGAGTAGAAATGTGCTTCACAGGATTTTCAATGACTGATTTGTTGGAAGTTGATTGCCAGGCCTTTCTTCTGAGGCACCTCGGGGTGGACTCAAACGGCCAGCTTTTCTGTTAGCAGCTGAACCATTTGCACCATTCAAGGATTCCACAAATTTTAATAGTCTTGTGTTTATTTTAATGTGAATTAAAAAAAATATCTAAGTAGCTCCTAAAACCCATAATTCCTTGGATGGCCAAAAGTTTACCTTCCCACGGGCGGTGGAAAGTGTGCTTGTTTACCTGTATGGTCATCAACATTGAATGTAGTTTTAAAAACCTTTGCTAATTTGATATGATTTTACTTTTCGTTTATTTATACTAGAATGGTTGATCTTTTTTCCCATGTGCTTCTTTATCATTTTTCTTTTGTTTAAGGATTTTTGATTTTTGGCCTCTCCACTCTACTGGGAGTATTTCTTTTTGTTTTGTAACAGTTCTTTGTAACTTAAAGATACTCACTTTAAAAGAAATTCTCATTTATTGTATTTTTTTTTCCAGTCTGTCACTTGTTTTTGGATCTGTGTGTTGTATTTGATAATCAATTTTTTTTTTTGTAGCCACGTCTGTTGGTCTCTTCTGATAATCTTTTCCATGTTTTTAAGATTTTTGCCTGTATGTTATAAAAAGAGAAGACATTATAAATAAATAAATATGTATTTTTTTCCATTTAACTTTACCTGGAATTGATTTTCATGGAAGATGAGAGGTAGAGGTCTAATTTTTTTTTTCCAAATAATTGATCAAGTTTTGAATAATCTTATATTTTCTACCTAGTAGATATTTTCAGATTATTTATTCTTTTTTGTGTGCGTGCTGGTTGTATCTTTTGCCTGTATCATAATATTTTCATTATTGTAATTCGTAAACTGTCTAACCCTAGTCTCTTTCTGGTGTGGTAATTATTTAATTGCTTAGCAAACCAAAGTCGACTAACAAACATGGAAGAAATTTTAAAATTTATTTTGGCGTCAATTTTGGTAATGCAAAGTTTCTTTGCAAATTGCCTTCTTTGGGCTTTTCACATCTGATAACGTGAGGTTAATGTACAGAATTCCCTCCTCATTTTTTCATCTATTATTATGATGCCTTTTGTTATTCCTGGTTTTTTGTATTTGTCTGTATTTGTGTTTTCTTTGTCTTTCTTCCTTGGGTAGATTTGCTGAGGTATGACTAATTAATATTTTTAAAAATATAAATTAACGTATCAATGATTTAGCTTTTTCTTTAATGGTTAACCAGCGGGCGTTATATCTTTATTACTTGCTACTTTAAGTTTGTTTTATTGCTGTTTTTCTAATTTATTTATTCCTGACCATTTTTTTTTTAAAAATTATTATTGTGCTTTAGATGAAGGTTTACAGAGCAGATTAGTTTCTCATTAAACAATTAATACACATATTGTTTTGTGACATTGGTTGCCAACTCCGCGACGTATGAACACTCTCCCCTTCTCAACCTTGGGCTCCCCATTTCCATTCCTCCAGCTTTCCTGTCCCCTCCTGCCTTCTCGTCCTTGCCCCTGGGCTGCTGTGCCCATTTAGTCTCACATCCATGGTTGAGCTACGTGTATTGTTTGTTTTATGGGCCTGTCTCATCTTTGGCTGAAGGGTGAACCACAGGAGTGACTTCAGTACTCAGTTAAAAGAGAGTCCCGGGGACTTTTTCTAATTTATTGAGTTGAATCCTTCATTAATTTATTTTAATTCTTTAAAAGCACTACCTCTTGTATTAAGCTTTTGCTTCATTCTATGTTGTGTATTTTTTTCTAGGTAGTCTGTGATTGTCATTTTTTTTTTTTTTTTAATATTTTATTGTACTTCAGGTGAAGGCTTACAGAACAGA
>NW_004443950.1:24636209-24676217 GCF_000243295.1 Trichechus manatus latirostris | reverse complement strand
GGCTGAGTTCTTTATCTCTTCATTTGATGTTCTAGGGTTTCAGGATTGTTGATTCTCTGTTTGGCTTAGTTTTTCGGATCTTTGTTGTGGAGGGACGGTGTGGTGCTTCTGCCTAGACCGCCATCTTGCCGGAGTCCCACTGTGATTGTCATTTTGATTTATTTTTGTATCGAATACTAATTTAGGAAAGAGTTGCAGTATTTCAAATGTTTGTGTATTTTGGTTAATTTTTATTATTAATACATTGTTTTACTCTACTGGTAAGAATATGTAGTAGGTAGAAATTCTGAGTTTTACAATTAATTGGCATTTTATTTTTTCCTGGTACATAATCAGATTTTAGAAATACTTTATGGATCATTTCAGACAAGCTCTAGATTCTGTTCGTGGAGATAGATCTATTTGTTATAGTTACATACAGATGGATTAGTTCAACCTGTTTGTGTTTTTTAAATTCTCTGTCCTTTTTTGTACCTAATCAATTAAAGTTTGAGAGTGGTATGTTAGAGTTTTCTAGAGCAGCTGTATTTCTGTGATTTTAAGCAGTTGCTGACTTATGTTTAATCGGTATATCTAACAGATATAATTTTGATTCTGTGTTATTTGGCAAATAAAAGTTCATGTCTGTTTCATTTTCATTACGAATTTACCTTCTACCAATACAAAATTCTTCACCATAATTTCATGTAATGATTTTTTTTTTTGTTGCCTTGAATTCTCCTTTGTCTGAAATTAATATTATTACCCCTTCCCTCCTGTTTGGAGCCCTGGTGGCTCAGTGGTTAAGAGCTCAGGCTGCTAACCAAAAGGTCGGCAGTTTGAATCCACCAGCTGCTCCTTGGAAACCCTATGGGGCAGTTCTACTCTGTCCTATAGGGTCCCTGTGAGTCCGAATTGGGTTTTTCCTTTCTTTTTGACTGTATCTGATAAAATGTTTTTGCCCATCTTTTGATTTGGCTTCTTATAATTTTGTAACTGTGTTATTAGGTGTCTGCGTATTTAGGATGCTTATGTCTTTTTGATGAATTGACCCTTTTATTATTATGAACTATCTCTTTATCTCTGGTAATAATTTTTTTTATGAAGTCTATTTTGTCTGATTTTAAAATAGCTACTCCAGTTTTCTTATGATTAACATTTGTTTATTAACTGCTTAACTTTTTTTTTCTTTCTTTCTTTATTTTGTTGTTGAGAGTATACACAGCAGAACATACACCAATCCAACAGTTTCTACATGTCCAATTCAGTGACATCGATTACATTTTTCAAGCTGTGTAACCATTCTCACCCTCCTTTTCCGAGTTATTCCTCCCCCATTAACATAAACTCACTGCCCCCTAAGTTTCCTATCTAATCTTTCAAGTCATTGTTGTCACTTTGATCCCATATAAATAGATCTTAAAAGAGCACAATGCTCAAGGCAGACGTTCTTTACTAGTTGAGCTAAACTATTGTTTGGTTTTAAGAAGACTTCAGGGAATATTTTTGGTTTGCAGTTTAAAGATTATCTCAGGGCAATAGTTTCAGGGGTTCGTCTAACCGCCACGGCTCCAGAAAATCTGGATTCCATGAGAATTTGACATTCTGTTCTGAATATCCCCCCTTTTGATCAGGATTCTTCTAGAGAATCTTTGATCAAAGTGTTCATAATGGTAGCCAGGCACCATCCAGTTCTGGTCTCATGGCAAAGGAGGTAGTTGTTCATGGCAGCTATTAGCCCCACATTCCATTTCCACCTCTTATTCCTGACTCACCTTCTTCCTCTGTTGCTCCAGGCAAATAGAGACCAGTTGCTGTACCTTGGATGGCCCCTGGCAAGCTTTTAAGACACCAGGCACTATGCAATTAACTAGGAGGTAGAAGAGAAGCACTAAACATGTTATTAGGCCAATTAACTGGGATGTCCCATGAAACCATGACTCTAAACCTCCAAATCAAGGAACCAAATCCCATGAGGTGTTTGGTTGTACATAAGCGGTCTCAGCAGCTATTTTTTTTGGTCATTGTTGTAAATATATCTAACACACCACTTGGGCCAATTCAACTTTTTACAGGTGTACAATGTATTGACAACAATTATGTTAATCAGCTGTGCAACCCTACCCTTAATCAATGCGATTTTTCCATCACTATTAACCACCTTCTTCCCCCTCCAACTCTGGTAACCACTATTAAACTTTGGTCTCTCTACATTTGCCTTTTCTTATCTTTTTATATAAGTGAGGTCATACAATGTTTGTCCTTCTGTGACTGACTTATTTCACTCAGCATAATGTCTTCCAGCTTCATCCATACTGCAGCATGTATCAAGAATTTGTTTCTCCTACTGGCTGAGTGGTATTCCATTGTATGTATGGACCACATTTTGTTTATCCAGTCATCTGTTGATGGATGTCATGGATTGCATTGTGTCCCCCAAAAATTTTTGTCAGCTTGGCTAGGTCATGATTATTTCCAGTATTGTATGATTGTCTTCCATTTTATCATCCAATGTGATTTCTCTATGTGTTGTTAACTCTATCACTGCGATGTAATAAGATGGATTAGCAGCGGTTACATTGATGAGGTATACGAGATTAAATAGTGTCTTAAGCCAATCTCTTTTGAGATATAAAAGAGAGAAGCGAGCAGAGAGACAGGGAACATTATACTACCAAGAAAGCAGTGCCGGGATCAGAGTGCGTCCTTTGGACCTGAGGTTCCTGCTCTGAGATGCTCCCAGACCAAGGGAAGACTGATGCATCAAAAAGACCTTCCTCCAGAGCCAACAGAGAAAGTGTTCCCCTGGAGCTGAGCTGCATTTAGACTTGTAGCCTACTGGTCTGTGAGAGAAGAAACTTATCTTTGTTGAAGCTATCAGTATAGCTGTCAGTAATCCATTTTATTACATCATAGTGATAGGATTTACAACATATAGGAAAATCACGTAAAATCATGGACAATCATACAATACTGGGAATTAGGACCTAGCCAAGTTGACAGATACTTTTGGGGGACACAATTCAATCCATGACAGCTAGTTGAGTCCTACTCCTAATGCCTGACCCTTCTAGGATCTTTACTGAATGCCTGAATGTTCAACAAGGACCCTGCTCTTGGACTAGCTAGAACCTAACGTCCCCTAACCCTGCGTGAGCTCTGGGACTTGTCAAGCTTACACGTCCCTGGTCACTCTCTGCTCGCCTTGTAGAGTTTCTCCCTGCAGAAGTGAAATTTGGTGTTCAGCAACAGATTCGAGGGATCCCTGTGCAGATTTTTGGAATTCTTGTTTTGTGTAGCTTTCTCCTTTCTGATTCTCTGCCCTGCAAATTCCAGTGGCCTCAGCCTCTTCAAACTTTAACCTCTGAAAAGAGCAGAAAGAATTCACTGAGAAATACTAAACCCTACCTCAAAGTTGGCAGATGTAATTATGTATATAGACAGCTACAGAAATTACTCAGTGAGCCGCTGCTGTCAACGTCCGATTCCTTTTTGCTCAAGGAGTAACGTGAGCGCTCGCCAGGCCTGGTTCGCATTTGTCTTCTGCTGTTTTATTCAAGTTCCGCTGCTCCTCCTCTGTGCCTCACGTCGCTCTGATCTTATGTACTCTCAGTTCTGAAGTTCTCTGCTTATATTAGGGCTCTTCTTCCTTTCTTTCCTTTACTTTTTTCACAATAAAAGATTAAAAGTAAAGAAAACATGCAAAAGTAGAGAGCATAGTATAAGGATCTCTGTGTTTTAATCACCCAGCTTCAATACTTACCAACAGTTTGAGGTGCTTATTGCTAATTTCAAAGCATCGTCGGATGTTACACCTGTAATTGCTCTAAGGCGTGGCTCTTACCCTTGGTTGCACCTTAGCACCACTCGGGGAGCTTTTAAAACTCCCTGTGCTCAGGCCGGGGCCCTGGCGGTGGGGTCGGTGGTTAAGAGCTCGGCTGCTAACCTAAAGGTCGGCAGTTCGGATCCACCAGCTGCTGCTTGGAAACCCTATGGGGCAGTTCTCCTCTGCCCTGTAGGGTTGTTATAAGTCCGAATTGACTCGATGGCAACAGATTTGGTTTTGATTCATGCACAGGCTACATCCAAAACCAATAAAATCACGATTTTATAAAGCTCCCCAGGTGATTCCAGTGTGCAGCCAATGTTGGGAACCACTGCTGTAAGGTAGCCTGAGGGATGGGCCTCCATCAACTGCACACCCAGGGAGAGCTCCCTGCCCTCCGTTAGGGTGTGCGGAAATCCATGAGCTGGTTACTGATCATGGGGATGGCGAGATCTGCCTATGCTTATGGGAGGCTGCAGCTCAGCTCTGCTGTGTGACTAAATATCTTCTGCTTAGTGTCTCTGGGTTCTAGCCTTGGTTGCTGCAGTGGTAGGGAGGAGGATTTGTTTGGCCCCATTTGGTAGAAACAGTCACTCCCAGTTCCAGCTGGGAACTCAACCGGTGTTAAGCAGAAATACGGGCACTAAGAGCGTTCTTGATGAATGCAGCCAACAGTCTCTCTAGCAGCTTGGTGTTGGTGCTTACGGCCGATTGAACTTTGAGACTTATGGTAACTGTGTGAGGTAGGGATCATTTAGAGACGGGAAGCAAGGGTTTGTCAGGTTGGAGAGCCTTGCTCAGAGTTGTATGCCCTGTTACTGGGCCCGAAGCCAGTACTAGCTTTTGGACTCTTAGCCCAGTGCTTTCTCGCCTTCACCATGCTGGCTACATCAAGTGCCTGCTCTGGACGGGCCACGAGTGGCTTGTTGTGGATCCTTGGGAGAAAACTTGGAATACCGAAGGGTAATTAAAGTACCCACACTCAGGATGGTAATTTTATCTAAGTGGCCATTGGTTCTCCTTATTTATGGCTTTCCCGGAGGCACACTTGTACTTGATGGCAGGGCTTAGGGAAAAATGTCGCATAAGTTTGGAGAAAGAAGATGGTTCCTATCAACATTGACAGAAGAAATAAGCATGCTCATGTGCTGCTGTGGAAGAGTAAATTCAGCCATGTTGGAGGGAATTTGGTGGTGTTGATTAAAATAAACATGTACGCCCGTGGCTCAGAGGTTCTGCTTCTAGATATCCACTCTAGAAAAACACTCGCCAACACATAGACCCAAGAAGGTGTGAGCAAGGCTGTTCATCACAGCTTGGAATCTGGAAACAAGCTTAGTGCTTGTTAACAGCAGAATTACTAAATACTAATGCTAAATACAGCATGAACTTACTGGGGAACACCATGCACCAAGTCACAACAATAGATAGATTTCTGTGGACTAGTACAGGAAGACTTCCAAGATTTAGCGGAGAGAAAATAGTCAAAAAAGCTGTAGAACTGAAATACAATATGGAATCATTTATACAAAACAAAACGAAGAAACCCTTGGAAACCCTATGGGGCAGTTCTCCTCTGTCCTGTAGGGTTGCTATTAGTCGAAATTGGTTTTGGTTTATATATATATATACACATATATAAGTATGCATATGTAAGTATGCATATACATATGTAAATGCATAGAAAAAGTTTGTAAGTAATGAACACCAAATTGATAATAGTGGTTATTTCAGAAATGGGTAGAGGGGACAGGTTTTGGGGGTGAGTGTCAAGTCAAAAGGTACTTTCACTGACAGTTGATATTTTTACATGGAGGATGTAATTACCTACTACTCGTCTAATTAAAGTTAATTTTTAAAAATGAATAGGTATTGAAATGACCGTAAATTACAGTGTCCTTACAAAACAAATGAGCAGCCATCAAGCCGAGCTGGTCACTTACTCAGTGCGGCCTGTGAGAGCTAAGACATGGCTTCTTGAGAGGGGAAATTCTCATGGGAAGTCAGGGAAGCCTTCCTTGTCCTTCTTCATGCCAGGCCCATCCTACGTCTAATTTAGCTCAAGGGCCGTCAAGTCATACTTAAGAGGATCAGGAACAGTCTTGTAATTGTCTTGATTTCAGCAAAAAGTCAAGTGGGATTCAGCAGGCAGATGGCACTTGACTTTTGCAGAGTGCTGTTCACTGAGATCCTTGGTAGACTCCCTGTGCTCCTGGAAGGATGGGTGGGGGAGTCCTGGACCATGCATGCTTGCTCGGCCTCTTCCTGCAGGCCAAGTTGAGCCACAGGGGAGACGGGGTGCTCTTTTGCAGTCTGGGGGGCCTGTAGAAACCAAGGTTTGGCCAAGCCTCAACAGGAGAGGATCTTGCTAATCGTCATTATGCCTTCTGCGCTGTTGCCCTTGTTCTTCCATCTGCATAGTTACCCAACTTCTGAATTTCTATTCAAGCTCCTTGAGAGTAGAGGGACTTGTCTGTTTGGGCCACTGATGTATTTTAAGCGCCTGTCACAGCACCTGCACATGGTCAGTGCTCAATAAATATTTGTTGAAAAATGAATAAAATTAAATTCTTAGTCTGTATTAGGACTGCACAATGGGTACCCAAAACCCAAACCAGTTGCATTAGAGTCAATTCTGACTCAGGGTGACCCCATGTGTGTCAGAGTAGAATTGTGCTCCACGGGTTTTCAGTGGGTGATTTTTCAGAAGTAGATCATCAAGCCTTTCTTCTGAGACACCTCTGGGTGGACTCAAACCTCCAATCTTTGGGTCAGCAGCCAAGCACATTAACCGTTTGTACCATCCAGGGACTCCTAATGGGTATATAACCCAAAAACCCAAACCTGTTGACATCAAGTCCATTCCGACTCATAGTGACCCTATTGGACAGAGGAGAACTGCTCCATAGAGTTTCCAAGGAGCGGCTGGTGGATTTGAACTGTTGACCTTTTGGTTAACAGCTGAACTCTTAACCACTGTGCCAACAGCACTCCAGTGGGAACATACCAAACCAAACCTGTTGCCGTCCAGTCGATTCCGACTCATAGCGACCCTACAGGACCGAGTAGAACTGTCCCATAGAGTTTCCAAGGAGTGGCTGGTGGATTCAAACTGCTGACCTTTTGGTTACAGCCGAGATACAGTGGTGATCAATTCAGATATATTCCCTGCTCTGGTGGAGCGCAGTATTGTGTGAGAGAGAGGTGGTGGGCAGCCTGCTTCATCAAGGTGGGGGAGGAGAAGCCTCCTGATTTCCACTCCGGAACCAGATTCAGACTAATCAGAGTGCCCCACAGTCCCACCCAGTGTTCAGGGTGGGAGGAAGGGCCAGTGACCCAGAGAGAGTGGATCAGAATTCATTTGGGGGATTGATACAGACCCAAGCGGCTGGCTCTTTGTTTTCTCTAGTGTTAAAATATCTTAGATGAGGAGATCCCAGCCAAGATCTGCCAGTCTCTCTCTTTGCTTCTCCTTCTATTTCTTGTTCTGCTTCCTTATGTAGGAGCTTAATGCTTGGGAATGTTCTCTCTGTGGGTCAGCAGTATCTGGGTGACATTGTTTGCATCCCTGGATGCAGCCATACTTGAAGCATGAAGCTGACCAGTTGGACAACCTAGGTACAGGAGTACAGTTCATTTCTCTACATTATTTTGTATAAGTGCATCTTATCTCTCTAGATAGATAGTTGGTTCCTAATAGACAAAGTCCAGATCCAATACTTCTCTTCTGCCAATCACAGTATCTGGTATACCAAGCATACCCATCGATTAACACAGAACCTAGGTCACCGAGTTTGATAACAATATGGTGGATGACTTCACTCTGGAATTAATCCATGGGTTGTGAGCAATTCAAAATACAGGCTCATGTTTCATCTTCAGAGAGACTCCACGAGCTGAAAAACTGCTCCTTGGATTGAATGATTTGTTTGAAATACCTTTTTTTTTTTCCCCACTCTCCAGGTAATAAGGTGAAATTGAAGAGAACACAGGAGTGTAACGGAGTTTTTGAGGGAAAGCAGAGTGTGAGACCCCCATTTGACATCATGCTATGTGTGGGGTATTTCTTATTTCCAGTCCTGCCTGCCTTAGAGACACACGTGCGTTTTGGTCTCCCTAACATACTAGCGAGAATGAGATTTGGGGGCAGGAGGAGTTGATCATCAGGTCCCCCGTCAGTGCCGTGCTCCGTTGCCTCCTGAGGACTGCTGTGGGATTCCCTCTCTCCTCTCCTGGATGGTAGCATCACTGGCTGTCGGACCTCAGCCTTTTCCTTATTAGAAAATCCTGGGGAAGAGGGTTGGATAGATTTGCTTATTAGCCTCCTTGATTACTGATGTTAATTTGTCTTTTTTTTTTTTTGCATTGTGCCTGTGAATCAAATTGTTAGAATAAATCTAAGCAAATGGTTTTCCTACATCCTGGAAAGACATTGAACAACATTGTGTGGGAAGAGCAAGGGCGGTGGATTTTAAATCTCATCACTCCCACCAAGCTGTCTTCTTATAGGTGAACAGTGACATCATTTCAAATGGCCCTTAAGAGATGGAGAACAGGAAGCCTGCTGGAAGCGCCCGGGCAAACTTGCCAGGCCACCCTGGCCCGTGGAGCTACAGGGGAATGGGGGGCATGCTGAGGGTGGGAAATCCTGTTTGGGGTGTCTGCTCAGCCTTTAGCAGCTTTGCTGTCTGAGATCCCACCACAGGAAGAGGCGCCCAGTAGCCCCCTTCTCTGCTTTTTCCTCCTCCTTGTCCTCCTTTGCTTTGGACTGCAGGTACAGAGGGTTGAGTTCGTCCTACCCCAGTTCACAGCACACCTCACCATCGGTTTGCGGTTCAGTCTGCAGAGGAGGAGGCTGTCTGAGACGAGGGTGGGGCCTGGGAAGTGGAAGCCACTGGGGAAATAAGTCTGGGGGGCAGCCCCAGCAGCCCACCTTTGGGCTCCATCCGATGAACCGTTCCCCTTTTCAGCAAAAGCCCCAGGGAAATTGGAACAGAAGGGCCAAGTAATGCCCAGGGGCTTTGTCCAAGGCGAACACCGGGGTCCCTTGTTGTGTATATCTCCCTTCTCCCTGTATTCCACGCACTTGCCTCTCCCACTCCGCTCAGTACCCATCTTGTGTTTGATGTATGTCCTGGAGAACAGATGTGTCCTTCTGAAGTTGCTGGAGTTGTTTGGGCAGATATTTTTATTGTATTTTAGATGAAGTTTTACAGAACAAATTAGTTTCTCAACAAACAATTAACACACGTATTGCTTTGTGACATTGGTTGCCAACCCCACGACATGTTGACACTCTCCCTTCTCGACCTTGGGTTCCTCATTACCAGCTTTCCTGGCCCCTCCTGCCTTCTCGTCCTTACCCCTGGGTTGATGTGCTCATTTAGTCTCAGTTTGTTTTATGGGGCTGTCTAATCTTTGGCTGAAGGGTGAACCTCAGGAGCGACTTTAGTACTGAGTTAAAAGGGTGTCTGGGGGCTGTACTCTCGGGATTTCTGCAGTCTCTGTGAAATCAGTAAGTCTAATCTTTTTGTGAGTTAGAATTTTGTTCTACATTTTTTCTCCAGCTCTGTCCGGGACCCTCTGGTGTGATCCCTGTTGGAGCAGTCAGTGCTGGTAGCCGGGCACCGTCTAGTTGTGCTGGACTCCGTCTGGTAGAGGCTGTGGTAGCTGTGGTTCATTAGTCCTTTGGACTAATCTTTCCCTTGCGTCTTTAGTTTTCTTCATTCTCCCTTGCTCCCGAAGGGGTGAGACCAGTGGAGTACCTTAGATGGCCGCTCACAGGCTTTTAAGACCTCAGACGCTACTCACCAAAGTAGAATGTAGAACATTTTCTTTAAACTATGTTCTGCCAGTTGGGCCAGATGGCCCCGGGGACCTGGGCGTATGTTGTTAATGCACACAGCTGAGACTGTGCTCTAGAGCCTGCACTCAGAGCGTGGTCCCCAGACTAGCAGCGCTACCTGGAGCTGGTTGGAAATGTAGACCCTCAGACCCTGCCCAGACCTGCAGAAACAGATCCTCCATTTTAGCAGAGATTCCTCAGTGATTTTCCTGTATGTTAAAGCTGGAGAAGCCCTGGTCTAGATCTCGTTCTGCTTCATTTTTCCATCCACCAATACACATTCAGGCTCTGTGTCCTCTGCGTACATGGAGTGTGCTGCTCCTGATGGCTTCGTTTCCGTGATGCTCACTCACCTTGTTTTCTTCTCCGTTCCCCATGGATGCACACCTTCTCTGGTTGCTGTGCTTATGTTAAGTGACCCGACGCTCTTGGCCACAGATTACTAGGTCCAAGTTGGGACAAGATTCTTTCTCCTGGGAATCTGTGTCCAGGTCTGAGATGTGGTCACGCAGACTGGAACTATCTCTCGCCAGAGGAAATCCAGGCTTGCGAGCTGTGGGATGGACGTAAGCTGGAAGGGCAGAGAGAGGGAGAAACGGAAGAGAGAAGCAGCGATGAGAGGCGAGTAGAGAGGAGAGGGCTGCTGGCTTCGTGATGGCTTCTCGGTTTCTGGTTCCAGCTCCTTCCTGAGGCCCGGCGGCCAGTGGGTTCCCTGATGTGCTCTCATGCCCTTGTGCACTCTTCCCGCATTTGGGGGGCTAGCTTGGGGCGGTTTGTACTCCCTGTAGACCATGAGCTCTAAGTAAAACACAGCGATCAGGAGTTCTTGGTCTGTCACCAACTCAATACACAGTCTAAGACAAGTGTGTGGTGTAGAGATTGCTTATCTATAAAGGACGGATATATAATTGGACCAGACGTTCTTAACCGTGGCTTATGGATGGGCTTCACGTGGCATAAATAAAGCCAGTTGCCATCGAGTTGACTCTGACTCATGGTGGCCCTATGTGTAGAATGTGCTCCGTAGGGTTTTCAGTGGGTGATTTTTCGGCAGTAGATCTCCAAGCCTTTCTTCCAAGGCACTGCTGGGTGGACTTGAACCTCCAATCTTTCGGTTGGTGGCCGAGCTCTTACCACTGCACCCCCAGGGCTCTTCAGGTGGTATAGGAACTCTGAAACCAGATGGAATATTCGGTTTAATAAGTCCATGTTTTCCGGCGAGGACTAACAGCTTTCATCAATTTTTCAAAGGGTTTTAAGGGCAAAGAACGGTCTCTAATCACAGGTTTGATGGTCTTCTCCTTCATTCAGTGATGTCAGCCCTGGGGATACACGGTCTGTGCTTTCAGTGACTTCAGTCTGCAGAGGAGAAGGCTGTGAGAGGTGAGGGTGGGGGCAGGGCAGTGAAGACCTCAGGGGAGAAAAGTCTGGGCCCATCTTTGGGTTCTGTCAGAAGACCTGGTTCCATTTTCAGCAAAAACCCCAGAGAAATTGGAACAGAAGGGCCAAGCTGTGCCTGGGGAACTTTGCCCAAGATGAACTTGTTATTGTTGTCAGTTGCTGTGGAGACGACCCTTGACCCCACGCACAGAGGAAGGAAAGACTGCTGGGTCCTGCTGCACCCACACGATGATCAGATCGGTGGGATCCATAGGATTTTCATTGGCTGATTTTCTTCCTAGTCCATCTTAGTCTGGAAGCTCTGCTGGCACCTGTTCAGCATCACAGCAACATGCAAGCTTCCACTGACAGACGGGTGGTGGCTGTGCATGAGGTGCATTGGTCGGGAATCGAACCTGACTCTCCCTCCTGGAAGGCGAGAATTCTACCACTGAACCAAGCATGGGCGTCTAATCCAGGCTCGTCTCTGTCTGCCCTTCCTAGGACATCAGGGACCTCTCTGAAGTTCTGGGAATTTACCAGCTGGAGTCTCCTTGGGCTGGGGCTCACTGCGCCTGGAGTCACACAGACCTGGGTTTGAATCCTGACCTCCTTGCATCTGCTTGGACCCTTAGGCAGGCACTTTGCCTATCTGAGTCTCAGCTTCCTCATCTGTAAAATAGGAATATTCAAGCAACCGACTAGACAGGATCATTATGGGATTCAGGTTGAGCTAATGTACCTGAAAGTACATTGTAAACTGAAAAGCCAGCCCAGAAGGTGGCCTCTGGAAGGTGACTGGGTCCCACACCAGCCGCTTTTTAGCTGGGTAATGTTGGGCAAGATGCTTAAATGTTCTGGATCTCAATTTTCCTCATCTGTAAAATCGGGGTAATAATATCACCTCTTTAACAGCAGTGTACTGAAAACGAAGTGAGGAAATCCATGTACAACACATAACAGTGTCTTGCACATGTGACATGCTGAGTACCTGTGAGCTATGAGTGTTTTGAGGCAATGCAAAAGCTGGGAAAACGAAGTTTTTCTATGTTTGACCCTGTCCTTTTAAAAACAAAGGAGCGCCAAGAGCTCAGCTGCTAACCACAGGGTCGGCGGTTTGAATCCATCAGGCACTCCTTGGAAACCCTGTGGGGCAGTTCTGCTCTCTCCTACAGGGTCGCTATGAGTCAGAATTGACTTGACCACATTGGGTTTTTTAAAAACAAATGTCACGAGTTAGCGGACAACTAGATGAATGTCTGTGGCTAGCAGACATGCGTAGTTTGGCCCAAAGCATTTGAAAAAGGAATTTTTATCTGTTATCAACAATGAACAATAAGGAGATTTTGCAGAGAAATCCTGATTCTCACTTTTAAACTTTTTTTGGGGTGGTGATGGTGGAGGGGGAAACATCAGAAGCTGCGGCGAGCCTGGGCTGGAGCTGAGCAGTTATGAACTCTGGGTGGGTGCTCTCAGCTCATCATAGCCCTCCTACTTTTCATGGTTTCCTCTGAGCTTATTTCGCTATTTATGTTCCTGGTCTGGGCCCTGTGGGCTTTGCAGTTTACGGCCTCTGTCTTAAAGTGCTGTGTTCGGTTTGGACCTGGGATGTAAAGAAGTTGGAATGGGCCTTAAGCAAGCAAAGACTAGAAGGATAGATACATTTACATTTAACTCCATGTTTTAAAACAAACTTTTTATTGTTATTTTCTTAGATGCAAGGAAATTGGATCCCTGGGCCTTGGCTGCATGCCTTGCTGCCCGGCCAGAGCAGCCCTAGCAATAGCTCAGGCTGTCCTGAGCCCATGAAGGCCTGGCTGCTGCGCTGTCAGCTCTGCAGGCCCAGAAGCCCTGTGCAGGACACCTGTGCACCCCCTGGGCCAGCTGAGGGACGAGGCCTCGTTTCCCATTGGCTGCCAGAGGAGGAGCTGTGTTACAGATGCCCGCGGGCAGCAGAGGCAAGAGACTCAGCAGGGAAGTGCCTCTCCCCTCCCTGGCTAACCGTACTGAGACCCTGCTCCCTGGGGTCCCTCTCTGGAGATGTCCTAAGTGATCGAGTAACCAGCTGTGTTTTCTTGTGAAACTGTGACCAGCTTGGAATTGCACCATCTAGTATGTGTTTAAGGAGCCCTGCTGGCACAGTAGTTAAGTGCTCAGCGGCTAACTGAAAGCTTGGCGGTTCAAACCCGCCAGCTTCTCTGAGGAAGAAAGATGTGACAGTCTGCCTTTGTGAAGATCAAAAAACCAAGCAAACAAACAAACAAACAAAAAAAAACCAAACCCATTGCCATCGAGTTGCTTCCCACTCACAGCAACCCTATAGGGCAGAGCAGAACTGCCCCATAGGGTTTCCAAGGAGTGGCTGGTGGATTCGAACGGCTGACGTTTTGGTTATCTGCCGTAGCTCGCCGTAGCTCTCAACCACTGTGCCATTAGAGCCATGGAAACCCTATGGGGCAGTTCTACTCTGTTCTATAGGGTGTCTATGAGTCAGAATCGACTCGATGGCAAGGGGTTTGGGTTTTAGTGTGCGTTTGCCCTTTTTCTTGCCTCACTCTTGCTTCTCTGGGATAGCACCTCCAGTAAAGCATTAGCGTACAAACTTTTGCCCTACTCTGTCTTTTCTAGGGAAACCGGGCCAAGTGTCTATGTTCATCATAGACAACTTGCAAAATTCTGGAAAACACACGAACACACAAACACAAAATCAGCCATAATCTCACCACCCAATCATAACCACTGTGGATATATTGGAGTATTTGCTACTGCTTCTTCTCCCAGTCCCTCCCCTCTCCTTCTCCTCCTTTCTCTCTGTCTCTCTTATTTTAACAAGTGGGATTTGGGGAACTGAGGTTGAAAAGAAGTAACTTGGAAAGATATGGCTGAGAGATGACTTAATACTTGTCTGGCTGTAAAGATGGAGCTTTTATAATGAAGATGTGGAGTAAGTTGTTGTTGTAGGTGCCGTGGAGTCAATTCTGACTCGTAGTGACCCCATGTACAACAGAATGGAATACCGCCCAATCCTGTCCCATCCTCACAATCATTGTCATGCTTGAGCCCATTGTTGCAGCCACTGTGTCAATCCATCTCACTGAGGGTCTTCCTCTTTTTTACTGATCTTCCACTTTACCAAGCATGATGTCCTTCTCCAGGGACTGATCCCTCCTGATAAAATGTCCAAAGTATGTGAGATGAAGTCTTGCCATGCTTGCTTCTAAGGAACATTCTGGTTGTATTTCTTCCAAAACAGATTTGTTCATTCTTCTGGCAGTCCATGGTATATTTAATATTCTTCGCCAACACCACAATTCAAAGGCATCAATTCTTCGGTCTTGCTTATTCATTGTCCAGGTTTCGAATGCATATGAGGCGATTGAAAACACCATGGCTTGGATCAGGAGCGTCCTAGTCCTTAAAGTGACATCTTTGTTTTTTAACACTTTAAAGAGCTCTTTTGCAGCCGATTTGCCCAATGCAATGCGTTGTTTGATTTCTTGACCACTGCTTCCATGGGTGTTGATTGTGGATCCAAGTCAAATGAAATCCTTGAGGACTTCAGTCTTTTCTCCATTTATCATGGTGTTGCTTGTTGGTCCAGTTGTGGGGATTTTCATAAGAGGAAAGTAAATTAAACAGCAGCATCAGAGAGAGAAGTGAGGTGCACAAAAGAGCTTCGAGATGCCAAAAGGCTTCTGCACAAGGTCGGGGGGATTCCTAAGGACAGACGTGGAATCCCCATGGGCTCTGAAGAAAGCATGGGCTGCGGGAACAGGAAGAGCAAAGACCACGGCAGAAGGTGCTCAGGGCAGAGCCTTTTCAGGCAGAAGAGAAGCTAGCTAGAGAGGACCTGGCTAAAAAGGCACAGCATTTGATGAAAAGAAGAGGGAGAAATGGGAGAGGGGGAAAGAATGCAAATGGAGTTTATTGTGTTTACAAAAAAATCATATACGATTAACAGTACTTTGAATTTTCACAAGAAGTTGTTTGGCAGTGGGGAAAAGGAATTGTAAATAAATATGTATAATATGTAAACACATTTATAATAAGACACCTGTGAGCTTCAAATGATACCATAGGTCTGAGAGCATAAATACTCTATAAAGAATAAGCAATACTAGCAACATAGCCACCGCTAAGCTAAATACTTGCTGGGGGGTATGGTTTGCTAATGATTTCTGGAGGTGACTCAGGATGGGTGGCCGTAAGTTTGGGGAATGCATTTTTGATTGACCCCAAAATGATTTTGCTGCAAAATTCAAATGTGGTGAGCATGATGTGGAGTTTATCCTCCTCTGGAGAACTCTATAGATTTTCGTATCCCATTTACATCAATACCAAGACAATTTATCTTGATTACAGGGAGGACTGAAGAAAGTAATTGTCATGTGCAGCTTATTATAGTGTTTCCAAATAAATTAAAAAACTCCAAAGATATAGAGGTTTCAAAACCAGCTGTAGGGCATGCATGATCACATTTGTTTCGATAATCAATAGTAAATGATCCATGAATTAGAAATACTTTCTTAGAGCCATCGTAATGATTTTTATTCCTTGCCTTTCCAGCTCATTAACAATCAGCTTTTAAAAACATGCCTGAACCCGGGTAGCCCTTTCCCAAAAAGGAGCCAGGTCTCCGTGCCTGGGCTCCGGCCCCTGCGGCTGAGCCCCAGGCGGACCTCTACCTCTGGGAACTGGTCCTTGTCTCAGAGGCGGCCCAGTGGTGGCCTCTGAACCAGATCAGTCCTCAGGTGTAACCACACACTTTGTAAGATGTTTTTTTAAAAAAATTTGTATTTATTGCCAACATTAAAAAAAAAAAAAAAGGTGAATTCACACAAATAAACAGACTACTGGTTTGTCTTTAAAAATCAGAAAACTGGCCACAGTGAGTGAGCACTATGCCATGACCGTCTACCATGGCTCGGCAGGAGGGTCGCTGTTCTAATGGGATAGGCCCTGCGGGGAGCGAGGTCCACCCCTGCCTGCCCCACTCATCTTTTTTATCTCCCTGGACCAGGCAGGCATTTGAACTTGGGCCCATCACTCCATCCCCCATCAGCTTGTACCCCTTACACCCCGACTTGTCACTACGCTCAGCAAAACGAAGACACCTCTTCATGGTCCATGCATCTAAGGAAAGGGAGGTTGTGAGTACCAAACACCATCACTGCTGTTGTCATCCTCATCCTCATCTTCATCTAACCATCACCACCCAACTGCGGGCTTTCCCAAGCTCTTTGACAGAACACCGGCTGAACAAGCCTGTGAGGGTCTTGGTACATTCATACCCACTTTTCAACAGGGCCCAGGGGAATGTGAAGGGCTTGGGCTGGGGTGCCTGCCTCTCATAGCACACTGTGCTCTGAAGCACTGTCTCCTTTCTTCCCTGTGATTGAGAACAGAGGCCAGAACCAGATGATGGTGTGGGGCGCTAGAATTGGGGACGTGGTCAGGAAGCCTTGCCCTCTGACATGGCCCTTCTAAGAGACTGTGAACAATGGCGGAGCCCAGCCCTCTGTAGGACAGTGAGGACCATTTGCAAATGGGACATGTCTTTCCCAAGTCTACATCCAGATGGCATGGAACTTGCCTCCTTGTGAATGTGTTCCTGGACTTGTCTTTGGGAGGAGGCTGTGAGTGGTGCTTGCAGTGATGGCTGAAGTCAGAAGAGAGGCTGAAAGGATGTGCAGTAGGGACAAACGTGTCCAACACAGCAAAATGCATCATCTGTAAGTCCAAACAACCGGAGCATTCTCCAGCTCTCTGTACCATCTCCTTCCGCCACATCTCCTGGTGGAAAGGAGGGGCCTAGAGTCCTGCTCCTTGAATCCTCACTCAGCTTGCCAAGACTGAAGCCACCCTTGCCAGCAGGGCCTGAGGCCTAGATGCAAAGCTGGTCTGAGTAGCCTGCTGTGTGCCCTTCCCCTCAGGCAACCTACTTCGCACTGGTCCAGTCTTGTCTTAGGGAACTTCATCTCATTGGGTCTGGGAGCAGTGGAAGGAGGTGGTGCAGAGAGCTGGACAGTACTCCTCGTGTTTCGACCTAAAGTTGATGTATTCTACAGTGTTGGACACCTCTTGTTCCTGATGAACATCCTGTCAGCCTCCCCTCTGAATCCAGCCATCACTCCGGCAGACCCTTCCATAGGCTTCCACCTGTGTTCTATGGATACTACCTCACCTTGAACAATTACTCTTCACTGAAGGCTCTGAGGAGACAGAGGGGGTGGTGACATTGTGGGGGGCTGTAAAGGTTCTGCAGCCACTCAGTCGCCCCTCACTCCCCCACTGCTCCCCGATTCTCCATCTTCAGACCCATTTCTTTGGGCTCATCTCCAAATCTCAACCCCACTTTATTTAGCAGAGCTCTTTGCTTCCACTCCTCTGCCTCCCAAAGGCCCGTGTCTATCATCTAAAGGTGAGCTCCACCTTCTGGGAGCCAAGAACTGGGAGACAATTCAATTCCTTCAATTGATTCTTCCTCCCCAGTCTTGGAGAGATTTGTTTGAGTATGTGATATGAATTATGCCACTTTCTTCCCTTACCTCCTAAGCTTAGAAATTTTTAAATAACAGGCTGTTCCTATGTTCAGAGCCACTCCATTTTACTCAACCACAATTAAAATTCACCAAGTGTCTATTGTTTACCAGGCTCCATGCTCAGGCAAGTCACAGTTAAGTACACCTAGTGCTGTACTGCTCACAGCACTGGTGTGTGCAAATGTTTAGGAAGCACGAGGGAGGAAGGATAGCGGCTGGGGGACATCAGCTTTGTCCTGGAACCCTGGGAAGCCACTCACTGCCTTGGCCCTCCCCTCCCCCAGCAGACTCAACAGGAATAGTGTCCCCACCACCCATCACTGTCTTGCCTGGAAGGGGAGAGGCTGTGAGGTCTGCTATGCTCAGCAGGGTGGCCCTGGGCCCTGTTATTCCTGCTCCGTCCTTGCCCTGGTGTTGGGGTTCTGTTCCCTGGGGCTGGCACTGGGGAGGCAAGTGGAGCACACAGAAATGGTCGTTTCCACGTTTGGGGAGAGAACGGGTCTATCCTTTGGGAGGTCAGCTGCTCTGCTGCTTTTCTGCTTGGGAAACAGCTCCTCTGAGGGCAAGTCAGGAAGTCCAGCCATCACCCCCCACCCCTGGGACACCTGAAGGCTGCTGGTGGAGGCGCAGGGGTGGCCACACTGTGAGACCCTCTTCTCCGTCTCTGTCCTCTTACGACCCCTCGCTGGGCAGTGGGGCTGAATAAGTGCAGGACTGGGAATAGAGATGTGCCAGGTACATCTTGAGACCCTGGGAACGGCTTCTCCTCTTCTCTGAGCCTCTGTTTTCCCACCTTAAAATAGGGCTGAGAGAAACCCGAACCATTAGGTTTCGTGTTTCTGCTATTCTTAGTGTTCCAGGGCTCAGGGGTAAGCTGGAAGTAAAAACTTCTGGAATAAATGCAGAGGCAAGGGAGGAAGGTGGAGGGGGGAAAGAGGGAGGGAGAAAAGGGGGGCAGAGAAGAAAAATTAAAGAGATGAGACAGTGATAATGAGAGGGGAGAGAGAGAGAGAAAATGAAAGCAGAGAGAGGGACAACGTGAATGAATGTGGATTCTGCCTGGCTGCTGGTCTCCATGGTGATGGGATGTGGTGAGAGGAGGGAGGAGATGGGTACCCTTGCCCCTTCCTGGAAGGAAGCAGCCCAGGCCCCAGCAGCTGGGTGGGTGCCTGCCTTAGAGGCCTTCTCTCCACGGGGCCCCTTCGGCTGGTAGCAGAGGTGGGATCAGCTAGCTCCAAGAAGGCTGCCCTGGTGGGCATGACTGATGACCCTGGCAGGCTGGGTAATAGGGGCCTCCTCTGCCTTCCCAGAGCCCCTGGGCCTGCCCCTTTCACAGCTCAGCTCATTCTGGCCTGAAGCTGCCTTTCCCACTGGGCTGCAAACTCCTTGAGGCGGCTTCATCTGGGCCGAGGGTCCTTAACTTTGTTGAGCCCTTGACCTCTTTGGGTGAAGTCAAAGATGAACCCCTTCCCCGTATGATGTTTTTACATGCATAAAATAAAACACACAGCATTTACAAAGAAAATTAATTAATATTGAAATAGTTATCAAAATATTAAAAATACGTGAACATACACTTCTCTAGTACCACCTTATAGAACAAGGTATAATTGTGGGTCTGATAACTACCATAATTTCAAAGTAGTGATGGCTGTAGATGATAAGCACGCTATCTGCAACAACTCTGATGTGTTATGGAAACATCTGTGCTTTCTGTTGATGGCGAAGTTACAGGACTGCTACACTGCAGTTAGAGGTTAGAGGACATGGTGGAACTTCCCCATCCAAGTTCACGGACTCCATGGATTCTTTCCATGGGCACCTTGTGGGGTTTTTGGATCCCAGGTTAAGCTCCCGTGTCAGGTCCTGCTGCCTTCCCACCTCATCTTTTACTGCTCTCTTCCCTGCGGACCGTACCCCAGCCCCCCAGCCTTCTGGCAATGCCTCTTCGAGCTCGTCAAACTCTTCCCGGGCCAGGGTCTTCTCACCTCAGTCCCTGCTGCCTGGGATATTCCTTCAGCTCTCTGCCTGGTCTCACTCCTCACACCTTGATTCAAATGTGACTTCCTCACAGTGGTCTTTTCTAATGTTCCAGGTTAGATTAGATCTTTCCTCTTATTCTTGCTGCTGAACATATTTCCTTGCTATTATAGTACTCAGCACGATGTATAATTAGTCATCCAACAAATAAACGCCCAAATAGATACACCTCTACCCACACCGACTCTGAGCACAGTGAGGATAGGATCATGTCTGGTTCGTTCTGTGCTGTAAACCCGGAACCTGGCAGTATCAGTCACCTCGTAAGAGCCCAGTAAATGATTGTAGAAAGGATGACTCAAAGGTTGGAATGCTGTTTAATTCGTCTCTGTATCACTGGGGTTCAGCTCCATGCCTGGCACAAAGCAGGTGGTTATCTAATGAGGGCTGAGTGAACTCAAGGCTGGCTGGCTGGCTGGAAGGTTTGCAGAGGGCAGTGGTCCAGGAGGCATCACAGCCGTGTCGGGGCCCAGCCCAGCCCCAAACCTTGCCTGAGATACTACCCAGCCCTGGACTGCCTCCCAGAGTCCAACTGTTTAACTCACTTGATGTTTCTTTTTCTTTTTTTCATTCTGTCTCCCTCTGTCTGTTTTGAAAGTGGCTGATTTAGGCGACGACTTTTGAGAGTTCTGTCTGCTGGTTGCTGTGAAAACCAGAGACTCCTCTCAGTGGGTAGGATGGATCTCTTCTGTTGGCCTTACTCGCCATGGTCCGGGGGTTCCCATCCAGGTGATCTGGTGGGACTGTGCCAATGGGATGATGGTGGCCCACCAGGGGAATTGGTCACTTTTGTCATCTCACTGGGCTGGGAAGGGGGCCAATTCCACAGCAGAGAGAGGATCTCACTACCACTAAGGAAGAAAAGCCAAGAGTGGAGCACATCCTTTGGACCCAGGATCTCTGCGCTGAGAGGTTCTCAGAACTAGGAGACAGAAAAAGAAAGAGAGAGAGAGAGAGAGAGCTGTAATACTGAAGACAGCGAGACGCGGTGGCAGAGAAATGGCGGCCGGAGAGACTGGCAGGAGAGACCAGCAAGAGATGGTGTGGTGGGCTTCCTGGCCTGCAGAGCAAGAAAGCTGAGCCCCTTAGGGCAGGAGGCTTGCTGGCAGAGTAGGGTGCCTTTGGGCACTTATTAGCAGAGCTAAAAGAGCTTTGTAACACTTGCCAGAGCAGGGAAGAGGCCGAGGGGCCAGGAGAGGCATGCCTGCAAGCACAGCTGAAAAGAGGCTATCCTGATAGAAGAACTGTATTCTGAGGGTTCCTGAACCTGAGATGTAACCAGTTACTTCCCTAACAAATCCTATAATCATGAGTATTGTCTGTGAGTTCTGTGTGGCCATTGTAATGAATTATAGAACCCAGCAGAGAAGTGGAGAGTGCCGTGGGAGGAACAGTTGGTGTCAGAATTGGTAAAGATGGTGGAGAAAGGGGGCATGTCTGAACTCCGCCTCATAGGAATCAGCCTTGGGCTGTTGATCTTGATTCTCCTTTCCCCTTGTAAAGTTAGAGGAGGTCAGACGCCACCCCTATGCCATTATTACTGTGGGTTTGGTGTCTTGAGGCGCTGGGGCTGGGCTCTGATGTGAGGCTGAGTCTTCTGAGCTAAAGATGGAGACCACAGGACCTTTCTGTACTCTGGGGCTCTCGGTGCAGGACACAGCCCTCTTCTGACATCTTCCTCATAGCTCATTTCTGAGTTCTTTTGACTCTCCAGTAATTGTGCTGTTGACATTTCTTTGCTTCTGTTCAGTAAGTGAATCATTTAATGGTGTGTGGGTGGTGCAAATGGTTTGCACTTGGCTGTTAACCGAAAGGTTAGAGGTTGAAGTCCACCCAGAGGCTCCTTGGGAGACAGGCCTGGCATTCTACTTCCAAAAAAAAATCAGCCCTTGAAAACCCTCTGGAGCACGGCGTTACTTGGACATACATGGAGTCGCCACGAGTTGAGGTTGACTAGACAGTGTTTTGGCCTTGGGCAATGACATAGGGAGGCAGGGTGGAGGTGGGGTTTGCGATGAACCCAGGAGAGAGCCAGAAGACAGAAGCAGATGGAAGGTCCCATCTGCCTCTTCTGTAATAACGTCTTCCTGCCCAGGACAGGAGTTCGTCCTACTGCTTTCTAGCTGGGTGTACATGCTGGAGTCCTGACCTTTCCCTGCCAAGAAAAAGCCATGCCAGTGAAATTAAGGCAGAAACCTAATACTCATGAAGTACTGATTACCCACAAATAGGACAGTGTTTTAAAGTATACGCTGTCAGAATTGCAAAGGGTTTTGATAAATATGTATGTTTATGGGCTCAAACAGAAGTGGAATAAAGTCTAGTTGCTGAATAATTCCACATGAAGATCTGAAATAGAGCCTGCCACAGGCGTTTCATCATTGCGCCTGGGGTTTGGGTGAGCTGTGATTATCGAACATAATTACACATGGCATGCAACATTCATGAAACCCAGCAGACATCCTTGCCAATCTGGGACAGGGAAGGGCTTTACTTTGCAGCACGGTAAACTCCCGAATTATTATTTAGCTTTTTGTAGTTCAAGTTTGAGCCACTTTTCATAGGTGCTTATTAAGGTATTCAGAGTGTCTGCTGAGGGCTGACTAGGTACCTGTTGGAATTAAAAGTTTTTTTCCCAAGTGGCAAATGAACTAAATATTGTTCAATAAAACATCACAGACTGGAAATCACTCACACTTAGCTTTCATTTAGCTTCTCTCATTACTCAAGGTCCTTTGGACGAAGAAAAAGCTCACATTTTGCACAAATCCCCCAGCCCAAATATTTTCCCCTAGTGAAACCAAATGCATTCTACCGAAGTCTTTTCCTTTAATTAAAAATACATCTTCTACGACTGATGGGGAATTTAATCCACAAACTCTGGATTAATTTCCTCTTCAGACATCTGTGTGTGATGATTTTAAAGCAGCTATCTCATCTGCTCTCAAACACTTTCCTTTAAGTGCTTCTGGCCAAGGACGGGGGGATTGCAGCTTCCATGTGGGGCCCGCAAACAGGTCTGGGAAGTGGAGATGCTTAGGTTCCTCCACACTGGCTGCAAGGGAACACGTTGAGTTTGCAGAGAATGAAGGAGAGGAACACTCCAGCACCTACCCCTCACCCCCGCAGAGGACCAGAGTGTGCTGGGCACTCCAATTTACTCCCTTCTCACAGCCTCCTGGAACCCTGCTGGGCACAGGGGTTAAGAGCTATGGCTGCTAACCAAAAGGTCAGCAGTTCTAATTCACCAGCTGCTCTTTGGAAGCCCTATGGGGCAGTTCTACTCTGTCCTACAGGGTTGCTATGAGTCGGAATTGACGCTACTGCAACAGGCTTGGGCACAGCCTCCTAACTGGCCTTCCTGACTCCGAAATCTCTTTCAATCCATCCTACATAGAGCTGCCAGATGGATTTTTTTTTTAAAGCACAGCTTTTGCTGTGTCACTTTCCCTGCTTAAAATAAAACCCTTCCAAGAGTAAAGTCTGAGATCTCAAGCCTCTCATCTTCTTTATTTGCTCTGGCCAATCCCACTGCTTCCTGCTATAGAAACAGACCCAGCACCTTCAACCTCAGTGGCTTTGCTCTGATCCCCCATTGCCAGAAGTGGAGGGCCAGTGCCTCTGTCCCGCCCTGGAGGGTCAGTGCCTGGACCCGCCCTGGAGCCGCACGATGGAATCCATTTGTCCTTCTTTGTATCAGTGTCTTGCAGCCAAAGACCACCAGAAACACAACCATAGTTGACGATGTGGTTAGCTGCCATCAAGTCGACTCCAGCTCATGGTGACCTGTGTAAACAGGATGAAATGCTGCCCATCCTGTGTCATTCTTTCAACTGTCAGTATTGAAATTTGTCAAAGATTTTGATTTACTTGGATATACAATCAACGCCCATGGAAGCAGCAGTCAGGAAATCAAGCGATGCATTGTGTTGGGCAAATCTATTTCAAAAGAGCTTTTTTCAGTGTTAAAAAGCAAAGATGTCACTTTAAGTACTAAGGTGCCCCTCACCCAAGCCATGGTATTTTCAATCACCTCATACGCATGTGAAAGCTGGACAATGAATAAGGAAGAAGGAAGAAGAGTTGATGCCTTTGAATTATGGTGTTTGCGAAGAATATTGAATATACCAGAGAGTTTCAGAAGGAGAAACAAATCTGTCTTGGAAGAAGTACAGCTAGAGTGCTTCTTAGAAGCGAGGATGGCGAGACTTTGTCTCACATACTTTGTACATGTTATCAGGAGGGACCAGTCCCTGGAGAAGGACTACATGTTTGGTAAAGTAGAAGGTCAGGGAAAAAGAGGATGGCCCTCAATGAGATGAATTGACTCAGTGGCTGCAACAACGGGCTCAAACATAGCAACGATTGTAAGGATGGCGCAGGACAGGAGAGTGTTTCGTTCTGCCGTACACAGGGTTGCTATAAGTCAGAACCAGCTTGATGACACCTAACAACAAAACAACAACAATTTTATGTTTTATGTAGCAGTCCTTTATACCATAGCTTTTTTTCTTCACTTGATTCTCTGAGCTCCCCGAGGCTGGGGCCGACCTCACCCATGTCTAGCCCAGGAAGGCTCTTCCTGTAAAAGCAGACTCAGTTGAGCATCAGATCAGAAAGTGGATGGGAAACACTTTCCAAAGCTTGAAGGGCTGTAGGAGTGAGAGCCTCACCCCTCCCCTGAATTGATACGGCATCAGGAGGACTGGCACAATCAGCCGTTATAGCTCCTCACCTTCTTGACATGAATGTGGCTGTTGGGTATTCTGCATTTGCCCCTCCTGATCCAGTCTCTGTTCTTCACTCTGCTGAGGCCCCAGGAAGCTGACTATCGTGGATTGAATCGTGTCCCCCAAAATGTGTGTCAACTTGGCTAGGCCATGATTCTCGGTATTGTGTGATTGTCCACCATTTTGTCATCTGATGTGATTTTCCTATGTGTTGTACATCCTACCTGTTTAATGTTAATGAGGCAGGATTAGAGACAGTTATGTTAATGAGGCAGGACTCACTCTACAAGATTAGGTTGTATCTTGAGTCAGTCTCTTTTGAGATATAAAAGAGAAGATCGAGCAGAGAGACATGGGACCTCATACCACCAAGAAAGTAGTGCCAGGAGCAGAGCACATCTTTTGGACCTGGGGTCCCTGCGCTGAGAAGCTCCTAGACCAGGGGAAGATTGATGACCAGGACCTTCCTCCAGAGCCGACAGAGAGTGAAAGCCTTCCCCTGGAGCTGGCACCCTAAATTCGGACTTCTAGCCTCCTAGACTGTGAGAGAATAAACTTCAGTTTGTTAAAGCCATCCACTTGTGGTATTTCTGTTATAGCAGCACTAGATGACTAAGACACTGCCAGTAAGGATTTTGTCAGTGGGTTCTCCTGCCCTCTGGCTTCTGGTCCATTTTGGGTCATGGGGAGCACTGGCAGGAGATTGAAGGGAGGAGCAGGAGGGACTTGGGGTATTAATTACCATGGCTTCCTCCCTGCCTGGCCGCAGCTGGCAGTGGCTGTGCCCTGTCGGTGGCCCCTCCTTCAGCTCTGTCTCCACCTTCCAGTACATGCTGCCTGTCCTTGTGTATTACCTTAACCCTGCCTACATCCCAGGAGCCCTGGTTGCACAGTGGCTAAGTGCTTGGCTGCTAACCGAAAGGTCAGCGGTTCAGTTCCAATAGCTGCTCCACGGGAGAAAGATGTGGCAGTCTGCTTCTGTAAAGATTACAGCCTTGGAAACTTTACGGGGCATTTCTACTCTGTCCTATAGGGACATGATGAGTCGGAATCGACTTGATGGCATCTAACGACAACAGCACACATTCCTGTCAACAACCCCTCTGTTAAATTCTCCTTGAGAGCTCCGGCTGTGTCCCGTATGTTTCCAGTTGTAACAGTGTGCACTGATGCAGTTAGCTTATGGCGTCCACTCAGCCAGGAGACGCCCCTTGACCGAGGTCACGCTGCCAGGAGGCGGTTAGGCTGGGGTGGAGCCTCAGTCTCCTGGTTCCTAGTTTCCTGACCTTTTCCTTGACCCGCTGGCTCAGAGAAGAGCTGGCCCACCTAGCAATCAGTTTGAGTGTCTTCTTGTATTCTAGATCTGTGTTTTTCAAATTGCAGAGTCATGAAATTGACTTAGAAGGTCATGACCCAGAATTAAAAGAAAACAGACTAGCAACTGTCCGAGGGCCCCCCACATCCTAAAGGCAAGCGTTGTTCCATCACCTGCTGCAGAGGGCTACAGTGTAAAATGCGTTTCTTGCTGTGGGCCACACTCAAAAGAGTTTGAAAGCTGTCGTTCTAAGAGAGCCGTGAACCCCTCCCAGGTCCCCAGTCAGAGACGCAGCTTGAGCCTTAGCAGGAGCGGGCCTACTGCACTCCAGCATTCACTGTGACTGTCTAGTGGCAAATGTGTCCTGCAGGGTTGCCAGGCACCTGGGTGACATCTGGGCGACTCCTGGGCCCAGCGAACCATCTTCGTCTAAGGAGCGTGCCGCGGCCCTGCGTTCGAGGGCTGACTTTGGGAAATGCGGCTTCTGGGTGAGTGAATCAGCGAGGACAATGGGACCTTGACTTGTGGGTGACCCTGTGCTGATGGAGGTGACTCAGTGAGGCAGCAGACCGGGCCAAAGGGGCAGGAGCTGAAGGAGGAAGAGGAATGTCCCCCTGTGCAGCCCTTCTTCACCTGCTGAGTTCTGCAGGCACTGGAGCTGCCTTCCAGGGTGCCGGCGTCCCAGGTAACTACCTGTGTCCTCTGCAACAGGACAGTAGGTGGATGCAGTCCCCCCACATTCTCCAGTACGTGAACACTGTTCCTGACACCCCTCTAAAGAGGCAGCGTGTTACAATAGATAGACAATGGGCTTTGGAGTCAGGCCCACTCACCAGTTTATTACTTTGTAATATGTTATCTAACCTCTCCCAGCTATAGCCGCTTCGAAGGCGCAGTGCAGACGGTAATATCTCCCTCAGCACTGCTGTGGGTATTAAACCAAGTAACATACATAACGTCCAAGCAGAGTGCCTGGCACATAATTGATACCGAGGCAATGTTGTTTTTCTTCTCTCCGTTAAATTCCTTTTATAGTTTTATCATCCATTTATTGTCTATTAGCTGCTAACTTGTCCCCAGGGAGAAGGAGATCACTACCTTTTATACCGTTTCTTTCTAAGCCTGGGAAGCTCTGTTACAAAGATTTTGGGCTAGTCGGTCTCCTTGATGTTTACACTGGTTCCTGGTATCATCCGTCTGGGACTCTTTTACTTTGATTTAAGGAGACTAAATAATGGGAAAGGGGCGGGAGGTTTGGGGAGCAGAGAGCCCTTTTCCCCCCAGCCCCGCTCGGCCCTCAGATAGCCTGGGCTGTTGGGATTTGCCTGGGTCTGTGCCCAGCCTATTTTCCAGCTGGCTCTCCATTCTTCAGTGGAACACACAGCAGAAAGCTGGCACCATCTTAGGTGAGAGACTTCTCATTGCAACTTTGCAAGCGTTGCATGTTTCACTTGTTGCCAGAACGTGAAATCTATCTTTCTGAGAAATGTGGGACTTATTTGAGAACAATAGTTAACAGTGATGATCTTTACGCCCATTTTTTCCTGAGAGAGTGGGGAAAAAAATCATTAACTGTTTATTGTCGCAGGGGCTTCAGGCCTAGAAAGGAATGGGAACCTAGCAGAACCATGTAGGGAATAGTTTTTGTGGGAATGGGTGAAGGCATGGGCGGGGAACGGGGAAGAGGCATTAGGCGGGACACACAGGCTGAGTGCCCTGCTGTCTCCAAGGTAGCAAATATTCCCTGCTACCTCCGTGGTGGCGAAGTGGCTAAGAGCTCAGGCTGCTAACCAGTGGCAGTTCGAATCCACCGGCCCCTCCTTGGAAACCCTGTGGGGCGTTTCTACTCTGTCCTCTACGTTCGCGATGAGTCAGAATCGACTCGACGGCACAAGACGATAACAGCAACCCCCCTTTACTCTTCCCCTGGTGATTGGGACAAAGCCTGGGGTTGGGACAAAGCCTGGAGCCCCTCATGGCAGGGCCAGATCAGGCATGGATCCTAAGGCAGGAGCAGTTTTACTTGCTTACTCCCGGGAAGGTCTGCAGATGTAAACTCACTTCAGGGACCAGGGGAACTCAGGGACTCTCTAGAAAAGCTAAAGGTGTGCCCAGCCCTAAAGCTTCCTTTCTCATCCCTGTGGCACATCCCCAAGCCCTCTAGTGTTACCTCTGTGCTCCCACATCCCTTGTACAAACCTCCACCATTAGATTTTCAGTTCTGTAAGGTCCAGACTCTGGTCTTACGTGCTGGGTTGATTCTGAGCCTGGTGAGCACCAATGGCTGTGTAAGTATTTGCTGAAGGGTTGACCCAGTGAACAAGCGAGTGGAAGAAAACAGGTCTGCAAGTTCCGGGTTGCGATGGGAGCGGGAGTCTTTTTGGATCTTTCTGTCCCCACAGTGGTCATGCTTTGTTGTGTGTAGCCCTGAAAGGCTGAGCTCTGTGCTTTAGCTGGCTGCTCTCAGAACGAACAGGGTGGAGTTCCTGGTCAACGAGTTGTACATGAGGTTGCAGAGGCACCCAAGAGAATGTTACTACCGGAACGAGACACCCAAGGACTTAGATCTCTGTGAAAATGTCTATGTGGGTGAAACAGAAATCACGCACTGGACTGAGAGCAGGAGTAACTTCTTCCAGTCAAGCCTTCTTGGGGAAGCTTTTCCTTCATGAGTCTATGGGTGGATGAAGTGGTGATGGGGCACACCCTCCCTTGTGAGGTTTCTTTTTGCTTTTTTTATGAGCTATTCCCTGGTCTGCTCTCTCCCGTGAAGCTGGAAGCCCCTTGCTGGCAGGGGCCATTGCTGCATTCCCCACTACACCCAAGGGCCATGTTGGTATCCATTCCTTGTTTGTCAAATGAGTAGAGTGTTTAAAGGCACGCAGGTTGAAACCATTTTTCTTTCTAGAAGGACCAGGGCTGGACATCTTGTAGCCTTTTATTTTATTTTTTCTGTGTCTATTTTCCAAGAAAGAGAAAGAGGAGGAACACACAGTGGTATCTACTGACAGCAAATCAAATGTCATGTGTGTGCTGCTGGCAGGCTGTTTCTCATTTGCCTAAATTACCTGTCCCATTGTGCCATGCCCATGTTGGATTGTTTAGGGAACAGATGACATATGTTACAATGCTAAATAAGCTGAAACTGGGCCAGGATGGAGACAGAAGGTGTTTGCTTAATTTTAAGTGAAGCATGGCACTCTGGAATGACTTACTGTGGCAGGGAAGGAGGACAGTGAGGGGAACAGGGCACGGTTGTCACGGTGGTCTGTGAATTAAAGCAGATTGTTGCTTCCCCAGCGGAGATGAGTGCTGTCTGACCCCTCAGTTACCTGAGGGAGGACTAAGTGCGTTTGGTCAGACAAGTCTTTGTTCACAGGTGCATTAACTTTCTTCCTGAGCCTTTGATGTTCCCACCTGAATGCATATGTTCAATATGCTTTTATTTTAGCACCAGCAAGATGGTAACCAAAATGTGGCCATATCGCCCTTCCGCTTACACCCTGTTTTAAAAAAAATTGTGGTAAATATATATGTACCAAAACATTGGACATTTCAACGATCTTCATATGCACTGTTTAGTGACAAATATGTTCATCACGTTGTTCAACCGCCACCCTTACCTGTTCCCAAATTATACCCTCCCCCTTAACAGAACCTCGGTGTCCCCTAAGCACTGAGTCCTCCTTTCCCCCTCCCTCCCACCGTGGTAACAACTAATTAACTTTGGTCTCTGTACACTTGCTTATTCTAGAGATTTCATGTAAGTGGGATTATGCAACAATTGTCCTTTCGAGCCTGCCTTGTTTCACTCAGTAGAATATTTACAAGGTTCATCCATGTGGTAGCATGTGTGAAGACGTCATTTCTCTTTATGGCTGAGTAGTATTCCATTGCATGTCTGTACCACATTTTGCTTATCCATTCATCTGTTGATGGGCATTTAGCTGTTTGCTCTGTTTGGCCATTGCGAATAGGGCTGCAGTGAACACTGGTGAACAGGTCTCTGTTTGCGTTCCGGCTTCAGTTGCGTACACCCTTCATTGCCTTCTCTTCCCTCTCAAGGGGTTGGTGTTTGTTCTGGCACAGCCAACAGGCCCTGTATGGCCTCTCTCTGCCCACCCTCCAGCTTCACACCTTCTGCTTTGCCTCCCACTTACCAGGCTTCCAACAGGGGCCTTAACATGGTGGTTCTGAAATCAGACTCTACGGGGATGGGACCAAGACATCGTTTTGAAAGCTGTTGGGTGATTCCAAGGAGCAGGTGAGGCTGTTAACCATCTGGACATCGCGGTACTTGTGGTTCTAACCCTGGAAGCGCCTCAAGTGAGCCCTTGGGTCTGCCGAAAAATGTGGGTGCAGGAGGGGCAAGTGTCATCAAAAGTCACCCACAGCTCCACATTGGGGGTTGCTCCTTGAGGCCCACTCCTTAACTCGCCCACCCTGTCTCTGTCCTCAGTCTGGGGAGGGTCCAGGCAGTGCTGTCTCTGAATCCGCCACAGAAGAGAAACAGCCAAGGACCAGATCTCTCAGCCAGCTGAGGCCTTTCACGTAGGAGAAAGGGGCAGCATCTTTCTTAATGTCTGCGAGAAAGCAGGAGAATCAGGCAGATGCAGGCACTGAGGCTTTGGAAGTTTCCCAAGGGAGTGTGACAGAGCAGGAAACAGCGATGGGAACACGGATTCATCGGGAAATGCTGTGGTGGGCAGAACACGCACCTCTAATTTCATTTCAAGTCCCCTCAAGCATTCACTCCTTTTTATGAAAACCCCACTTCTCATTGAAATTGCCAGTTTAAAATTACAATCTTCTGTTGAGCACATCTAAGAAATGAGCTTTCTTTATTCTAAATGCTATAAAAATTAAGTTTTCATAGTCTGTGGGCTGCACTCTTGGGACAGGCTTTTTTTTTTTTTTCTTAATGTACTGGATATTGCTTTCAAAGTTCTCTAATTGCCTAAATTAATAATGACTTTTTTTCTTTGGCTCTTGTAAGGGACAAATGAATTTGAATCTCTCTCTGAAGAACTGAATCTCCAGCTATCTCTTTCAGATTACTTTTTGTATTCATTATAGAATTTGAAACGATCCACAAGGTCACCTCTGCTACACCTCCACGCCCCCCACCCCCACCAAGCAGACCCTTTCCTTCCAGCCTCCAGCCTCCAAGGCTTTGGTGGGAAAGGGGAACAAAGCCTCCGGGCTTGTCCATACGCAGATTAGCCACAAAGCTCCAGAGGCCAGAATTACTCCTTACATTGGGTTTTTGGTTTTATTACAGAAAGAAACAGTCCTCTTAGGGAAATTACAAACAAACAGAAAAACCAACACTTAATTTTTTATCTCTGAATGAACCACTCAGTCTGGCCATACTTTTAAAGACACACTTTAAAAAAGAAAATATCCAACTCTTTTGAATGTGCATGTCACAACCAACAGAACGTTAGCTAAAACCCACACATATTGCCTTAAAAAAAGCCAAAAAATAAAATAAACGACAACAGCAATAGCAAAACACTGTCCTTAGCTTCCGCAGAAAAAGGCACAGTAAAGAGGCTGACAACTTTTTGAGACATCTAAGATGTTCGTGTTAAAGGAAGGAGAGTATAGCAATTGACTTTAAAATGTATAACATTTGCTGAATTCAGAGACTGAATCTTTGCTAAAATGGGCAGTTAGGCTGATGAAAGAAATTGACTTGTAACATTTAATGAGCAATTTCATCTTTTTAATATAGAAACCACTGGTGCTGTGGACAAGCTTTTTATTCTTTTGAGAACTCCATAACCAAGAAATCTTTCAAATAATCATTATACAATGAGTGCCCCAAGGCTTTGAAAAATATTTATTTTGAAATTATCATAAGCTCAAAATGATTCACCAATAAAAAAAAGAAAAGAAAAAGCAATTAAATGCTAGGCTGTAAGCTCTGGCAAATTTCTCTGCTGAAAATAATTGGACAGAGATTTTTTTTTTCTTCTTTTAAGTAATAGTGCCCAAAGAGATTTAATGATCTTATTGCTTATGATTATGGAGCTTAAATATATTCCTTATCTTAAATTTGATATTAGAGTAACAAGATTATAGAAAATGACATAATGTGATTGGGAGAAGTACAGTTTCATTAAATTATAGCCTACCAAATTAAGTATCATATAAAAATATTCTCTAAAAATCACCACTAGTTTCTGGATTTAAGTTTTGGGGTAATGGGAAAGGATGTGTTTGAGCAGGCCAAGCGTGGCAGAGATAGTTCCTCACTGAATTCAGTGTGCTCCCCCACATTTCCCAGCCCCCTCGAAGCTAGGTGACGAGCTTCTGACCAGTGGGCTAGAAGCAGGAAAAACAAAAAACCATACCTGTTGCCATGGAGTCAGCTCCAACTCATGGCGACCCCATGTGTGACAGAGTAGAACTGCTCCATGGAGTTTTCTTAGCTGTAATCTTTATGGAAGCAGATCTCCAGGCCTTTCTTTTGTGACACCACCTGGCGGGTTTGAACTGGCAACCTTTAAGTGAGTAGCTGAGTGCAAACTGTTTGCGTCACCCAGAGACCTATATGTTATAAGCAGAAATGCCAAAGCATTTAAGATTTGATCCACAAGTGCCAGTTCTCTCCTCCCCTGCTGTGGTGACCTGGAATCCACCTTTTGATATGGTGGCACCACGAGTGTGAAGCAGCCTTGTCTTAGTCATCTAGTGCTGCTCTAACAGAAATAACACAAGTGGATGGTTTCAACAAAGAGAAATTTATTCTCTCACAGTCAGTAGGCTACAAGTCCACATTAAGGGCATCAGCTCCAGGAGAAGGCTTTCTCTCTCTGTTGGCTCTGGAGGAAGGTCCTTGTGATGCATCAGCCTTTCCTTGGTCTGGGAGCATCTCAGCGCAGGAACCTCAGGTCCAAAGGACGCACTCTGCTCCCGGTACTGCTTTCTTGGTGGTGTGAGTTTCCCATGTGTCTCTGCTTGCTTCTCTCTTTTATATCTCAAAAGAGATTGGATTAAGACACTATCTAATCTTGCAGACGTCATCAGTATAACCTCATCATAGTGATAGAGTTTACAACACTTAAGGAAATCACATCAGATTACACAATCATATACAATACTGGAAATCATGACCTAGTCAAGTTGACAGATATTTTTGGGGGACACAATTCAATCCATGACAAACCTGAATCACCGAGTCACTGCATGGAAGACAGCTACTCTGCAGAATTGCCTGGCCAGCATCAGAATTTGCATGAGCAAGAAATAAACTTGTAGATTTTCAGCCAGTGAGGTTTCAGGGCTAACTTGTTACTGCAGAATAGCCTAGGCTATGCTGACTAATAATCTCATCCTAGGGTTGCTGTGAGGAGCTGATGGAGCCTACAGTCCTCTTGGTACAGTACTTCGTAGTTTTCTGCTGTAAAGAAAGAATTTCCCTGAATTGAATGATGGCTGAGCCTGCACAGTCAGGCAAAGTATCCACAAATGATTCCTCAGGACAGCCAAATGGCTAAGTCAATAACCAGCCCACCATGTGCTTCTGTTAATGGCAGATCGTCCTGTTCCCATCTGCCTTGAATAAGGTAGCTTATTCACTTTGCTGAGGGGCACTCTGCCGCCACTCGGTGGGGCTTGCCTTTGGCACAGAAGATCACTCTTATGGGACATTAGTGTATTTGTAGCAAGAGGACCTGGCTTCTTGGCCATTGCCCACCCCATGCCACAGCCCCAAGGCTATCACGGTTTCAGAGGTAGAAAAACCATGATAGGGCCCTGAGATACTGGGGTGACCTGCCAAGGTGGAGAGGCTGGGTGTGCAATGCTGTAACCAAAGACCCCTTCCACCAGAACCTTTCCAATAATAGATTTTTTTTCCATGTCCAGACAATTTTGTTCAGCACCCTCCCCAGAGAGGAACAGAGAAGCTGGTGGACTTGACCTCCGGGAAACATGAGATAATACATCTGCCTTCCTTTGGGTTACACTGGGTTTGCTCCAAGTCCCATCACAATGAAGAGTATTCTAAAGGGGTCTGACTTTAGCCATTTGTAACTACAAGAAAAATGAAAGTTTTAGAAATAATAAGTTACTTTCAAATCTCACTCTAGGCGTAGCTCATATTTAATATGCTTTATACAGGTAGAGAGCTTTCTAGAAGCAAACCATTCCTTTTGGGAGTAAATCAGAGGTAGAAATACAGGTTACACGCTTTTTCATTTCTCTGCCCTGCTATTAGCGGCCAAACTGATAAAAATTCAGCACACAAAGTTTCACGGTGAAGAGTATGACCCTGAGGCCGACTCACCTGGGTGCAAATATTGTCTCCCTCATCCACTGTATAATCTTGGCCACGTTACTGAACTGCTTGGAGCCTTCACTCCCTAACTGTAGAAGGGGGCTGACAAGGCAGCCTCCCTCAGAGAGCTGTCGTTGAGGGACCAGCTGTATAACATAGTCAGAACTTTGTCTCGCGTCTGGAGCTATTTAATACATGATAGCTGCTCTCGTTATTACTGCTGTGGTTGCTGCTGGTGGTGGTGTTTTGGAAAGAAAAAAAAACACTATTGAATGGCTTATGGGAAAAATAAGGAAATAAAAGGACCCTCACCCACGTTCATCTTTCATTATTCCTTCACACTCTAATTGCAATACTGAAGGTAAAAAATGTGCGGAATGCCCCCCAACACAGTACGTGTGTGTGCGAGTGTGTGTGTGCATGCATGTGTGTGCGTGCATGTGCATGTGTGCATGCGTGTGCATGTGTGTGCATGTGTGTATGTGTGCATGTGTGCATGTGCATGTGTGTGCATGTGTGTGCATGTGTGCGCACGTGTGCATGTGTGCGTGTGCACGTGTGCATGTGTGTCTGCGTGCATGCCTGTGCATGTGTGTGTATGTGTGTGTGCATGTGTGCATGTGTGTATGTATGCGTTTGTGCACGTGCATGTGTGTGCATGTGTGCATGTGCGTGTGTGCATGTGTGTATGCATGTGTGTGTGTACGTGTGAGCGTGTGCGTGTGTGCATGTGCATGTGTGTGTGCATGTGCGTGTGTGTACATGTGTGTGCGCGTATGTGTGCCTGTGTGTGTGCATGTGCACGCGTGTGTGTGCATGCATGCATGCGTGTGTGCGCGTATGTGTGCATGTGTGTATGTGTGCATGTGTGTGCATGTGCGTGTGTATGTGCATGCATGCAAGTGTGTGTGTGTGTGTGCAAGCACCTGGCAGTGGCAGTGATGGTGCCTGTCTTCCCTCGGCAGCGTCTGAAGGCTGCTGCAGGTGTAAGGAGCAGTGATTGCCGATCTGTTCAGGTAGCTCCTGGGCTGAAGTGGGGGTAGGAGCAGCAAGTTAGACACAGTCATCTCCCCATTTAGATGAGGTGACGGGGGTGGGCGGTGACTAGCAGGCCTGTCAGCAATTAGAACAAGAGGAAGGGCCTCCGGCCACGTGCCAGACAGCCCTGCTTTCCCAGAGGGCGTGGGGATCGGGAGCAAGGGCGTGCTCCTTCCTCCTCAGTCACAACTGCCTTGTCACTCTGGGGAGCCAGACAAGCCAGATGCACACTTGACAAAAAGCTCCTGACAGCTCTCATTTCCAGTCCTTTCGGGGGGGGTGTGAGGGGGTGTGAGGAGGCCTTTCCTCTCTTGGACGCACTGGAGAGGTGTGTGCTGATTGTCTCGCGGTGGGGAGCCCTACCTGGACCTGCGTGGCCATACAGGGGGCGTCTGTTCAGATCCACAACCTCACGCTGTATTGCAACGCTGGAATGCAATTTGCAGAGGCTTGAAGCAAAGTCAAGTGTGACCTCGGGTGCCCTTGGAATGGCAGGAAGGGGTGGAAATCGGATTGGGGAATCTCGTTGGCCGTATGGAGCTGGGAGTCAGACTCACGTGGCTTTTCTTATGCATTAGACTCTATTACCCCACAGGCATAAATGAGGCGATGTGGATGAATTTACAGCCTAGCATCTGTCAGCTGGGAGGCAAAACACAGTCAGGCAGCTTATTAATCACCTGGGGACTAGCTGAAGGGTGGGCCAAGCCAGGCATGGCATTTTCCGGTGCTGCTCAGCCGGCGTAGGAGAACTTTACCGGGTTGTACATAGGTGCTGCCGTCTGAAGCTTCAGATATAGTTGTTGAAAAATTAACTGACCTAATACAAGATCTATTTACATATATTAAAAGATTTGTGTAGTGTGCCACATTTGTCAAAGGGCTTTTTCATTTAATGTCTTCCTTGATTCTCACACAAACTGTGAGGGCTCTGAGCAGGTATTGCTCCCCAGTTTTGTAGAAGTCAAGAGAGTTCGGTGTTGGGATCAGACTGTGTGAGCCACAGCAGGACGCTTGGCTGCTCTGTGCTTTGCTTTCTGCATCTGTAAAGGTCAGGGAGTGGGCTAGATAATGGTTTCCCAGCCACAGCACTATTGATGTTTTTGGCGATATTTTTGTTGGGGGTGGGGGCTGTCGGGTGCATTGTGCAATATCTAGCTGCATCCCAGGCCTCAGCCCACTAGATGCCAGTAGCACCCCATCCCCCAGTAGTGACAAACAAAAATGTCTCCCTGTTACCGGTTGCTGTTGAGTCAATTCCGACTCATAGCGACTCTGTAGGGCAGAGTAGAACTGCCCCATAGGGTTTCCAAGGAGCCACTGGTGGATTCGAACAGCCAACCTGAGTTAGCAGCCGTAGCTCTTAACCACTGCTCTAAGTGTCCCCTGGGGAGCAAACCACTGGGCTGGAGAATGCCATAATAATGCACTAGATGATCAGGACCTTTATTTTTTTCTATACTTCACATGTCTGCACCGGGAGTTAATGGGAACAGACAAGTGACTGTACCAAAGACTAGCCGGCAGTCAAGGAGGCATTGCTGAGCATTACAAGGACAGCTGGGGTTTCTCAAGTACCTGTTGATCTCCTGTGCTTAGGGTCCCTAGATGGCACAAATGGCACAAACGGTTAGGCATTTAACAACTATCCAGAAGGTTGGCGGTTTGAACTCACCCAGAGGTACCTTGGAGGAAAGGCCTGGCGATCTGCTTCTGAAAGCTCACAGCCTTGAAAACCCTAAGGAGCACAGTTCTTCTACTCCGCACATGCGGGGTTGCCCGGAGTCAGAAGTGACTCGATGGCAGCTGGTTTGGTTTTTGTTTGTTTACCATGTGCTTGGCACCTGCTGAGCATTTCTTACACAGCCACTCTGTGAGGCAGGTGTTAGTGTTTGATTTTTACCCCCACTTTAAAGATAGGCCAGAGAAGCCTCCTAGATGGTATGCAGTTTAATTGACTTCATCTGGGATTTGAACCTGGTTCTGTCTGCTTCCTAAAAGCCCTCACTTATTTTAATGGAGGTGTGGTTAAGGGTGTGGATTCAGAAGCCACACTGCCTGGGTTCAACCCCAGGCTGATGAGCTCTGAAACTTTAGGTGGGCTCTTTAGCCTCCTGTTCAGCTTCTGAGACAGCTACTGTTATTAGCTCCATTTTACTGAGGCATTGAAGATCCCTGGTGGCGCAGTGGTTAAGAGCTCAGCTGCTCACCAAAAAGCTGGCGGTTCGAATCCACCAGCTGCTCCTTGGAAACCCTGTGGGGCAGTTCTACTTTGTCCTATAGGGTTGCTATGAGTTGCAATTGACTTGATGGCAATGGTTTTGGTTTGGTTTGGTGAGGGGTTAATGGCGTTAATGCTTGTAGAATGTCTGGAATATAGTACCCAAAACAGTTGCCCTCGAGTTGATTCCGACTCAGAGCGACCCTATAGGACAGAGTAGAACTGCCCCATAGGGATTCCAAGGAGCAGCTGGTGGATTTGAACTGCCAACTTTTTTGGTTAGCAGCCGAGCTCTTAACCACTGCGCCACCAGGGCTCCTGGATTATGGTAAGTACTATATAAATGTTAATTAAAAAACATAACTAAGTGCCTCTCTACTCTATTCCTGGTTCTGTTAGTACCTGGTGGAGTCACAGAGAAAAATAAGAGACCTGGTTTCTTGCTATTTTGAGCATCTGGTGTAGTTGGCAGGAAATGAGCCCTGTGTTCGGGTGCTCTAGTGGTGCAATGGTTACGCACTCAGCTGCTAACCGAAAGGAAGGCAGTCCTAACTAACTTACCAGTGTCTCCACGGGAGGGAGACCTGGTGATCTGTTTCTGTAGAGAGTACAGACAAGAAAACCCTCGTCTGTCACACGGGGCTGCTATGAGTTGGAAATGACTCAGTGGCACCCAAGAGCAACAACAGTGGTGGTGTAGAGGGCAGGTGCCCCGCCCACATCCCTTCGGACCCTTTTACCATTCGTTCCTCAGCATCTATGTCCTTCAGCTTCTCTAGTCCACCCCTGCATCTCTCTTTGGTCACCTGCCTTTGGGCTTTGCTCCTAGGTGCAGCATGCTGGAAGTGACATTGCTGGGAGTCTATGTCCCCTGCGCTGGCTTGCACTGAGCATGAAAGCCCAGGCCCTTCAATTCACGGCAGGATGAACTGTAACCCGTACTCCCCAGCTGCCCCCCAGGCTCAGGCCGAGGGTGAGACTTGTCCTGAAATCGCACCCTCACTTGGCTTCTCCTCCTCTGTGCTGCTTCCCCCCACCATCCCTGCCTCTCCTAGGAGCATCTCCATAGCACACTCCTTGGGGAGCCTGGCCTCGGACAGGCCCCAGGGCCGGGAGGGGGGCAGTGAGCAGAGCAGCCACTTCTCTGCTGTCTTCTGGCCTACACATGTCACTGTAGACAGGATCCAGCCTGAAGACAAGGGAGCTCTGAAACAGGCGGGGCCCTCCTGGGTGCCAGGGGTGTCTAGGGAAGGGAAGGCCGTTCTGGCTCCAGCTGGTCAGGGAAGGCGGCCTGCGGGACAGAATGCGGGAGGATCTGGTTGCAGGGTTTGGCACTGTGGGACCACCCAATGGTCTTCTCCCCTCTGAGCCAGGGAGCCTTCTGGGAGCATGTGGACTTTGCTGATGCAGAAAACAACTAGTGTGTGTCAGATGTTAGTCCTTCCAAAGTTATACCCTTGGCATTTGCTTAAAACACATTCAGCCTGACGCGCAACCTCATAGCTGCTCTCTCAGAAAGAAGCGGCCATGGTGGATGAGCTCTCCGGGTCCACTCTGTGAGCATTTCGGGCCCCTCGTCCCTGCCCTGTGCCCCAGGCATGGTACTTTCTGCAGCAGCGCCTCCCGAGGAGCCAGCGTGATGTCACTGTCCTCGCTAACACGATTAGTGCCGAGAGAGGCTGTGGGTACTTGGGGTGTAAGTTCCTGTGACCTTTCCCCCGCCTCTCTGCGAAGCTGGTAAACAAATGGAGGAAAGCTTGCTATTTAAAGGAGCCCTGTGGTGAGACTTTTGGAAAGACAAAAATGTTTTCTTAATGTGGACAGTTACTCCCCAAAGCCCCTGTTTTGCGTCAGACTGAAGTCCATAGGTGGGGAATGACCTTGAGGCTGTGCTCAAGGTCACACCTGATTTGTGTCAGGATTGAGAACCTAGCTTCCCAGCTCTCAAACCACTGCTGTTACCACCACAGTCTTGTTGCTATTTATTTATTTACTGAAATTCTTGACAGTAAACCAAAAACCAAACCAAACCCGTTGCCAACGTGTCGATTCTGGCTCATAGTGACCCTATAGGACAGAGTAGGACTACCCCATAGGGCTTCTAAGGAGCAGCTGGTAGATTCGAACCGCCGACCTTTTGGTTAGCAGCCGAGCTCTTTACTGTGCCACGTTTTTCTGGCAGTCGATAGTCTGTCCAGTATTCTTGGCCAACACCGTCATCCAAAGGCATCAATTCTTCTTCTGTCTTCTTTATTCATTGTCCAGCTTTCTCATGCATATGACACACCCACGTTGCTGTCAAGACTCACAGAGACCCTACAGGCCAGAGTAGAACTAACTGCCCATGGGGTTTCCAAGGAGCGGCGGTGGATTCGAACTGTCAACCTTCTGGTTAGCAGCCAAGTTCTTAACCACTGCACCATCAGGACTCCTTCTTTTTTTTTGTGTGTGTGTGAATATAAGTTTTTATTTCCAGTTTGGGCTATTACTAATAAACTTTTTTTTTTTTAATTGTACCTCAGGTGAAGGCTTACAGAACAAATAGTTTCTCATGAAACAGTAGTACACATGTTGTTTTATGACATTGGTTAAAAACCCCACAACATATCAACCTTCTAACTTCTCAACCTTTTTTTTTTGGTGAAAATACACATAGCCAAAGATACACCGTTTCAAAAATTTCTGCATGCACAGTTCAGTGACATTGACTATGCTCTTCCAATTGTGCTGTTATTCTCACTTAAGATGAAGGCTTACAGAACAAAATAGTTTCTCATTTAACAGTTACTACACATGTTGCCCTAT
>NW_004443950.1:24620881-24636109 GCF_000243295.1 Trichechus manatus latirostris | reverse complement strand
CCTTACTCAACCTTGGGTTCCCTATCACCAGCTTCCTTGTCCCCTTCTGCCTTCTGGCCCTTGTCACTGGACTCCTATACCTCATTAGTCCCATTTGGTTTTACAGGGCTGTCCACTCCCAGGCTGAACGGTGAACCTCAGAGATAACTTGACCACTGAGCTAAAAGGGTGTCTGGGGGCCGTACTCTTGGGGTTTCTCCAGTCTCCTTTAGGCCAGTATATCTGGCCTTTTTTCTGTGAGTTAGAATTATCAGCGCTCCTTCTTAACATTAGGTTTCCTTAAACGAGGGTGCTAAGCTCATTCTTCTCTTTTTCTTTCACTCCCCAGAACACCTATGTGTGCCAGGCACTGGGTGACATGTGGGTAGAGCTGCGTGAGAGGGACACCCCTAGGGACTTATTGGTGTTTGGGACTTGGCTGCAAATGTGGTCATGACCCTACCCAGAGCAGAGGGACGTTGGAGGAAGCCCTTCTGGGAAATGCCCTGGAGCAAGGCTTTTGACCAGCAGTGCTGGTCATGATCTAGGGTCTCACAGGCCAACCTGCTTGAGCTTAGTTTAGTTTGGCTCACGCGTTGTTTGGGATATTTTGAAGTAAACCAAAAAACAAAACCCATTGCTGTCGAGTTGATTCCAACTCATAGTGACCCTATAGGACAGAGTAGAACTGCCCCATAGGGTTTCCAAGGAGTGGTGGGTGGATTTGAACAGCTGACTTTTGGTTAGCAGCCGAGCACCTGCACCATCAGGGCTCCATATTGGGAAGCAGCTGCCAACATTTACAGGTTGGCGGATTTCACATAACATTCAGATTTCCAGCATTTCTTGGCAAAAAGAATCTTGGCAAATCTGGACTTGTATTCTACTCTGGATCTGAGTAGAAGTTACTTCCTTTAAGTCCCCACAGCTCCCTGTTGTCTTACACCTAACGGGCGTCACTCTTCACGTGTCCTGCCTGGAGGCTCTAGGCAGTGTAGTACGTGACCAAAATCATGGGCTCTGAAGCAGATGGCCTGTGTTCAAATCCCTCCTTTCCACTTCCTTGCTGTGTGACAGTAGGCTAATTATCTTTCTGTGCTATAGGTTTCTCATCAGTAAAATGAGGCTAAGAATAGGGCCCACTCGTAGGGCTGTTAAAAAAAAACCACCAAACCCACTGCCGTCAAGTCAATTCCGACTCATAGCGACCCTATAGGACAGAGAAGAACTGCCCCATAGGGTTTCCAAGGCTGTAATCTTTACAGAAACAGGCTGCCACATCTTTCTCCCATGGAACGGCTGGTAGGTTCAAACCGCTGACCTTCCGGTTAGCAGCTGAGCACTTTAATTACTGTGCCACCAGGGCTCCCTCATAATGTTGTTAAGGAGAATAAATGAATTACTATATTCAAACAAACAGCTTAGAACAGTGCCTGGCATATCATAAACACTCAGTAAATATTATCTCTTATAATATTGTTATCCCTCTTGTAACCGATAACAGACTGTGGTTTCAACTTGACAGCCATTCTGTATCGTGGCCTTCTTGGGACTTTGGTAGGATCTGCAAGAAATGATTGTCCTAGTTTGAACTGGGGGCGGTGGTGGTTCAGTGGTGGGATTCTCACCTTTTATGTGGGAGACCCGGGTTTAATTCCCAGTCAATTCACCTCATACGCAGCCACCACCCATCTGTCAGTGGAGGCTTATGTGTTGCTATATGGTGCAGTGGAGTTCCAGACTAAGTCAGAGTAGAAAGAAAGGCCTGGTGATCTCCAAAAATCAGCCTATGGACCACAACGGTCCAGTCGACAACTGATCACACAGATGGCACAGGACTGTGCAGCGTTTTGCTCTGTTGTGCACGAGGTGGCCATGAGTTGGGGCCAACTTGACAGCAGCTAACAAGAACAACAGTATGAACTACATCCTGGGTCCCTGGAAGAAAGAGTTCCTTTTCAAAAAGAGTTCAGATTCATGTTTAGGAACTGTGGGGTGACCCTATAACATGGGTTTGATTCTGGATTCCCAAGGGGACTTTAAAACATGGAACTGCCACATAGAAGCTCAGGAAATAGCCCTAGTGAGGACCCAGGTAAAGTAAAAATAGCTCCTACTGACTTGCTCTTAGAAGGATCCAAGAAAAAATTTGCTCGGGAAATGAATAAATTTGTTGCCTTACATATCTGTCATCTCTTTTGGTTCTGAAAGGAAAAAAAAAAAGGCAGCTGAGAAAAGGAAGCGAAGACCGACTGTTTGTTGCTATTCCTGCAGCGTTCCTTCCTCAGACGTTTACATCCATTTCATCCCACTTCAGTCAGTATATTTTCACCAGGCCATGATGCAAAAATGTCTGTGTACTCCAGTTTTATTGTAGTCAAGCAACATTTACGGGTTTGACTTTCAACTGACTGTGGCAGGAAGTCTGGAAGCAATTATAAGCAACACCTGCTGTATCTGTGCTCTGGGCAGGCAGTGACTGATTCCAGGCTCTCGGCACACGAGTGCCCCCTCTCAGCTCAGCAGAGTCACGGTCCCACTCTGCTTGCTCACTCCCTGGTGGAGCTCAAGGCACGTTCCTCTGAGACCTTCAAATGACTGGCATTTCTTTCAGTGAAGCCATCAAATTAGTGACTAGAAAGGCAGGTGTACAAGATGGTAGTTGTTGACAGGACAGGTTGAAACCACTTCTGCAGAGCATGTTTCAAAAGTGCCAAGGTTTCGAATAGAGAAACTGGCTGACCTCAAATTGAACAGGCTCTGGGTTTCACTGGACAATGTTTGTGGCCGCCGAGGTGCCAAGATTATGGCTCGAGAAAGGACACAGTTTGCGTAGCTGTGATTTTCACCTAGCATGTGTCTTGCTGTTGTGAAAAATGATTTTTGATTCTGAGCAAATCTCCATTTCCACTTGCTCTAAAGCTTTGCCAGGGAGCTGAGGGCCTCTGGGAGGGACGGGGGCATGCGAGGCTGGGCTGGCCTCAGGAAGTCACCTGTAAGGGGCTTTTCTCACTCAGAAGCTGCTCCGTGTAATTATAACTCCAGGCCTCTGTTTTCTGAGCTGGGCATGCCTGAGTCCTAAGAGGCAAATGAAGGCGAGAAATACCTTGAGGAGCCCCAGGCACGTCTTGGCTACCATTCTGTATAGTTTGGTTTTATCCAGACCCCAGCTTTACTCTCCTTCTGTTTTACACTGAGCTCAAAAGAGCTACACATGGGGCCACGTGGGTGGCACATCCCTAGGCAGACAACTGGGGCTGGGCAAGGCAGAGAAGGGGAGGAAGCAACAGAAAGCTCGTGTTTGGGGGGTCACGTTCATGTGCTTCCCAGGGCAGCCCAGCTAAGCTGTGGGCAGTTAGAGTCAGGCTGGGAGAGCTGACAGAGGTCTCCCATTGACCAGGGACCAAGTGGCTCTTGGGCCCAGAATTTCTGTGACACGTGTCCCTGAATCACAAAGCAAGAGTTGGGCTAAAAGTATTTAAGAATAAAGGAGCGCCTTGGCTTGTGAATGCACTCTCTGATTCAGACATTTCAAAGGCTTCGTGCACAGACCTTTCAATACTCAAAAGCAGAGCAAGGAAAGCGAGAGACGTGGTCTCCCTCCTTGTCCCTCTCATTTGGCTTTCTAAGGGGCCGCCCCAAGCTGAGTGCTGCTTAGGTTTAAAGATGCCCTATTTCTGAGGGACTTGCTGTGTTTCCTTCTTTTGTAGGGAGGATCAGTTTCTTATCCCGTGACAAATGCAGAGCACAAGGTCTGTGGACCTGCGTCGTTTTCCCGTGACTTTTGCCCTCCTCTCTGGATTCACCACTGACCTTCTCACTTACAGGATCTGAACAGCTCATGCTCTCAGATGAATTCTCATCCTAGCAGGAAACATCCGAACATTTTATTAGAGCCCTTGTGTGTTCTGGGTGACCCGTTCGTCCCACCTCAGGTCTCCTACTTGCAAACCCCCATGCCCACAGGCCCAGGCAGGTACAGAAACTCAAACAGTAGTTGTAGGTGGGAACAGGGAGCTCTGGGGACTGGGGCTTCCTGCGGTGCGATGGATCACTTTTAGATGGCCTTTCTCACCATGGTCTTGTAACTCTCACCCAAGTGATTGGGCGGGACTATACAAATAAGGTAATCGTGGCCCACCAAGGGGATTGGATAGCTTGCTAATAATGCAAATAAAGCTCATGGCACCCGTTTGGGGTGGGACCATGCAAATAAGGTCTATGAAACCCTAAGGAAGGGAGTGGTCAGTTTTGCCATCCTGCTAGGTTTCAAATGAGCCATCCCAGGGGCGGGAGGAGAGGATCACACCATCACCAAGGAAGAAGAGCCAGGAGCGGAGCACATTCTTTGGACCTGGGTTGGCTGTGCTGAGAAGCTCCTGGAACCAGGAGACAGAGAGAGAGAGAGAGAGAGAGAGAGAGAGAGAGAGCTGTAACACTTAAGACGGCAAGAAGCAGCCGCAGAGAAACAGCAGCAGGAGAGACCAGCAGGAGAGACCAGCAGGAGAGACCAGCAGGAGAGACCAGCAGGAGATGGCGCAGTGAGAAAGCTGAGCACGGAGCGAGAAAGCCGAGCACCTTCAGGCAGGAGGCTTGCTGGCAGAGTAGGGTGTCTCTGGGCAATTTGTGAAGGTGGGTTTTGCTGACCCATGGAGCTAGAGCTGAGTGCCTTTGGGCAGAGGCTTACTGGTGAGTGGGGTGCCTTGGGGCACTTATTGACAGAGCTAAAAGAGCTTTGTAACACTTGCCCAAGGAGGGCAGAGGCTGAGAGGCCAGAGAGAGGTGTGCCTGTGGGCAGAGCTGAGAAGAGGCTGTCCTGATAGAAGAACTGTATCCTGAGCATTCCTGAACCTGAATTGTAAAATGTTACTTCCCTAATAAACCCCATAGCTGTGAGTATGGTATGTGAGTTCTGTGTGGCTATTGCAATGAATTATCAAACCCAGCAGAGAAGTAGAGAGTGCCGTGGGAGGGACAGTTGGTGTCAGCATTGGTAAAGATGGCGGGGAGAGGGGGCATGTCTGACCTCTGCCTCATAGCAGTCAGCCTTGGGCTGTTGATCTTGAGTCTCCTTCCTCTTTGTGAAGTTAGAGGAGATCAGATGCCACCCCCATGCCATTCTTAAATGCCCTGGTGAACCACACACGCCTCCTAAATGGAATAACTCCATCTCAATGTTGCCACACGGAAGTGCGGGTCCAGTCTCGCAAGCAATCCCTTTTTTATGTAAAACCTGCCAATCTCACGTAAAATGAATTCAAAATTTTGATATACAGTGGGTCAAAGAAGATATATTTGTCAGGCAGTCAATTTTTAATTTCTGCTTTAGAGAACAGAGCAATGGAAGGGTGTTTTAGGAAGGAGGGACACAATCCAAATGGACTAGACGAAGCCATGAGCAGGGTCCTAGTTAGGAAGTGGTCTCTGCACCTCTACAGGCAAGAGGTGACAGGGGCCGGACGATAGCGGTGAAGAGGGCCTGGACTTGAGAAATAGTTCTGAAACAGAATCCACAACCCTTAGAAACTGATTGGTCTTGGGGGAAGGGCAAAGAGGGATGGGTTGAGAAAGACTCTGATGTACAGTTGTGACTTGACCTTTGGCCCCTGAATGCTTCTGGGATCATGACCCTTGTCCTGGAGTCAGACCTGCTAATACTGTCTTCTCATAGCCTTGCCTAGTTCTCACACTGCATTACTTATCCCGGGAGCAGCTACCAAAACCCAGGCACTTTTTGCAAAGACAAGACAACATCTCTCTATTCCCAAGAGCAGGTAGTTTCCGGATGTTGGGTATGCGGTACCACAGAAAGCAAATCTGTTATTTTCCACGGTGCACAAAACACGCCATCACAGCCAGCGCTTGTAATAATCCCTCAGTTTCCGAAATTGCTTGCTGCTGCATTGTTAATTAAGCCCCATTCACTTGTCATATATTGATCACAGGGATGACCCTGAAATAAATGAATACATTAAAGCTCTTTCGTCCTGTGCTTTTATATGAGTGTGTTAATTATTTTTGTCATTAGGGAGAATGATGGAGGGATGGAGAAGCAGCAAACGGATTTTGACAAAGTGTTGGTGTTTGCCACTGGAAACTCGGCCCGTGTCAGATACATTCCTTTACCTGTTAATTCCGCAGTTAGTTTGAAGGGGCCAAGCTAGGATTTCTTGTATTAAATAGCCGCCACCACAGAGGCTAATGCGGGAAACGGAGACTCACTATTTTCTTGTCGCAGTGGTGCATTGGTGTTTAGAGGAGACAGAGCTGGTGTTCAGATGGGTTTTGTCTGAATGCGCACAGTTGGCTCACACACTTTTTTAAGATAACATAATTATCGACTAATATTTAAAAATAGGGAGATTTCACATAAAAATATGGATTTGTAGCTTCTGAAAAATAGAAAGGTCTGATATCACTGGATGTCACTGTATCCCTGGATAGCACCAAGAGGCAAGGAGTGGCTGCCCCTTTTAAAGGGCCATGCGCTCGCCAGTTTGCCACAGTCCCCACCACTCCCCTTTGCCCCTTGGTCACTGAAACTTGAGTGTCAAGTGCCATTTGTCATTATGCTTGGGCTGCTTTTGTTTGCTTGTTTTGGAAATATTAGGGAACACACGAGAGTATTTCTGGTATGTGAATCTATTGTTGTTGTCGTTAGGTGCCGTTAAGTGGGTTCCGACTCATAGCGCCCCACGTACAACAGAACGAAACACTGCCGGATCCTGCGCCATCCTCACAATCATTGTTATGCTTGCGCCCATGGTTGCAGCCACTGTGTCAATCCATCTCATTGAGGGTCTTCCTCCTTTTCGATGACCCTCTACTTTACCAAGCATGATGTCCTTCTCTGTCTCTATCAAAAGTAGAAAAAAAAAAAAAAAGGCCAAGATGGGCCAAGTTTTCTCAAGCACCGAGAGAGGGCATATATCTAAGAGAAGTGAAGGCTGGAGCTGGCCTGGTGTTTGCACGTTAGCCAGGCAGCAGCATCATCGGCGTCCCTGTCAGATGGAGTGATCAGAGTCTGGAATCCCTGCTTTCCAGGCATATGTGGCCGCGAGTTAGGGGTCTCGGAACTTAGGAATGGAGCTCCAGGAAACAGGTTGGCGTGGTATATAATAAACCAAGTCATTTACGGAGTGATATTTCAATTTATCAGCATTTATTTCGTGCCTGCTACCAGCCCTGAGCTCCTGAGCTCACCCCCTGGTGAAACAAGGAACCCTCCAGAATTACATAAAACCAAGCCCTGAAGCAAGGTGGATCCATCATCCCAAGTGTGTGGGCCAGAAAATAAGCGCTTCCAGAAGGAGAACGCAGAAGGTGTCCCCGCTGACTGGGAAATCCAGGAAGGCTCTTTGGAGGTGGCAGGACTGGGCAGTAGAGGGTAGCAGGTACTGTTGAGAAGCACCATTTCCTGCTCTGAGAAGGACTCTTTGCCTCAGTTTATCTGAATGCTGGGATATTAGCTCTGGACCTAAGAGTGCCGATGTTTACAAACAAGCTGCTCGTTCCAGCGTCCCAGAGGTGCCTTTTGAAACCCTTCAGCTTTGGGATCTCGTGTCACGGAGGACGGCGATGGGAGCAGCTGGGATTGAGGACCGCTCCCCTGCACCCCCAGGTTTCTGTTTCTGCGGGCTCTCTGAGGGCTTTGATTTTGCCCCTTGTAGGATCACATAACGGGATCATTTTCTGCCTCAGGCTTTGTTCACAGAAGCCCTCCGGCTGGTCAGAGGTGTGCGTGTGGAAGCTTCCTGTCTGTTCTCCCATCATGTGGACTCAATGAGGCAGGAGCCTCAGGCAACAGGACCACAGAGGAGGCTGGGGACTGAGGGGCTGCTCTCGGGTCTGTGCAGAAGGAAGGGCAGTCTGCCTGTAGGGTGACCCTGGAGTCCCCTGGCTCCCTCACCGTGGGGCTCTGAGTGCCAAGCTACATGCCTGACTCAGGAGTGGACACAGGAATGAGAGAAGCCAGCAGCAGTTGTTACTGATCTAATCCGGCTTGATGTTGTCCTCAATATGGCCTTTCTGCCCAGCTGCTTCTGAGGGTCCAGAAAACAGTGACTGCTGGGTTGGGGCAGGGGTGTAGGGCTTAGAGCTCTGACTCCAGACGCTGGTGGTGGATGTGGCTTTGTTACTGTCTAGCTATGTGCCTCTGAACTTCTTTGAGTTTGTTTTCTCATCTGTAAAGTGGGGATACTCCATTGTCCAGCCTGCTCATGCCACTGAGTTATTGGGAGGGGTCAACAAGAGATGACTTCAGACAGTTTATAAATGGCAAAGACATTGTGGATATGGATGGTGATGTTGTTGTTAGGTGCTGTCGAGTCAGTTTCGACTCATAGCGACCCCATGTACAACAGAATGTACAATCATTATGCTTTAGCCCATTGTTGCAGCCACTGTGCCAATCCATCTCACTGAGGGTCTTCCTCTTTTTTGATGGCCCTCTACTTTACCACGCATGATGTCTATCATGGATTGAACTCTGTCCCCCCAAAATATGTGTATCAGTTTAGCTAGGCCGTGATTCCCAGTATTGTGTGATTGTCCACCATTTTGTCATCTGATGTGATTTTCCTATGTGTTGTAAATCCTGCCTTTATGACGTTAATGAAGTGAGATGGGCAGCAGTTATGTTAATGAAACAGGACTCAATCTACAAGATTGGATTGGGTCTTGAGCCCATCTCTGTTGAGATATAGAAGAGAGAAGTGAGCAGAGAGACAGGGGGACTTCATACCACCAAGAAAGCAGCACCGGGTACAGAACACATCCTTTGGACCTGGGGTTCCTGCTTGGAGAAGCTCCTAGTCCAAGGGAAGATTTGATGAGAACGACCTTCCTCCAGAGCTGATGGAGAAAGACTTCCCCTGGAGCTGATGCCCTGAATTTGGAATTCTAGCCTACTAGACTGTGAAAAAATAAATTTCTCTTTGTTAAAGCCATCCACTTGTGGTATTTCTGTTATAGCAGCACTAGATAACAAAGACGATGTCTTTCTCCAGGGACAGATCCCTCCTGATAACATGTCCAAAGTATGTGCTTCTAAGGAGCATTCTGGTTGTACTTCTTTCAAGATAGATTGGTTCGTTCTTTTGGCAGTCCATGGTATATTCAATATTCAATAGATGGTGATGATAACCTCATAAATAATAATGATGTCAAGGACTCATGTTCTCGCATTACAAGGGTATGCCAGACATGGCTTCATATTTAAACAAGGGGTCCAGTGTTGAGCTTTTCTGCTTCTCTTGATGTCCACCTTGCCATTTCCTCCTCATCTCCTTCCAAAGCTTCCAAAGCTTCTCTACCTCCCTCTGCCCAACAGCCCAGCCAAGAGCTAGTGCCTCTAGAAACTGTGTGGTTAATGGGGACAAAGGGCAGCAAGATATTTTTGATCTTAATCTCTTGGGAAAGGCAGCTTTTGCTTAGTCTCCAGTCCCCATCCAGCTCTACACAAACCTTGTGTTGTGAGTTATCTTTGGAAGTAGCCACATGTGCCCGTCTTGGGAGGACAGCCCATCCCAGGCTTGGTGTTGGGCCACCTGGGAGGGGAGGGTCTGGGAGTCAGTGTTCCTGCCTCAGCAATTGGTAGCGGGCAATTTAGGTCCCCATCACATTGCTAAAGGTCAACTCTTAGCACACGGGCCTCCCCATCCCTGGTTACCTGACTCATGTTTTGGGCCAGCTTGTACTGGCATCACTTGCCTACTGAACTAGCCAGAGCCCGGGCGTTTCCACTGCAGCCGAGCCTGTCTCCTGGCCCAGCCCACAACAGCCCATTTCTCACTCTCACACTCTTTGTCCCCAGCTGGTCTGGAGCCTGATTTCAAAGAAAACCCATCCTTGGTGTACTCACTCAGTCCTCTCCTTTGGGCATTCTTTCCTCTTGCCTCCACATCTCTACCCCCCGCCTCTACCAGACTCATACTGCTGGAGGCAAGAAACCAATGAAGCCGTTTACTCTGCAAGTTCAAATACCAGCTCCCCCTCTTAATAGCTGTATGGATTTGAGCAAGTTGCTTAATCTTTCTGGGGCTCAGTGTATCAGTCAGGAATGACTATATTATTGTCATTGTTGTTGTTAGGTGCCGTCGAGTCAATTTTGAACTCATGGTGACCACACGTGACAGAGTAGAGCTATCCCATAGGGTTTTCTCAGCTGTAATCTTTATAGAAGCAGATGGCCAGGTCTTTCTCCTGTGGAACTGCTGGTTGGGTTTGAACCACCAACTTTTGATCAGGAGCTGAGAGCTTAATCATTTTGCTACCAGGACTCCTTAGACTATATTATAAATACCCCCAAAATCCCAGTTTAAAACAACGTAGGTTTGTTTTTCACATGTGCTACGAAGCTAACGTAGGTCTGAGGTGGGGGTGTGGGGCTCTGCTCTGTAAAGTCGTCAGTCAGGGACCCAGGATGGCAGTGCTGTCATCACGAGGCCCCAGAGTTTGCCACAGCAGGGAAGGGGGCTGCTGGTGAACTGAATGTCTGCAGGGAAACACGTTGACCTGGATGTGATGCAGCCTCTTCTGCTCTTTCATTGGTCATAACCAGTCACATGGCCCAGCCTAAGTGGCTGCTAATCCAAAGGAGTCCACCCAGAGGCACCTTGGAAGAAAGGCCTGGCGATCTTCCAAAAAATCTGTTGAAAACCCTGTGGAGCTAAAAGTAAACATACACATGTACACACAAAACGGCAAACTTCAGGTAACTATTTTGGATTGCAAACAAAGATAAATTCAATGTTCAAACAATCTGACAAAATAACCATTTGGAAACTGAAAAAAAAGAAAACCCTATGGAGCACAGTTCTACTCGACACACATGGGGTCTCCGTGAGTCAGAGTCCACTCCACGGCAACTGGCTTTTTTAACTTCAAGGCAGTGGGGAGTTGCAATCCTTCCAGGATCAGGAATTAGAGGAAAGTTGGACATTAGCGAGCATTAATAGTGTTTACTGTGCTCATTTTCACCTATGAAACAGGGATATTAATCATAGTAACTGCCTCAGAGAGCTGCCTTTCCCAAGAGATTAAGATCAAAAATGTCTTGCTGCCCTTTGTCCCCATTAACCACAAGCATATGTAAGTATTTACTATTACTGTTATTGTTATCATTATACTGCAGCTTTGTCTTAGTCATCTAGTGCTGCTATAACAGAAATACCACAAGCGGATGGCTTTAAAAAACAGAAGTTTATTCTCTCACAGTCTAGGAAGCTAGAAATCTGAATTCAGGGTGCTGCTCCAGGGGAAGGCTTTCTCTCTCTGTCAGCTCTGGGGAAGGTCCTTGTCATCCATCTTCCCCTGGTCTAGGAGTTTCTCATTGCAGGGACCCTGGGTACAAAGGACATGCTATTCTCCCTGTGCTTCTTTCTTGATGGTATGAGGTCCCCATGTCTCTCTGCTGGCTTCGGTCTTTTATATCTTAAAAGAGATTGATTGAAGACACAACCTAATCTTGTAGATTGAGTCCTGCTTCATTAACAGAACTGCCTTTAACCCCGCCTCATCAACATCACAGAGGGTAGGATTTACAACACATAGGAAAATCACATCAGGTGACAAAATGGTGGACAATCACATAATACTGGGAATCATGGCCTAGCCAAGTTGACACACATTTTTGGGGGACACAATTCAATCCATAAGAAGCCTTAATGACTTTCTAGAATGTATACTAGAGACCTCACCCTGAGAGGTCATTTAGCTCAGCTTCTCAGGAAGAACATGATTTTAGAGTGACAACAGCCCATGTTTGATCCCTGGTTCTGCCATTTAGTGGCTGTGCAGTGCTGTGAATTACATAATATGGCCCTTCTGACTCCCACACAATAATTGAATGGACCTATGCAAATAAGGTGCTTGTGGCCCACCAGTGGGATTGGACAGTTTTCTGCCAATGCAAACAAGATGGTGAAATGCTTGTGGGGGTGGGACCATGCAAATAGGGTGTATAGAACACTAACAAGGGTATTGGTCAGTTTTGTCATCCAGCTAGACTTAAAATAAGGCATCCCAGAGGTGGAAAGGGGGAACCTCACTACCACCAAGAAGAAGAGATGAGAGCAGTGTGTGTCCTTTGGACTCAGGGTCCCTGCACTGAGAACCTCGTAGAACCAGGAGACAGAGAGAGGGAGCTGTAACACTGGAAATGGTGCAAGATGGCTAGATGCGGTGGCAGAGAAACAGCAGCAGGAGAACCAGGAGACTAATGCAAGGCTTCCTGGCCCACGGAGCAGGGCTGTCACAGTAGCTGTGCTGACCCATGGAGTGAGCAGAGGCTGGGCCGAGGGACTGAGAGGCCGAGAGGCTGAGAGGCTGAGGGCCAGAGAGAGGCATGTCCTCGAGCATGGCTGAGAAGAGGCTGTCCTGATTAAAGAACTGTATCCTGAGTCATCCCTGATCCTGAATTGTAACCTGTTACTTCCCTAATAAACCGCCTAACTGTGAGTATTGTCCGTGAACTCTGTGAGGCCATTGCAACACATTATTGAACCCAGCAGAGAAGTAGAGAGTGCCGTGGGAAGGACAGCTGGTGTCAGAACTGGTAAAAAGTTGGCGAAAGGAGGTATATCTGACCTCCGCTTCATAGAATTCAGCCTTGGGCTGATGCTGATGGTGACTCTCTTTCCCCCTCGTGAAGTTAGAGGAGGTCAGACGTCTCTGCCACACCAGTTTTACAGGCTCCGTGACCCCAAGACGTTTACTTCCCTTTCTGTGCTTCGGTTTTCTCGTCTGTAAGTTAGGACTAATGTCGTATCTGATTACAGGGTTTGGGGGGATTAAAGAGACCAGAGGAGTGTAAATCAGTTGTCCCAGGCTCCACCTGATGACGAATACAAACGTAGACAAATGACTACAATAGCCTGTCTCTCAGCCCCCACCTTTCTTCAGCTGGCAGCCCAGGGTCCCTTCCCCAGTCATTCCCTCCAGGGATCTTGGGAAGGGCTCTGTTCACACATCTGATTGTGGCTGTCCTGAAGTCCCACCTCTCTTTTGTCCTGAGTGACTCAGAGTCCAGAGACTCTCATCTCAGAAGATGACCAGGCACAGCTATTACCTTTGCCTGGCCCGACTGCTCTGTCTGGCCCTGAGCCCCACTGTCCCCCTCTAGACAGGACTGCATTGCGGAGCCATGGGCTGTCAGATATGCCTGTGTATTTCTGAAGGCAAGTCATGGCTTGGCTTAGGTCAGTCCTACAGGGCTTCTGGTCCTAGGGAATCAGGGGATATGCCTGGAAGCATCCTGGGAAGGTTGCCAGTTGGTCAGCCAGTGCTCACGGTGGGCCCCTAGAGGGTCATCTCTTCTTCCTGACCCCTCAGAATCTCAACTCTGGGTCAGACAAAAGCTGTCAAAATGCTTAGCCCTGGACAGTGTTTAGCACCATGCAGGACTCTCAGGAATGCCCAACAAACGGGGCAGTGGTGAGGGGTCCAGGCTCTGGGGTCAGACTACTGGGGTTCACATTCTGACTCCACCACGTCCTATTGTCTTGAGAGTTAGGCAAAAAGGGTTTTTCTCTTACAGAGAGAAGTAGACAAGACTAGAAAGAACCAGGTATGGGGAGGAAGTGGGATGAAAGGATGACATGATGGGATAGTAAATCTGAGGATGTTTTATGCTGAGGCCAGCCTGTTCTCAGGAGGGGCCCTTAAGGAGAGGTTGTCGTTGCAGGCTGAGGGCGGGACTTGGGGCAAGGAGAGAAGCTTAACCAAAGTCTGGTTAACAGACATTTTGTCCTGACTGATCAGTGATGACAAGCAATTCAGCTAATCATTTATGAGACAAAGAATGGGGATTCAGAGGGGCTGTGTCTGGTCTTGTCCTAGGTAACCAACGAGACATCCCGAGTCTTATCTAAACCATACGGGAAGGGTGGGTCTTTGCATTAAGCTGTTTTCCCGACCCACCAGGGGTGGAGAATTTCTTCATTTCTGCTTTTCTGGATCACAGGGCTCAGGTGAAATTCAACATTGTCACCACCCTGGTCCCCGGCATGTGTCTGCACCCTGTCCTCTGAAAGTCCTGCCCAGCACTAGCCGGCTTCTCCTTAGAAAACTTTACACTTTAAGGAGGGCATCTGGAAAGGGAAGCGACTAAACCAAATAAGTGACTCTTTTTGGGGGAATCTCAGGCACCCTTGGGGAAAGCTGCAGCAGAGGACTCCTCTTGGGGTCCCCCAGGTCATATCAGCAAGGGACATCTCATCCATAGACGAGGAAGCCGGCTGGTAGAGATCACCAGGGATGCCGCACAAGTCTTTTCTGAATGCCCAAATGGCCACCCCTCCAGGAGTCTATGAATTTGAAATAGCGCAGTTATCTTTTATTCAGAGCCTTGGGCAAGAGCTCCTTTTGATGGTCTCTTGCATTCTTGGGAGTATCACTTCCTTAGAGCTTGGGTGTGTGTTTTCTAAGTACCGCTGAAGTGGGGTCCATGACTGGGGACAGGGAGGGGACCCTCACATGCTTTGAATGATAAAGGCAGGGTCTTCACCATTGTGTGTGGTGGAATATATACAGATGTGTATGTATAGCAGCCCTGGTGGCGCAATGGTTAGGTGCTCAGCTGCTAACCGACAGGTCAGAGGTTCAAACCCACCAGTGGCTCTGCGGCAGAAAAGAGCTAGTGATGTGCTCCTGGAAAGGTTACAGCCAAGAAAACCCTATGGTTTATTTCTAGTCCAATCTATAGGGTTGCTATGAGTTGGAATCTACTTGACAGCACACAACATCAACAACAAATGTGTATGTATGTATACCTATGACTGTGTGTGTGTGCGTATGTACATAGGTATGTATTCTGTGTTCACTGTCCTTAAGAAAACTTCTGTTCTTTGATGACCAGTGCCAACAATTTCCCCATTAAAGACTGTACCTTTTTCTGACTGTGGGTGACCTTGGACCAACCCTTCTTTGGCAGTCTCATCTGCCTTGTCCGTAAAATGAGGAAGCCAGAGAGATAAGCTCTAGGAGGCCTTCCTGCTCTGACTGCTGTTGTTTAATTTCTTTAATGTTTAGCTTAAAGAATCCTATGAAAGTGGCCACTCCCCGGTGGAGAAGTGTTGTTTACATTTCACTTCGTTCTGTGTGTAACTATTTTCAGTCCTTTCCTCTGTGTGTGTTTATGTGTGTATGTATGTATGTGTCATGGTTAGAATTATGTCCCCCCAAAAATGTGTGTATCGGTTTGGCTAGGCCATGATTCCTGGTACTGTGTGATTTTCCTGTATGTTGTAA
>NW_004443950.1:24540943-24620292 GCF_000243295.1 Trichechus manatus latirostris | reverse complement strand
TGTGTCTATGCATGTGTGTGTCTGTGTCTATGCGTGTCTGTTCATGCTGTGTGTACATGTGTCTATGCATGTGTGTCTGTGTCTATGCGTGTTTGTTCATGCTGTGTGTACATGTGTCTATGCATGTGTGTGTCTGTGTCTATGCGTGTCTGTTCATGCTGTGTGTACGTGTGTCTATGCATGTGTGTGTCTGTGTCTATGCATGTCTGTTCATGCTGTGTGTACGTGTGTCTATGCATGTGTGTCTGTGTGTCTGTGTGTCTGTGCATGTTGTGTGTATGTGTGTCTAGGCATGTGTGTGTCTAGGCATGTGTGTGTCTGTGCATGTTGTGTGCATATGTATGTCTCTGTGTGTCTGTGTGTCTCTGTGTGTGTGTCTGTCTGTGTTTTGGTTTATTCTCCCTGAGCTGACTTTTCTTTCACTCCAGCCCATCAGTAGCCCCAGGTCACTGGAGAAGCGGGGCTGTCACAGGGAAAGACTGCTCCAGCTCAGTGCACCCCTGATGACTGGGATGACACATCCATCCCGCGAAGGTTTCTGTGCCCCCCCAGCACAGCCTTCCCCTCTGCCAGCATGTGCATTGTCTCCTCCTTCTCCCACCCCACTGCCCCGCCCCTGCTTTGACCACCTCCCTCTGCATCCCCACACCATGGAGAGTGAGCTGGGAGACCTGGTTGGTCCGGCGGCTGCTTCCTGCATGGAGAGGAGCTGGTGCAGAGCTGGGAGCTTCTGGGGAGCAAAGGGAGGCCTGGAAGTCTCCTTACTGGGTGAGGAAGCACAGGGCCCCCCCAATCCCTGCAGCCAGCTGTGTATGAGGGCAGAGCGCACGCTCCCAGCCCGTCAGGACTGCATGAGGACTTCCGTGGGCAGGAGATACTTTACCTTCCTGGGCACCTTTCGCCATAAAAAATATTAGAAGTTATGTTTTAAATGACTTGTATGAAGACAACTATAATTAAGGATGGATTCATTATTATATATTCATTATTATTGCACTCATTTTTTTCTTCTGATTTTAAAAGAAAATTAAAATATTCTTTGAGCCCCTAAAAGTTGCATGGACCCTGGCCTATGTCTGCTGAGAAGTTGGCCCAGCCTGGAGGAGCGCGTCACCACTCTCCTGTCACTGGATATAGAGAGTGTTTCACACCCAAAACGGGTGTTTTAAAGCTAGAAAAAGCCTTGGAAGTAGAGTCTATTTCTCTCACTTTGTGAGGAAACTGAAGCTGAAGGAGATTAAATGAGCCATGTGAGACCAGGAGGTAGCTGATGGCCAGGCCATCGCCCCAGCCCTGTTGACCCCACACTGCTTGCTCCGAGCTTTCCCAGCTGACGCTCCCACTGGAGCTCTGTGGGGTTTTGTTTTCTGTCAAAGGACTCACTTGCCCTCACCCTGAGTGCTGTAGATAAGACATTTGAAGCAGGAGGGGCATTGGGAGCAGGAATCTCTGGTCAGGGTCTCTTTCTCATCAGGGATGCCCAATGGATTCTGAAGGAAAAAGTTCCTCATTGAAGATTGTTAAATAATATTAAAAGCAGAAGTGGTTCTGTTTGTTTTGGTTGAATAAATGGATTGGAAATAAGGAGAAGCAGGACAGTTGACTTCCAAATCCATTCATCATTCCAGCTGCAAAACTGAGGGAACAAAAATTCTTCTGTGTCTGCCTGTGTCTCAAATATATCTTGCCTCTATGCTGAAGCCTGTGGTAGAAAGACACGCTCAAAGGGCCCTTTTTCTTCTCATATAAAAAGTATTTTTCAGACACAGTGTCAAGAATACGTGATTTGTTAGGAAGCTTGAATTATTCAAGGACGGTTTATTGGCAATTCCAGTTTCTTTTTCTTTCTTTCTTTTCTGTCTCTGTCTTTTCTCTCTACCCTTCCCCACCTGCTTTTCTTCTTTCTCCTGTTTTTAGGAAACCTCTGTCAGGTCACATGGCCATACATCTTCCCTCAGGAAGACTCTTGGGTCAGTCTCGACCAGCCATGGAGCTGGGGGGCTCAGAGTCTGTGGCTTGGGAGCCAGCTGCAGGCTGGTGGTCATGGTGGCTAAGTTTTAAGATGTATAGTCACAGGTCTGAGGAGCCTGGAATGCAACAGCTGAAGCCCTTGGATGAGAAGCCAGAGAAGGGTGAGGTACTGATGAGATCCTGACGTTCTGGAAGAAGAGCTGTGCCGTTTGTGTCTTGCTCAATTCCAAGACAAAACTGGATCCCCTTGGGGAAACAAACTCCAGGGCCCTTGGCTGTTCCTGGCAGGGACAGGGCATCCGTTTCTGGGGTCCTTGGAGCTGTAGGGAGCCTCTCATTCCTTCATGAGCCTGTGCCTCAGCTCAGCTGTCTTGAGCTGCCTGGGGTGGGGTTAGGAAGGACTGGTGCAGAGGCCCCTGGTCCTCACCCCATCTCTCAGGAGCCACTGAAAACACAGATCCTAGTCAGCAGCAGCGCTGCCCCAGGAAACCCAGGCCTGCACTGTCCAGTCATGTCAGGGAGGGACCGCGAGGTGGTCCCTGCTGGGAGGCAGCTGAAAACAGGGCCACACCTGAAGTGTTTAGACAGGTCTCTACTCCCAAGTGGAGCCACAGCAACTTCAACAACTACAGTGTGTTGGAACAAAACAACTAAAACATTTAAATAGTGTTTTTGGAGTGGGAGCAGGGAGAATTATAATTGTCAGATCGTTAAATCTGATTTGCTGATCTCCTTTGGTGGATATTCCTATACAGCCTCTCAGCTGTTGTTGACACAGGGGGAGAGGATTCCAAGGTAGACGCCAGTGTGTGTGTGTGTGTGTGAGTGTGTGTGTGTGTATGTTTGTGTGTGTGTGTGTGTATGTGTGTGTGTATGTGTGTGTGTGAGTGCGTGTGTGTGTATGTGTGTGTGTATGTGTGAGTGTGTGTGTGCGTGTGTGTATGTGTGTGCTTGTGTATGTGTACATGTGTGTGTATGTGTGTGTATGTGTGTGTATGTGTGTGCTTGTGTGTGTGTATGTGTGTGTGTATGTATGTGTGTGCTTGTGTATGCGTGTGTGTGTGCTTGTGTGTGTATGTGTGTGAGTGTGTATGTATGTGTGTGCTTGTGTGTGTATGTGTGTGTGTGTGAGTGTGTGTGTGAGTGCGTGTGTATGCGTGCGTGTGTATGTGTGTGTGTGCGAGTGTGTGTATGTGTGTGCTTGTGTGTGTGTATGTGTGTGAGTGTCTGTATGTAAGTGTGTGCTTGTGTATGTGTGTGTATGTGTGTATGTGTGTGTGTAGGTGTGTGTGTATGTATGTGTGTGCTTGTGTATGTGTGTATGTGTGTGCTTGTGTATGTGTGTATGTGTGTGTGTATGTGTGTGAGTGTGTGTATGTTTGTGTGTGCTTGTGTGTGTATGTGTGTGTGTGAGTGTGTGTATGTATGTGTGTGCTTGTGTGTGTATGTGTGTGAGCGTGTGTATGTTTGTGTGTGAGTATGTGTGTGTGTGTGTGTGTGTGTGTAGGGGGCATGGTATGGCATTAGATAGACTTAACTATCAGTGTAGATATGCTGAGGGATTTCTCTGGTTATCAGAGGCCACCCCTAAATATTTTGAAAAGCAGCGTTAGTCTGTCTCACTTACAAAACCAAAACAAAACAAGCTTGTGCTAGAAAAACCCAGCCAATCAGCAAATAAGTTTATGAGCATATGTTATGAGCTGGACTCCCTGCTCGGCACTGGTAGGGTGGTGTCTTAGGCTGGGTTCTCTAGAGAAGCAAAACCAGTGAAGCGTGTCTGTGTGTGTGTGTGTGTGTGTGTGTGTGTGTGTGTTTATATATACATATATATCTCATGGAAATGGCTCACAGGATTGTAGAGGCTGGAAAGTACCAAGTCCGTGGGTCAGGCATCAGGCTGGGGGCTTCTCCTGACTCATGTAGCTGCAGTAGCTGACAAACCTAAGATCGGCAGGTAAGATGGCAGGCTGCTGGCTCAAGTACCAAGAAACAGAGGTCAGATGATGACGAGCCGAATGCAGGATCTAGAGCAGAGCAAAAGCCAGTGAGCGTCACCAGGAAGTCCACATATATTGGATGCAGACCACACCCCCAAGGAAATTCCCCTTCAGCTGACTGGCTGCTCACAGCAGATCCCATCATGGAGGTGATCACATTATATCAGATCTCATCGTAGAGTGATTACATCATTATATAACTGCCGAACTACATCATAACTGCCAAGCCACTGAGAATCATGGCCCAGGCAAGTTGACACTCAATCTTAATGATCATAGGTGGAGATGTGTCTTAGCTATCCAGTGCTGCTATAACAGAAACACCAAAAGTGGATGGCTTTAACAAAGAGAAATTTATTCTCTGACAGTCTAGGAAGCTAGAAGTCCGAATTCAGGGTGCCAGCTCCAGGGGAAGGCTTTCTCTCTCTGTTGGCTCTGGGGGAAGGTTTTTGTCATCAATCTTTCCCTGGTCTAGGAGTTTCTCAGCACAGGAATCTTGGGTCCAAAGTATGCGCTGTCCTGCTGGTTCTTCATTCTTGGTGGCATGAGGTCCCTTTCCTCCCCGCTTGATTCTCTCTTTTATATCTCAAAAGAGATTGACTCAACATGCAACATAATCCTGTAGATTGAGTCCTGCCTCATTAACACAACTGCTTCTAATCCTGCCCCATTAACATCATAAAGGTTGGATTTATAACACATTGGTAAATCACATCAGATCACAACCACACAATACAGGGAATTATGGCCTAGCCAAGTTGACACATATTTTGGGGGGACAATCCATAACAGGATGCAAACAGATAAAATGAGGAGGTGAATTCCCTGCCCTTAAAGAGCTCACAGTGTGGCTGAGGAGACAGGTGTAGGGTGTAGATGTAGGTGTAGGTGTAGATGGTTAGGAGTCCCCTCTGGAGCACTTTTCCTTCCAGGCTGTTCAGACTCATGGCTGGACCTGTTGGTGACTGTGATCCCAAAAGTGGTGAAGTGTCCTCTGCTGAGGGGTTCAGAGGGTGGAGAGATGTCCATGCCCAGGGCTGACAGGATGCATCAGGCAGGCCTGCTTTGACTTCAATTGACTGAGATCCAGTGATAAAAGGGAATCATTGACTCATGAACCAGAAAGTCCAGAGAGGGAGTCTACTCCATGCAGGACCTCCAAGATCTCATCAGAAATCTGCCTGTTCCTACCTTGGCTCTGCTTTCCTCTGTGTTGGCTTTATCCTCAGGCAAACTTCCCCATGTGGTGATAAACATGGCTGCCAGTAGCTCCAGGCTATGTTCTCCAGACAAAAGTGGACCTTGCTTTCCAAAAGTTCCAGGCTCCCATTGGCTCTAATTGAGTCACATGCCCCTACCTGGAAAAACTACTGGCCAAAACCAAAACCAAACACGCTCCAATAGAGGCAGTTCCAACTGATAATGACCTTATGGGACAGAGTAGAATTGCCTCCATGGGGTTTCCAAGGCTATGATCTTTATGGGAGCAGACTGCCACATCCTTTTCCCACGGAGCAGCTGGTGGGTCTGAACTGCCAACCTTTCAGTTGGCAGTCTAGTACTTAACGACTGCACCACCAGGGCTCCTTAACTACTGACCAGGGAAGTGGAATTCCCTCCCAGATTGGCCAAGCTTTGTTCACAAGAAGCTTTGGAGTCAAGAAGTTGACTAAATGGACTTAGCTCTACCCAAACTACAAGGCTGGAGGAGAGATGAGTCCCCAAGGAAAATCAGATGCTGAACAAGAAGAATGATGCTGCGTGGATGTTATGGATTGAATTATGTTGCCCAAGTATATGTGTTGTAAATCCTAACCTATGTGTCTGTGGTTATAATCCCATTTGGGAGTGGGTTGTCTTTGTTATGTTAATGAAGAAAAATTAGTGTAGATTGTATCTTCAGTCAATCTCCTTTGAGATATAAACGAGATTAAATGCAAGCTAAGAAGCAGAGATGGGGAAGAGAGATGCCAAGCCACATGAAGATCATCCAGAAGCAGAAGCTCAAAAAGACAAGGACCTTCCTCCAGAGCCAACAGAGACAGAAAGCTTTCCCTAGAGACAGCACCCTGAATTTGGACTTCTAGCTACCTAAACTGTGAGAGAATAAATTTCTGTTTGTTAAAGCCGTCCACTTGTGGTATTTCTGTTATAGCAGCACTAGATGACTAAGACAGTGGGGGGAAAAGAAGAGCTGTACACCTCAGAAAGAAGCTTGTCAGAAGGGGTGAGACTTGAGCAGGGTCTTAGAGGAGGTCAAGGCTTGCTCTAACACGGAGAGGGCATTCCAGGCAGGGGTCTGCCATGAGCAAAGGTGTGGCATGGGAATGAGTGGCATGTTTGCGTCACACAACGGAGAATGGCTTGGTTGGAGTGGAGCATTTGTGAGGCCAGTGGGAGCTGGATTGACTGGCTGGAGCCTGTCCATGCAAAGCCTTAAGGGTCAGGTCAGGAGGTGGGATTTCCAAGGGATTGTTGGACTTTAAGAAGATCAACTGAGGAGCAGATGGGCTGAATGTGAGAAAGAGAGAGAGGAATCAGGTAGAAGGCCTCCGGGGGTGGAACTGGTGGTGGCAATGGAGAAAGTAGAGAGTATCAGTCAGCTTTGCTACGTAATGTTGTATAACAACCACATCAGGCCTCAGTGACTGAAAACAATAATCACGTATTCTTACTCATTCTGGAGGTTGGTTGGGAATGGGTTGAAGAAGGTCGAAATCAGCTGGCCTTGGTCTCAGGTTGGGTCCAGGTCTGTCCCATGGAGCTGTCATTTTCTTTGACCCAGGGAGCTAGCCGGGGAACATCCTTTTCATGATGATGTTGGAAACACAAGAGCACAGGCCCAACTGCACAACACATCTCAAGTCCCTGCTGTGTCACATCTGCTAACATCACATTGGCCAAAGCAAGTCCATGGCGAAGCCCCAACTCAAGAGGAAAAGAAATACACTTTGCTTCTAGTGGGAAGAAGTGCAAAGTCACTGTATTGCTTGGACACAGGGAAAGGTGAAGGATTGGGAGCAATACAGTCTACCACTGAACCAAAGACCAAACCCAGACCTGTTGCCGATGAGTCAATTCCAACTCATGGCGACCCCATGTGTTACGGAGCAGTACGTACAGTGCTCCATAAGGTTTTCTTGGCTGTAATCTTTATGGAAGCAGATCACTAGCCAGGACTTTCTTCTGCGGTGCCACTGGGTGGGTCCGAACTGCCAGCCTTTAGGTAGTAGATGAGTGCAAACCGTTTGCTCAACCCAGGGACCTTCAATCTGTCACTGAAGGGGTGAAAACTGATGGGATATTCATTTTTCAATTAATTTTTCTCCCTTTAATGGGATTAGCCATAGAGGTCTCCTTGCTTCACACTGTAATTTTTCTCTTTAATTATACTTTTAATTAAAAATATTTAAAAATATAAACTAGAAGGGAAGACACCTGTATGCCCAGAATTCTAATTTAATAGATGTTATGCTTTATCCCTCATCTTCCTCCTTTCCTCCCCCAAGAAATAAGATACTATCAGTACTACCAAGGGCCCAGCCCACTATCACTCACCTCATTCCATCATGCATGTTTTTATACCTTTACATGCTTTATAGTTCCTTTATACATGCTTTTATTTAAAAAAAAAATCAGGGTGAAAGTTCTATCTAATGAATCTGAAAAACCAAAAAACCCAAACCCGTTGCCATCAAGTTGATTCTGACTCATAGCGACCCTGTAAGACAGGGTGGAACTGCCCCATAGGGTTTCTAAGGAGCAGCCAAGCTCTTAACCACGCAGCCACCAGGCTCCAGTGTCTCTGAAAAGGCATCTCATTCTAGCGACTTTATCTGAAATGTCCACAGGAGGGCAGTATGACCTCAGGCCAACAACCTGGAGCGTGGGGGAGAGGAGACCGTTTCTCTCTCCCTCAGCCTTCTTTTGCGGCAGTCTCTCTGCGTCTGCCTGTCTGTATTCCGCACTCCGGTGTGTGTGCAGGGTGTGTTTTCTGCCTGCGGGTGACTGCATGTGTTGGGTCTCTCCTGAGCTTTCTGCCTCAGCTCATGGCCTTGCTGTCATTTCCTGGGCATCTCTGACCTCCTCCCTCAGCATTCCAACCTGTCTGTTATCCCCAGCTCATTCCGTCCGGCCTCACTCCCTTTCACAGTCCCCAGTTTGCCTCTCCATCTCTGACCACGGTGTTCGTTGTCATTAGGGCCTGGATTTCTGCGCCCAGTGATGGAGTTCCTCAGAAGACGGAAGGCTCGGTCCTGCTTGGCCCTGGTGGGGGCGCAGGGCAGGGGGCTTTCCCACAAGGGGGCACCTTCTCTCAAAGAATCAACACCATGTAAAGCTCTACGTGAATCAGATTTATTTGTAACACTTTTATTGGTGTCATTATTTGGTTTTGTTTGGGGGCTGAGGACTTTGACTGAAAAAGCTCCCCATGCTCTGTTGTAAAGGCCTGCGTTGATTTATTGAGTACTGTGTGGATTTATTGAGTACCTTGTGTGTGTGTGTGTGTGTGTGAGAGAGAGAGAGAGAGAGCGTGGTCTGTGTTAGACGGTCGAGGTGGAGGTGTGCGTGTGTGTGTGTGTGTGTCTCTGTTTCTCTGAATTTGTGCTGGGTGTGTATGATGGCACCTGTGTGTGTGCACGGGTCTGTGTGAGTGTGTGTCTGTGTGAGAATGAGTGCTAGCTCTGCATGTTGGATGTTGTGAGGTAGTGTGTGTACAAACATTTGTGGCTTTGAGTGTGTATAGGTGTGAGCATGTGAATGAGTGCCCCTGTTTGGTGGAAAGGAGTGGAGGGTTTGTGCCTATTCGCTGAGGGTGATTGTACAAACCTGTATTGGGAACCTGGCTCCTACTGCCGGCTTATCCTGGAGCAGCCCAGACTGCAGGGACAGATGGTGATAACAGGTGATGGATTGATAAGCCACATGGAATTGAATTCTGACCTCTGAATTGCAGTCACCTCAGAGGCATTTAGGATATCGGTATTTCAGCGCTTTTGCGGGAACATGAAGACATGGAATGTCATCAACTGGCAGGAGAATTGGGGAATCTTGATGGTATTGCTTAAGTGTCCCCTTAATCTGTTTAGTTGAAACTTGGGTGCTTGTTGAGGGGCCCCACAGCATTGGGGTGTCTAATTCCTGTCCCCTCCAAGCTCTGCAAGCCTTTCAGAGAAGTGCTCTGGTGTCCTTGGAGCCTGCCGTCAGGTAGGGCAGACCTCGGCTGGATTGGAGTAGGGACTCTGTGCCCTGGCCAGGCCCCCTGTCTTAGTCATCTAGCGCTGCTCTAACAAAAATACCACAAGTGGGTGGCTTTAACAAAGAGAAATTTTTTCTCTCACAGTCTAGTAGGCTAAAAGTCCAAATTCAGGGTGTCTGCTCCAGGGGAAGGCTTTCTGTCTCTTGGGCTGTGGTGGAAGGTCCATGTCATCCATCTTCCCTTGGTCTAGGAGCTTCTCCATGCAGGAACCTCAGGTCCAAAGGATGTGCTTTGCTCCCGGCACTGCCTTCTTGGTGGTATGAGATCCCCCACGTCTCTACTTGCTTCTCTTTTTTATATCTTAAAAGAGATTGGCTTAAGACACTATCTAATCCTGTAGCTCTCATCAATATAACTGCCACTAATCCATCTCATTACATCATAGTGATAGGATTTACAACACATAGGGAAATCACATCAGATGACAAAATGGTAGACAATCATACAATACTGGGAATCATGACCTAGCCAAGTCGACAGATATTTTTGGGGGACACAGTTCAATCCATGACACCTCCCATGGTGCCCTCCCTGGAGACCTCCTTGGCGTATGCGAGAGGATCAGTGTGATTTGGCCAGGACACCTGCATAATGACCCACTCCAATCATGGTGGTGGTGGTGCTGTGGGAGCAGGAGAAGGAGGTCATGCATGTGGAGTAGGGCCTGGGAGATGGATGGATGAGTTTGTTGGAGAGGAAAAGAAAACCTTATCATCTCTCTAATCACCCCATTCTCCTTCCAGGAGCAGTGCATTTTTCAAAGCAGTGGAGCCCCTCATACCCCCTCCCCTCATTCCCTCCACTCTATTACCACAGCTAATCACCAGAAACAGAACCTCACCCTTCGCTGGCCTCCCCATGTGAAAGAAGAGCACCTGGTAAGGACCAGCAGAGGATTGAGATTGCACATATTGGTGGTAGCACCCCGAGTCTACCGTGATTATCTGTGCCCCTAAGAAGCGTAGTAAGAGCCGATTGTAAGGAGTTGATGGGAAAAAGAAACCAAAGTCATTTGAGACAAAAAACTTTTCCTATCCCTTTATACCAGGATAGGCGCAACTTTCAAGCTTCCCTTTCCTTTCAGGGCCAGAGTTGTCTAATTTTTAGAGGTGCTGTTAATCTATTCCCTTACTTCTCGATTCAGTCTCTCCTCACTGCTTCTGGCACGACAAGCCGCAAGGTGCTACTTCAAGTTCTCAGTGGTGAAGGAGCTCCCTCTTCCTCTCGCTCTTTTAAGGAAGCCTAGGACTGTGTGTAAAATACCACATTCCAGTTTGCAGCGTTGGAGCCATGCAGTTTTAGGTGTGTGTGTGTACGTGTGTACACACATGTCTATGTGCACGGATGTGCACCAGCAGCCCCTCCACATGACCAGGGGTGATTCCACTTAGTGGTCCATGGTGGGAGGCTGGGGAGGGTGACGACCCCCTTGCTTTCTCCGCGGGAATCCCCACAGGTGATTGGAGAGCCGTTAACGTCCTTTGCTCAGTTGTCCTGCCTGGCTAGTCTGTGCCACCCCAAACACAGACTCTTCTATCCAGGCGACAAGAGAGCTTCATGGAGAGCGTCAGGCTGGAGGAGCAGGAATTGCGCCGTGACTGAAGACATGTCCTTGCACTGTTCAGGGAGGGGCCTTTCAGAGCAAGTGCTCGGAGCGGAGGGGATGGGCCCAGGTGTTCATTCTTTCTCTCCACCCTGAGCTCAGGCTTCAGTTCCCCAATAGGGCTCCTGACTTCCCTTTGGGTTATATAAAATGGGGATGTTGCTAGGCAGTCTTGGGGCTTAGCCCACTAGTTAAATGCCCCGTGGTGGGGTGTACCCGCCTGTGGCAGGAAAGATCAAATCAGTCTTGAAAATATTGCTTTTTGAGGGGAAGAGTCCCATAGAAAGCATTGCCAGAAGTGAAAAGCTTCTAGTCCAGGGATTATGAGCAGGTGGCTTCCAGCTGACTTTCACCCATTGAAACGATTTCTTAACCTGCGCAAATGCAAAATAGAGCTCCAGGGCCCCAGCTGGGCTTACTCTCTCTGCTTAGTCAGCTACCAAGGGCAGCTTCACCACTTACATCCCTCGCACCAAACCAGTTGCCGTCAAGTCAGTTCTGACACTTGGCGACCCCAGGTGTTGCAGAGTAGAACTGTGCTCCATAAGGTTTTCAATGGCTGTGATCTTTCAGCAGTAGATCGCCAGGCCTTTCTTCCGAGATGCTTCTGGGTGGACTCGGACATCCAACCTACTGGTTAGTAGTCGAGTGCTTACCTATTTGTGACACCTAGGGACTATAGCTCAAGAGGGGAGGCTTAGTGACACCAGACGCAAAGGGGAGGCCATGGTAGAATTTCAGGCGTCGTGGCCAGGAGGGAAGACACACTTGGCTGGCACCAAGGGCCCTAAATCCCTCCCCACGTGGTCTGCTTGCCCAAGACCAGCTCAGCTGCGGCCGTGGGCTCTGTATTCACATTTGTCGTGATTTAATCTGAGGCCCTCCTGGCTTACAGAATACATTAGGGAGCCATGAATAATCTTTGTGTTAATGAAACATGGATTTTGCTCAGCCCTGGAGGGCTTTGGAGGCGGCAGAGAGATGGATGCCTGGCGTGGAGACCTGGCACGGCCTTGCAGAATCTCACTGCTGCTCCTCTAAATGGCTCTCAGAAAAGCAGGCCAGGACTCTCGGCAGCTGTCCATCTAGCATGGGGGTGCTGCCCTGCCTGTGCGGAAGCGGGGTACTGTGGGACAGGCATAGAAGGGCAGGGCACCCTCAAATGCAGGAAGAGGCTTCAGGTTCTTTAGAAAAGCAGTGCAGGTAGTCACAGAATTCAGCAAAATCATCCTGTCCTCACCACCTACCCAGCCCCTCATTCTCTGCTGCTGTCAGGGAAAGCGCAGGTAAAACCGCCCACCTCTGAGTTACCTCATGGACCTGGCCAGTGTGCCAGGATTCAACTTGTTAAGTGACAGATTCTGGAACTGAGTTGTAAAAATTTTAATAAGGATTTTATTTGGGAGTAAACCAAATTGCTGCAGCAAGGAAGCCTGGCACTCAAGAAGAAATACCAATGACTTCAATTTGAGAAAGCCTGCTGTTGGTGTTAGGTGCTGTTGAGTTGGTTCCTACTCAAAGGGACCCCTGTGTACTGCAGAACGCAACACTGCCCGGTCCTGTGTCATCCTCACCATCATTGTTATGCTTGAGCCCATTGTTGCAGCCACTGTGTCAATCCATCTCGTTGAAGGTCTTCCTCTTTTGCGCTGACCCTCTGCTTTACCAAGCATGATGTCCTTCTGCAGGGACTGATCCTTCCTGATTATATGTCCAAAGTATGTGAAACGTAGTCTCGCCGTCCTTGCTTCTAAGGAGCTTTCTGGTCATACTTCCTCCAAGACAGATTTGTTCATTCTTCTGGCAGTCCCTGGTATATTCAGCATTCTTCGCCAACACCATAGTTCAAAGGCATCAATTCTTCAGTCTTCCTTATCCATCGTCCAGCTTTCGCATGCATATGATGCGATTGAAAAGACCATGGCTTGGGTCAGGTGCACCTTAGTCTTCAAGGAGACATCTTTGCGTTTCAACACTTTAAAGAGGGCTTTTGCAGCAGATTTGCCCAATGCAAGTTTTTTTTTTTTTTTTTTTTTTAATAAGAACCTTTGAGGAAGTTAGCTGGAAAAAAGGGACAGGTTCTGGAAAGCTGTCATTTATGCAAAGGCGGGTCCTTCTGAGGCAGGGGCAAAGTTGCAACAGGGTCCGGCATCCTTTTCATTTGTAATAGGTGCAAGGGTTCTTCTTTCCTATGAGGAAGTCTCAAGAGGACGTGGGTTTGGAAAGTTCCAGTTAAGGAAGATTTATAATTTCAGGTGGAAGTACTGGGGCTGTTTTACACTGCTTATGGTTGTTTCTGGTTGACAATGTTGAAGTCAGTCAGCCAAAGCCGCTGCCTCATGGTGCTTCTATTCTCTCTTGTTCAAAAGGACTGCTGCATGTCTGTAAATGTGCCTGGCACTTAGTAGACATCCACACTTTACCTATGCTCCAAAGAATAGACATCTTTTCCTCAAACGTATGTTCTAGCTGAGCCTAGGACTGAGCCCCAGGGAATCTAGCTGTGTGCACACTTAATAAAGCACTTTCCTTCCCATGATTTTAAAGATCACCTCCGAATGGAGGCCATGGAGGAGGTGGGCTTGCTGGGACAGAAGGAAGGTTGACCGGAAGCTCTGTTTGGCAATGCAAAGCCAGGAGAGAAAGTTAATGGAGTTTGTCCCTCAGGTCCCAAGGCCGCTGACTCAGGGCCATGGGGCTGGCGTCTGTGCTCAGGCAGGCACCTGCCCATTCCAGGAAAGGCCACTCAGAGCACACAGAGCGAGCCGCCACTTGTCTCTTGGGCTTGTTCGCCACTGCTTGTATCATTAAATAGAGAAAGCAATACGTTTCAGTGAACTTTCTGGTATTTGAGAGCAAGGAGAAAATGTTTACCATGTTTTCCCAATTCCCCATCCTTTCTGACTCTGTTGCAGTTTCCACAATCCCTTTTACCAGGTTCTAACAGACGTTTTTGAGCAGGAGAAACATCTGAGCCTTTCTGAGTCTGATGCCTGCATTGGGCCATCGGCTGCATTTCTGAGGGCACCTGCCACGTGCCGCTAGGCATGGGCTCAGTGGCAGGGTCTGCACAGCTGCTCCTTTTGGTTCTTTTTTTTCTCTCATTTTAAGCCATATTTAAAAAAAAAATGGTTTTATTGCAAAACAATGTTAGAATAACAACAAGAATATAAGTAAAACCTCAGTTTCATCAACTACTGCAAATAAATGCTGGCATTTGTTTCTCTGACCCTCTAGTCTCTTTCCATGTGCCCATGCAATCCATAATGATTATTCTCGTTGGCCGCCCTGCATCTGATCTGTTTCTTATGCATGGGCTCTACTGCCCTTATGAAACAGAGCCTGCCTGGGCCTTGCCCTGCCTCCCTTGCAGCTAGGGCACTGGCATGTCCTGTGGGCTCTATCAGTCAGATACTCCCACTCACAAACCAGGTGGACCTGGGGAAGCCTCTCTGGAATCACTGACAGTTTTAGCAAGAAGGGTTTCTGGAAGCAGCGATGGCGGTATTGACAACAGCAATGCCCAGTGGGGAGTCCAGTGTTAGCGGGTGGGGCAAACTATTCCATGCTGTGATTTGAGGCAATGCTTTCTTGCAACATCTAGTTCTTTCTTTTCTTAGCCCTCAAAATACAGATGGTTATAACTGGAGTAAAAGACTTCGACTTGTTTAATTCCTATTTCCTCCAAGCCCCTGAACACTTCATTGAATTTCCCAATATTCTCTAATTACATTGTTTTTTAGTTTAAATTAGCCAGAACTGGCTTTTGCTGCTTGCAACTATGACATATCTGGCTGATACACCTACTTATAACTTCACTATTTTGTGGTGTGGGAATTAATAACATTTTATATTCTACGCTTTGATTTAACATGTGAACGTTTTTAGTCTGGCATAGTCTTTCATCTTTCTATCATAATAATAATGATCGCAGTTATTATTCAGTCTTCCTTTTCTCGCCTTGGCTGATCAGTGCTAACAGCACCATGTGGGGTGCTGAGGCTGCATCCTCTCCTTGCCTGCCTGTAGTGGATGGGGGTTTCCTATCTGACAGGCTCCTTGCAGCAAACTGGAGGTGCCGATTGTGGGAAAGAGAGGAAGGGCCATAGATGGCTAGGGCTGGAAGAGCCTTAGAGAAAGTCGAGACCTAGGTCTTCATTGTTGGGTGGGGACTTTGAGGCTGGGAGAGGAGAAGTGACTTAAGCAGGTAGCTCATTAAGAGAGCCAGGGTGGGAGGAGGACCAAAGCCAAGTCTGCCAGCTCCCATGACAGAGCTTCCTCCATGGTGGCTGGGTTTCTGCTCCAGAACCACGTTAAGATGGTGCTCCTGTTAGGCACTCCAGAGTGAGAACGGGGCGGGAGGGGATGGTGTGAGGTATGTAATATTGGCACTCAGATTATTTTTCAAAACTCTAAGGATAAAATTTATTCATTCTTTCTGTAAATATTGGCCAGGGACCAGTATGATACCTGCTACGTGATAGGCACGCGATGAATCCGTGTTGAGTGAACAAAAGAAAGAATGCTACAGGCTGTTCATTCGTTTTTGTTGTTAGCTGCTGTTTAGTTGGACTTCAACTCACGACAACCCCAGAACGAAATACTGTCCAGTCCTGGGGATCAGACAGTTGTGATCTATAGGGTTTTCATTGTCTGATGTTTGGAAATAGAGTGTCAGACCTTTCTTCCTAGCCTGTCTTAGTCTGGAAGCTCCGCTGAAACCTGTTCAGCAACATAGCAACATGCAAGCCTCCACTGACAGATGGGTGATGACTGTGCATGAGGTGCATTGGCTGGGAACCAAATCTGAGTCTCCCACAGGAAGGCGAGATTTCTACCACTGAACCACCGCTGGACCACCACTGCCCCCCAGAGGCTGGTCACACCTCGTGTTAATTCTAAGATGACTAATGTTATATACGTGTAATATATAATAGTGAGGCAGGTGAGTCATAAATAGATGCATTAATATAATCTAAAAGCATGACTTGGTTCTCAGTCAGTGGAACGAGTCCTTTCTATGGCTCTGTCCACGCAGTATGGGATGAAAGGCAATGGTTCAGGCAGTCTCTGTCTTTGCAGCTCTGTCTTTATATATAGACTATCCATCTGGAGTGGCACGGGCCCCCTGAACATTGCTGTTGCTGTTAGCTGCAGTGAGCTAACCTCTGATTCATGCCAATCCCATACATGCTGGGGTGAAATGATGCCTGGTCCTGTGCCATCTGCATGATTGGTTGTGATGGGATCATTGTGATCCATAGCATTTTCCTTGGCTGATTTTCGGAAGTAGATAGTCAGGCCTTTCTTCCTTCCCTGAAAATTGTGTGCCATTGAGTTAATTCGGACTCACAGTGACCCTCTAGTGCTGTAATCGCTTTGGGAGCAGATTGCTAGGTCTTTTCTCCTGTGGAGCCATGGGTAGGTTCAAATGGCTGACCATTTGGTTAGCAGCCAAGTGCTTAACCACGGTGCCACCAGGGCACCTTCCCCTGAAAATATACCCTCCCCACCGCCAATTAGGTGAACAAAACTGACACGGTCTCTGCTGCATGAAGTTCACAGTCTGACTGGGGAGACAAGAATAAAACACGTCAAAGCTCTTAACCCAAGTTGTAACCATGTGTTCTGAGGGCTAAGAAGAGAAAGAAGTGGATTGCTAGAAGAGCAGCAGAAGAGGCCCACTTTTGATTGGCAGCTGAGGGAAGTCCTCTCTGAGGATATTGTTTTTAAGAAGATTGTTTCTGAGATTTGAACCAAAAGTGATGAAAAATGTTGACGATGTTGACGGTGCTATTGAGAAATCATGCCAAGCAGCACCTAACAACACAACAACAGCACTCATCTAATGAGAATCTCAGCTGCTGGGAGAAGCCCTTCCCCACAGTTCCTTTAACGCAGTCAAGCCCTCGTGCCAAGCTCGGGGGCATCGTATGCACCTTGTTAAATTCAAGGGCATGTGGGCTATTGGGGAAGCACATGGCACTGGGCATGCTAGGCCTCTTCCTTCTCCCGTCTGACTCTGTCATTGCTTAAAGATTCTCATAAAACGAGTCACAGGATAAGACAAGAGAGCCCATCACACTTTCTAATGGGCTAATTAGGTAAATACGTTAAGAAGTGCTCCCCACAGTGTCATTGCTGGTTGTGCTGTTGGTAATCAGCGCTCGTCTGAATTCAGAGTGTCGGGGTATCAAAAGCAAAGCTGCTCACTTTGGGTTACGTCGCACTAATGAAATGGGTAAAGTGGAGTACTGGGAATGCTCCGCCTCTTATTATTGCTTGAGTCCTTTGAAGGGACACTTTGAGTGAGAGTTTGTGGTGCTGGCTGAGCCACCAAGCACTCAAGTGGGCAGAAAAGCTCTTTAACAGATCCCTCCAGCCCCCTATGGAGGGTTTCTTTGCCCAGGTAAGATGTTCATGGACCAGTGCTTGTGGGTCCGGGTGAGTAGTTTCTGGAGGCCGAGGGGTATACAGCAGGGTAGAAAGGCTGGGGGTTATAGAGCTGGGTGGAAAGACTGAGGGGTATACAGTGGGGTAGAAAGGTCAAGGGGTATACAGTAGGGTAGAAAGGCTGAGGGGTATAAACAGTGGGGTTGAAAGGCTGAGGGGTATAAACAGTGGGGTAGAAAGGCCGAGGGGTATACAGTGGGGTAGAAAGGCTGAGGGGTATAAACAGTGAGGTAGAAAGGCCGAGGGGTATATAGTGGAGTAGAAAGGCTGAGGGGTATAAACAGTGAGGTAGAAAGGCCAAGGGGTGTACAGTAGAGTAGAAAGGCTGAGGGGTATAAACAGTGAGGTTGAAAGGCTGAGGGGTATACAGTGGGGTAGAAAGGCCGAGGGGTATAAACAGTGAGGTAGAACGGCAGAGGGGTATACAGTGGGGTATAAAGGCTGAGGGGTATACAGTGGGGTAGAAAGGCTGGGGGGTATACAGCGGGGTGGAAAGACTGAGGGGTATACAGTGGGGTAGAAAGGCTGAGGGGTATAAACAGTGAGGTTGAAAGGCCGAGGGGTATACAGTGGGGTAGAAAGGTTGAGGGGTATACAGTGGGGTAGAAAGGCTGAGGGGTATACAGTGGGGTAGAAAGGCTGAGGGGTATAAACAGTGAAGTTGAAAGGCTGAGGGGTATACAGTGAGGTAGAAAGGCTGAGGGGTATACAGTGGGGTCAAAAGGCTGAGGGGTATACAGTGGGGTAGAAAGACTGGGGGTATAAACAGTGAGGTTGAAAGCCTGAGGGGTATGCAGTGTGGTAGAAAGACTGAGGGGTATACAGTGGGGTAGAAAGGCCGAGTGGTATATAGTAGGCCCTCTGCTTGGTTCTCGATCGACACATCCTGCCATGCACTGCCAGCCAGCAGGCAGACATTGGGCCTGCTTTTATATGAAGATGGCAGGCCTACTTTGTAGAAAGGGAGCAAATCCTGTGGCGCTGTTAGCCTTTGATGTGGTTCAGGCTGAAAACATAAATAGCCAATACATTAGTTTCTAGGTAATTAGACAGTTCCAGGGGAAGCATGGAAATGGAGGAGTACTTGGAGCACATCCTGGGTTAAGGATACAGAAGGAGAACCCTCAGATCTGCTCCAACTCATCCTTCTGGCCTGTTAGGCTTCCTAGATTGCAAGCAACAGTTTCTGGTGAATTTATGTGAGAAGGAATTTATGGGACATATGATGGGGATGAAGAACCAGCTTTGGGAATAAGCAGGGCTAGGGGAGTTCCAGATGTCCTAGGAGGGGAAATCATAGTCTCTGCCATATGGTCAGCAATATCTGATGCCAGATGGTCAGCGATGTCTGGTCAGCTGCCTCCACTGTAATGGAAAAACTCGAGTCCTTCTGGAGCCTAAATAGTCAAAATCCTAGAAGGGGCCATCTGGTTGGGTGAGGTTGGACCACATGCCCACTCCCTGGTTTGAGAGCAGTGATCAGGCCTTTTACTGTCTCTTGTGGGAAGCAAGATCCTGGATTTACTGCCTCATTGAGACTACACGAAAGAGTTAAGTCACCAAAGGAAATTAGGCTGTTCTTAGGAGGGAGAATGGACACCAAGTGGCCAAAAAGTGACAAAGGATCAGTACGCCTGGTTAAGGACAGAATCCTGGGCTTCAGGGGCTTTGACACTGAATAGTAGCCTGGTCCATACTAGGATTTATTATCGACATTCACTTAGCTCGCTGATCAGCACACACGTTCCTGCTCTGTCCAGTATGGTAGTCATTGGCCACATGTGGCTATTTAAATTTAAATTCAAGTAACTAAAATTAAATAGTCAGTTCTAGTTGCACTAGCCACATTAAAGTGCTCTGGAGCTACGGATGACTAGCGGCTGCCATATTGGCCAGCACAGATAAAGAACATTTCTGTCATGGCAGAGTGTTTTATTGGTCAGCACTGGAGGTTCAGTGCGTCTCTCAGGCCTTTCTCCAAATCTTCATCTTGTATGACATCAATTCCAATCCCATTTAACTCTCTGTTTATTGATTCCGACTCAGGGTGACCCCATGTGTGCAGAGTAGAACTACTCCATAGGGTTTTCAAGGCTGTGACGCTTGAGAAGCAGATCACCAGGCCCGTCTACCAAGGTTCCAATGGGTGGATTCTAACTGCCAGTCTTCCCGCTGGTGGCTGGGTACTTAACCATTTTCACCACCCAGGGACTCCTTGCAGGGGTAAGGCTGAAATTTGAACCCAGGGCTTCTGGCTTCTCATTCAGCGCTGAATCCCAGTATCCTGTTCTTCACTGTCGGTCAGAATTCTCTGTGAATTTGGATACTTTTTGCCCCTGTTCTAAGGCTGTTGAATTGCTGAATATCACATTATGGAGCTAGGCTGTGGAAGCGAGAAGACGGGAGACACAAGCCAGCCTCAGGGCGATTTTAAGTGCCGGACCTACAGGTCAGGGGTCAATGGTTCTTGGTCTGGGAGGTAGGATCCTCCAGGATAGGGGGGAGTCAGGGCTGGGTGGGCAGAGCCTTTCTCTTCCTCAGCTTGTCAGATGTGGTGATAACCCCTGCTCTAGACTCTTACAAGGTTGTTGTGAAGGTAGAACGCGTAACAGGATGAAAGCCCTTTAACAAAGCTGAAAACACAATGTACAAACGTAAAGCATGGTTATTACAACGGGCACTGGGTGGGGAGGGGAAGTACCCCTTGCAAACTTATTCCCCATTCCTGGAGCTATCCTGCAAAATAATAATCTGTGGATGGTGACTGGGAAACAAGACTGTGTAGACAATATCACTATTTTCATTTACAAACTTGTTGACCATAACATGTGCCTGGTGGACTCAGCCCACGTCTTGACCGCCTGTTTCCGGGAGCAGGGGCATGTGCATACACACGGCAGACTCGCATCAGTCAAGGCTGGATGCACTGGAGAGCAGCCTCTAAACAGGAATTCATTTCAAACAGGGACCACAACAAGCCTTGATGGAAGTTTTATCTTGAGAAGTACAATTAAAAATTGGAAATCAAGTTCATTTTATTTTATTTTGTAACAAGTTCACTCTGTTGTTGCTGTTAGTTGCTGTCTGGTTGGCTCTGACTCATGGCGACCTTGTGTATAACAGAACAAAACGCTGCCCGATCCTGCACCATCTTCACAATTGTGTGTCTGAGTCCATGGTTGTGGCTGTTGGGTTACCCATCTCACTGAGGGTTGTTCTCATTTTTGTTGGCCCTCTACCAATGTCTTGTAGTTAATAAAATCTGTTTTAGTTGCAATCATGCACTAAAGAAGCATTTTTTTTCTCTGAAAAACTAAGTAAGTAAGTATCTAACTAACTGGTTACAGGAACCCAGTAACCATCTTAAGAGGATTACTGTGCAGAAATGTTGGAAGAGCCTTCAATTTTCCCAGCAGCCTCTCTGCAGACATTTTTCTCCTCTGAAGCTCGTATTTGGTCAAATCATCCTCTTTGTGTTTTTTTCTTCTGCATTAACTGGCTTATCTCTGCTTTATCCTCATTTGTCCATGATTTTTAAGTAGGATTCAAAGCATTTTCCCTTGTCACTTTTATTGACTTTGCAAATCTTGCAGAAGAATCAGAATTTCCCAGTTTCACTTGGCAATTGATTTGTGTTGCATTTGTGTTGTATATCCAGGCAATTGTGGGCTCTGATAATCCAGCAGCTTCTGTGAGCAGTCCCTGACTGATGTGGCTGGCCTGGAGTGTGAGGGCAGGAAATCCGAGTCTTAACAGAGGTTCAGTTATCACAGAATGGATAATTTATTCCATCTGGAATCTTGTCACAGCATAGACTCAGAAAGCAGGCACTCGGAGAACGAGCCTTCTGTACCGAGTCCTGGGCTTCACCTGCTGGGGTGGGCAGTGCCAGACCATCATCGCAGTGGTCATGTCAGCATCAGTGCACTCCTGGGTGCTAATTAAAATCGGCTTCTTCCCCTCTGTGACCTTGGGCAAGCCCCTTCCTCTTGGCCTCATGTATTTATAATTTCAGTTCCTGTCTGGCATCCCATTACTCCAGTACGCCGTATAAAAACCAGCTCTCAGCTTTCCGGCTGCTTCCCCAGGGCCTGCCAGCTCTGGCCCAGGCCACAGTGTCTGTGCTTACAGTTCAGGAATGTGGGCTGGAGGGGGAACACCATCATAGCTGACATAACTCACGAGACTCTAGTATTTGGCCACACTTCTCCGTATATAGCAGGGAGGTTGGGATAGAACACCGAGAGTTGTGAGATAAGCATTCTGGGTATTTCCTTCCCCCTTCAGCAAAGGGCAGGAGGTCATCATGAGTCCTTTGTTTTGGTATAGCCTGAATTGACTACAATCAATTCAGAAAATGTAACTGAGAGGAGAAAGAGAGTTCCAGAGGATAGGCATCAAGCTTGCTTTCGTCAAGCTTAAATCCTAGAATACGTCTAGCTTCTCTCATTTGAAATGTTTTTTTTAAAAAATTGGGTATAGAGTGAGATTAATCAACTTGTTTTATTTTTTTTCTTTTAGAGTTAGGAAATTAGAGCCCAGGAAAGAAAAGACGTAAAAGTTCATGGGAATTGTTTCCATGTATCTTGGGGAAGAAGAAACGAACTCAGTAATCTTCAAGCTTCAGAGGGAAGGAGAACCAGGGCTGCTGGGAGCCAGTTTTCAGCTCAACATAAGGAGGAACTTTCCAAGAATGAGCGTTTCCCAGCAAGGCCCTGAGCAGGTGGGGGAGTGAGCAATCTGTCAGTTCCTACATGGGATGGCAGGATTCTCCAAGGTTGTCTTAGGCTGGGTTCTCTAGAGGAGGAAAACCAGTGAAATGTATATATATGTATGTGTAACTATATAGAGATTTAATTCAATTCAGCTGTGGAGGCTGGCAAGTCCCCAATTTGTGGGTCAGGTGACAGGCTGGAGGCTTCTCCTGACTCGTGTTTGCAGGGGCTGATGAATCCCAAATTAGCAGGTCAGACAATAGGCTGCCAGCTCACAGGCTGTAGGAGCTGGCAAATTACAAAATCTGTAGGTCAGGTGGCAGGTTGCTGGCTCACAGGGCTGCAGGAGCTGGTGAATCCCAAAATCTGCAGGTCAGGCGGCAGGCTGCTGGCTCACATCCCAAGAACTGGAGGTCAGATGATGACGAATCGGATACAGGATCCAGAGAGAGTGAGCTTTGCCAGAACATCCATATATATTGGATGTAGGCCACACCCCCAAGGAAACTGATTGGCTTTCAACTGACTGGCTTTTCAACATCAGATCACAAAATGGAGGATGATTACATTATATTACATCATGGAAGAGCAGTCAGTCCAATGTCTGCCAAACCACTGAGAATCATAGCCTAGCCAAGCTGACACATAACATCAACCATCACAGTTCACCCCTTGTCAACTTGGCACCTGTACACATCTTCTTAAACCGTATATAATCTATAAATAAAGAATTATAAAGTCATACATGCACCTAACATGATACAACTAACACGCATACAATCAGAAACACACTTGCCCTGTTTACATCTTATACTTCATAATTAATGGGATAAGCGAGGGAAGAAAACAAAAATATTATATATATATACAATATACATATATATGTATATGCACACATACACATATAATAAAACAAGGAAAAAATACTCATAAAAATTATGGTCCTCATTTCTGCAACTGGCCACATGGTTGTGATTGGTATTTAGAACTGCCTTCTTCCACCAACAATTCTGTATTCCCTTTGCCCTCATCAAGCACCTCAGCTGGTTGTGGTTCTTTGCCTGGTGGGGTGACCCAAACCTTCATTCCTGAAGGGTCTGGGCCATAAGTAGTCATGTTGGAATTGGGTTCTGTAGTTTTTCATTGACTTTAATCACAGGATTAATCTACCAAGAGATGCCCTAAGGGGTCTCCTGCATTCCAGACATACTCTTCTTTATTTCCATTATGTAATAGTAATCCAATTTACCTTGGTAGTCAGGATCAATCACACTAGCAAATATGGTAACTACCTTTTTTGCCTGTTGATCCAGAGGCATGAGAAGACCACAGTGGCCGGGTGGCATTCTTAATGTACAGTTCAATGGAGTCAGTGTTGTGTCTCTAGATAGGCACATTCCTCCCTTTGGAACTAAGATCTCTAGACCTGCAGAGCATAGGGTCATGGGGACAGGAAGCAAAAATTTTTCGAGTGGGTCACTAGAGTATTAGTGAGTGGTACCACACCCATTTCCACCCCTTGATTCCTGGACCCATGTATCCTGGGTATGGGAGAAACAGTACCATATATCGGACGCTGGTTTAGAGCATATGCAGTCTCCTGGAGAATATTGCCCCAACCCTGCAAGCTACTACCACCTAGCTGGAGCCATAATTGTGTCTTTAGAAGGCCATTCCATTGTTCTATCAAACCAGCTGCTTCACGATGATGGGGAGCATGATAAGATCAGTGAATTCCATGAGCATGAGCCCATTGCTGCACTTCATTTGCTTTGGAGTGAGTCCCTTGATCCGAGCTGATGCTGTGTGGGATACTATGATGGTGGACAAGGCATCCTGTAAGTCCATGGATGGTAATTTTGTCAGAAGTATTGTATGCAGGGAAGGCAAATCGTATCCAGAGTGTCTATCCCCGTAAGAACAAAACACTTCCCTTATCATGATGGAAGCAGTCCAATGCAATTAACCTGCCATCAGGTTGCTGGCTGATTGCTCCGAGGAATGGTGTCATATTGGGGACTCAGTGTTGGTCTCTGCTGCTGACAGATTGGTTACAACAGTGGCTGTAAGTAAGTTGGCCTTGGTGAGTGGAAGTCCATGTTGCTGAGCCCATGCATAACCTCCATCCCTGCCACCATGACCATTTTGTTCATGAGCCCATTGGACAATAATGAGAGAGCCTGGGGAAAGAGGATGAGTTGTTTCCACAGAACGCGTCATCCTATCCACTTGATTGTTAAAATCCCCCTCTGCCAAGGTCACCCTTTGGTGAACATTCACATGACACACAAATATCTTCACTTCTTTGGCCCATTCAGAGAGGTCTATCCATGTACCTCTTCCCCATACCTCCTTGTCACCAATTTTCCAATCATGTTCCTTCCAAGTCCCATCTAGCCAAAGCATTGGCCACAGCCAACGACTCAGTATACAGTCACACATCTGGCCATTTCTCCTTCCAAGCAAAGTGAAAAACTAGGTGTACTGCTCAAAGTTCTGCCCAATGGGAGGATTTCCCTTCACCATTGTCCTTCAGGGAGGTCCTAGAAAGGGACTGTAGTGCTGCCACTGTCCACTTTTCAGTGACATCTGCATATTGTGCAGAACCATCTACAAACCAGGCAAGAGTTCTCTCTTCTCCAGTCAACTGATTATAAGGAACTTTACATGAGGCCATAGGTACAGACTGGGAGATAGAAAGTAATGTGACAGGAGTGAGGACCATGGGCATTTGGACCCCTTCCTCATGTAACTTACTTGTAACTTCAGGTCCTGCTCAAGTCCGATCTCATATATACCACTTCAATTTAATGATGGAGTGCTGCTGTGTACGTCTGACTTTATGACTCTGTGGGTCAGTCAACACTCAGTTCATGATGGGCAGCTCAGGCCACATAGTGACTTAGTGGCCCGTGATTAAGGGTTAAGTCTCTACTAAGGTCCAGTAACAAGCCAAAAGCTGTTTCTCAAAAGGGAGTAGTTATCTGCGGAGGATGGCAGGGCTTTGCTCCAAAATCCTAAGGGTTTGCACTATGTTTCACCAATAGGGGCCTGCCAAAGACTCCAAAAAGTATTTCTGTCTTCCACTGGCACTTCAAGCACCATTGGATCAGTCAGATAATATGGCCCAAGAGGCAGAGCATCTTGCACAACAGCCTGAACCTGTTGCAGAGCCTTCTCTTGTTCTGGGTCCCACTCAAAACTAGTAGCTTTTCAAGCTACTTGATAAATAGGCTGGTGTAGCACACCCAGATGAGGGATATGTTGCCTCCAAAATCCAAAGAGGACCACCAGGTATATTGCCTCCTTTGTGGTTGTAGGAGGGGCCAGGAGCAATAACTTATCCTTCACTTTAGAAGAAATATCTAGACATGCCCCACACCACTGGACCCCCTAGAAATTTCACTGAGGTGGAAGGCACCTGAATTTTTGTCAGGTTAATTTCCTACTCTCTGGCACACAAATGTCTTACCAGTAAGTCTAGAGTCAATGATACCTCTTCCTTACCAAGTTCAATCAGCATAATGCCATCAGTGTAATGGACCAGTGTGACATCCTGTGGAAGGGAAAGGTGATCAAGGTCCCTGAGGACTGAATTATGACATAGGGCTGGAGAACTGATATATCTCTGAGGTAGGACAGCGAAGGTGTATTGCTGGCCTTGCCAGCTGAATGCAAACTGCTTCTGGTGGTCCTTCAAAACAGGTAGGGAGAAAAAGGTATTAACTAGATCAATAGTGGCATACCAGGTACCAAGAGTGTGTCAATTTGCTCAAGCAATGAGAACACATCTGGTACAGCAGCTGCAATTGGAGTCACCACCTGGTTAAGTTTTCCATAATCCACTGTCATTCTCCAAGATCCACCTGGTTTTTACATAGGCCAAATAGGCCAGTTGAATGGGGATGTGGTGGGGATCACCACCCCTGCATCCTTCAAGTCCTTGATGGTGGCAGTAATCTCTGCAATCCCTCCAGGAATGCAGTATTGCTTTTGATTTGCTATCTTCCTAGGTAGGGGCAGTTCTAATGGCTTCCACTTGGCTTTTGCTACCATAATAACCCTTACTCCACATGTCAGGGATCCATTGTCTGGGTTCTGCTAGTTGTTAAATATGTCTATTCCAGTTATACATTCTGAAACTGGAGAAATCCCTACAGGACCCACTGAATTTACTGTGAGAAGGACCTGAGCTAAGACTACATTAATAACCTGACCTCCATATGTCCCCACTTTGACTAGTGGGCCACAGTGATGTTTTGGGTCTCCTGGAATTAGTGTCAGTTAAGAGCCAATGTCCAGTAATCCCCCAAAAGTCTGATTATTTCCTTTTCCCCAGTGAATAGTCACTCTTGTAAAAGACCACTGGCCCCTTTGGGGAAGGCTGGGAAAAAGATTAACAGTATAAATTTTTGGTAGTGTAGTGGGGTCCTTCCTTAAGGGGACCCAGCCTCCCCTTCCTTTGAGGGGTTGTAGGTCTGTAAACTGGCTCAAGTCTGGGAATTGATTGAGGGGCCGTAACTCTCAATTTTGGTGATTTGCCTTTCACTTGACCTAAAATTCTTCTGCTTGTACAGATTAAGTAAACATTTAGTAGATTTCCCATCTATTTTACCCCTAGGGACACCATGACTAAGTAGCCAATGCCATAAGTCCATATGAGTCAGACTTCTGACTACTGCTTTGATTCTGCTGTTCATTGTGGTAACCATGTCCACCTTGTCTTTGTCAATTGAGTGCTGCCACTTGGCCTCTACCACACAGGGTCTAATCAACCCCATTGTAGTTAGGTATCTTAATTCAGTTAGGCAGTTCCCACTGTTCAATCTGACTTACATAAAACAGCAGTCACAGCAGTGTTCAAGGATGCTGGGGCTCCCTTCACAAATTTGTTTCTCACCATTGTGGTAAAACGTGTGTCCTCTGGGCTCTGCACGGGTGGGTCTGTGGGTCCAAGCCAATAAATCCACTGTAACATGCCAATTTCCCTAAGCCTTTGGATACCTTCTACAGTACACCAAGGCAAGTCTGGCATTTCAACTTGATTTAGTGTAAGCCACTGCATAATCCATGCTTCAGTGAACCAACCAAATAAACTACTAGATCCTTTTCTAACCTCTCGAGCCGAAACATTGAATGAAGAATCAGTGCTTAGTGAGCCCATATCAATAAACTCAGACTGCTCTAACTTTATGTTCCTTGCACCATTATCCCACACCCTTAATAGCCATTCCCACACATGTTCACCAGGTTTCTGTCTGTACATATTAGAAAAGTCAAGCAGTTCTTTTGGAGTGTGGTGTAGCTCCTCCTGGATCATACTTTGTACTTCACCTTTTGGGGCTCGCTGGGACTTAAGTCTGGTTATAACTCTAGAAACAAAAATGAGTGGGTCCTGGGGGCATTCAGAAATGTCTTGTATGGCATCTGCCTTAGGTGATGTCCCAGGGGATATCTCAAACAAAGGCTGCAGACACAGCTGGGATAATCACATCAGGTACGGATGGAAGGGATAATGGTTTTACTGGGGAGGGTGGCTTAGCAGACAAAGATGGAGTAATCTCTTCAGATGGGAGTAAGAGGGCTAGTTCTGTTGGCAGGAGTGATTCAATGGAATTTTGGGGCTCAATGTCCTCAGCTTCCTGATTATCTGCCCATGTATCTGCATCCCAAGTTTCAGGATCCCATGTCTTCTCAATCAATGCCCTCACTTTAACTTTAGAAACCTCTCGAGGTTGGCAATTGGGTTGGTGTTGTAATTTAGCAACTCTTACAATAAGACTCTGGGTTTGGTTTTCGGCAATATCAGCTGTGTTACTACAAGAAATGAGACTTTCTTTCAGGGCACAAGTGGCAACTTTCAGGTCTTGTATGGGGTGCTTGAGCTTTGACTCTGAAGCTTTGAGCTCATTTCGTTCTTTCACCACTCTGTCTAGCGAAAGTAGGACCAATCAACCAGCCTCCCTATACTTCCCATTCTGACAAATTGTAGAAAACTATCAAATATGCAATCACCCAGAGCCTTGTCTCTCACAAATATTTGATCTATGCTGGTGATATTTTGCATATTTCTATTGCTACCTCAAGCCATGGATTAGCAGTGCTCTCTTTACTACTGGGGACAGAGTCATAAGTGCCTTTAAGTCTTGCCAATCTTGAGAACCAATTCAGAAAACACATCCCTACGATTTTGTTCCTCTAGAACCACTCTTGGTACCAAATGTCTTAGACTGGGTTCTCTAGAGGAGCAAAACCAGTGAAACATGTATATGTACATATATATATATATATATATATATATAGAGAGAGAGAGAGAGAGAGAGAGAGAGAGGTTTACTCAAGGAAATGGCTTACGCAGTTGTGGAGGCTGGCTAGTCCCAAATCCATGGGTCACGTGTCAGACTGGATGCTTCTCCTGACTCAAGTTGTTGCAGGGGCTGACGAATCCCAAAATCAGCAGGGCAGATGACAGGCTGCTGGCTCATGTCCCAAGAACTGGAGGTCAGATAATGAGGAGTCCAATGCAGGACCAAGAGAGAGGGAACTTTGCCAGAACATCTATATGTATTGGCTGTAGGCCACACCCCCAAGGAAACTGATTGACTTTCAACTTATTGGCTTTTCATTTGATTGGCTTTCTCACATCAGATCACAAAATGGAGAATGATTATGTTATATCAAATTATGGAAGAGCAATCAGTCCGATATCTGCGAAACCACTGAGAATCATAATCTAGCCATGCTGACACCTAACATTAACCATCACAGAGGTGCTGTGGTGACTAGTGTCCAGATGTTGACCATCCTCCGCCTCCTCCATCTTTCACTTCTGAAATCCTTACAGCTCAAGACAGTTCATTTTGTACTTGATTATGCATTCTCCTGTGTGGTGCCCTAATTACCTAACGTGTCGAGTCTTGACTCCCAACAACATTTGACAGGGCTTATATGTCATGCTGACGCTTTTCTTGTAAACCCTGTGAGCCCAGTTGATTGACTGAAATGTCATATTGGTGAGAAACTGGAAACATTATGAGAGAGAGAAGGAGAGAGAGAGAGGGAGAACGACACACGTACAGAGACAGACAGAGACACACACACACAGACAGAGAGGGAGAGAGACAGAGAGAGATGGAGACAGAGAGAGACAGAGAGGAAGACAGAGAGAGAGACAGAGAGAGGGAGAGAGACAGAGAGAGAGACAGACAGGGAGAGAGACAGAGAGGGAGAGAGACAGAGAGAGACAGACAGGGAGAGAGACAGAGAGAGAGAGACAGACAGGGAGAGAGACAGAGAGAGACAGATAGACAGAGAAGGAGACAGAGAGGGAGAGAGACAGAGAGAGAGAGACAGAGAGAGAGACAGAGAGAGAGAGACAGATGGAGAGAGACAGACAGAGAGGGAGAGAGACAGAGAGAGACAGACGGAGAGAGAGAGAGACAGACAGACAGACAGGGAGAGAGACAGAGAGACAAACAGGGAGAGAGAGAGAGGGAGAGAAACAGAGAGGGAGGGAGAGAGACAGGGAGAGAGACAGAGAGAGACAGAGAGAGAGAGAGACAGAGAGGGAGAGAGACAAAGAGGGAGACAGAAGGAGAGAGACAGAGAGGGAGGGAGGGAAACACACACGTACACACACACACACACACACACACACACACACACACAGACAGAGAGAGGCTGCTTGATTGAGATTAAAACTCAAGGTGAAATTCTAACATAATGCCTCTAGAATGGTCTGGAAATAGTCCTGTTACCTCTCCGCCCAGGCATTTCTCCTGCCCTTCACCATCTTCTCCCATCGCTGCTTCTTCAGAGCAGAGGAGCTGGTAATTATTGACCTGTGATAGCGGGAGTAGTTAGTAGCCCAAGTAGCTGCTGTCCAATCCTTCAGGGAGTGCTTGTGTTTGGGGAGATTGTGCTTATAAAGCTCTCCAAACGATGTGGCTAGCACTCCCCCATGTACCCTGTTAGCAAGCAGAGGGCTTGTTTTGGACAGCTGCCAGTGAAGCATTTCAAAGGTAATGGGCAAATGATGTCTTAGATACAATGCATTGAATTTTCTTAGCCTGAGATTGGAAAAGGTCCCCTCTCTGCAAGGCAACTCAATGGTTTAAAAAAAATCACCTATGGAAAATTGTATTTTCAAGCCCCAATTAATTTCCTACCCAATGGAGATTGTGAGAGGCCTGACAGCCAGGATATAAAAATTGCTTAGTGGAGTGTCTTTTTTTTATTTCTGCAGTAGAAAAATCATGTTGTTTTTTCTGCTGTTTTCAAAACAAAACAAAGCCCAGGACGTGGGCCAGGGATCACAGGCAGGAGTGGAGCAGTGGCAGCAATAATAAGGAAGGAGTGGACTGCTCGTTTGTTCTTTTGATCTATCGACTGATCTGGAGAATAATTAAAAGGCCCCCGTCGGGTTGTCTGCTGGCGCGTTGCCGAGGCGGGGGATAAATGGCCACAGTTAGTGGCTGCCGAGATGTTAATCTGCCTCAGGGCCCAATCTGAGGGTGCAGCCATCCCTGGGGAGACAAAGGGTCTGGCCTCTGGTCTCTGTTCTCCGGCCTCTGTGTGAATTTCCTCTGGTCTCTCTGTAGAGTCCCTGAAACTTCCTGAGACAAGGATTTGGGTGCAAGTAGTTTCTAACAGGAGTCCCTGGGTGGTGCAAATGGTTAATGGATTCAGCTGCTAACCGAAGGTTGAAGTTTTGAGTCCACCCAGAGGCACCTTGGAAGAAAGGCCTGGCAACTTACTTCCAGAAAACCCGCCACTGAAAGCCCTGTTGGAGCGCCGCTGTACGCTGACACGTCTGGGGTCTCCCTGAGTCAGCATCTGGCAGTACTGGTAGTTTCCGAAGAGGTACCATGAGGGAGTGGAAGAGGGAGACCTGAGGGAAAGAAAGACAAAATGATGTGTTCATGAGTGGGTTACCTCTGTGGGCGACTGGGGTTCAATCTCCTGGGGACACTGGTAGACTTTGTTAAATACATCTCAAAGCTTTTCCCAGGAGCAGGGAGGAGGTCAAGGTATTTATTGGTCCCTGGGTGGGAGAGATGGTTTGCATTTGTCTGTTCACTGAAAGGTTGGCAGTTTGAACTCACCCAGTGGTACCGTGAAGATTACAGCCAAGAAGACCCTATGGAGCTCAGTTCTGGTCTGTGATGTGTGAAATCGCCATGAATCGGAATGGACTCAATGGTAATGGGTTCGGTTTGGCTGTATGAAGGCTGAGCACACTCTAGTGACCAGAAAAGCCCTCAGGCAGACAGACACAGGAAGCCTTCCGAAGGAACTAGAATATCTGTAAATGTCCTCTTAGGTACGCTGAGAAGACACAAGCGGGGCGCAGCAGGATTTGTTACAGACTCCTCAATCTTTTCTTCTTCCAGTTTCTCCATAAACACGGGGCCTCAACAGAATTCTCCTTGGTCCCTTTCTACGCTTACACTCCAACCTCGACATGGGACATGTCATGCACTAGCTTGGTTTCTATAGTTGCTCATCTATAAAATGAGGTGATAATAGCTTCCGGTAAGAGATGCCCTTTGATTTGACTGTTCAGCTCTTCATCTTTTTGTAGGAACTATCTCATCCCTATCCCTTATTCTGGGAAATGTTGCTTCATCTTCCTTCCGACCATATGATTTCTCTGTTGTCCTTGCCCCTTGGTTACAGTAGGTGTTTGGTTCAGAGGGGGGCGCCACCTCAAACTGGGCCAATCAAATAGCTTCCTTGGGAATTGGGACTTGGGACCACATCATGCTTGTGAGCTGTTGCTGGTCATATTCCATGAAGTGAACCGAGGCCCAGGGGAAGCTGCTCTGCAGCTAGAGAGCAGAGTGAAGCTGACCTTCAGAGACGAGGACAGGCAAGAGGTGGGAAAACAGTCCTGAGTGTGTTCAAGTGCTGGTTCCCTTTCTTTCCAGAAGCCCTACAGCTTCCTTGCCCATGGTTTCTACGAGGCACCTTCTTTCCTCTAAACATTCTACTTTTCACTAACTTAAGTGAATAGGAAGAGCAGAAATCCAACTTCAACTAGTAATCCATGCGTGGCTCCTTCCATCCTTCCAATAACCCTCTGAGCGGAAGTGTTTAGGACGGTGCCTTGACCACAACCAGCCCACAGCTAGTGGCAGCCATTTTACATGTAATTACGACTTCTTCATCTCTGGTCCCACCCAAAAGTACCTCTGACTTTTGGTGGTTTCCTTACGAATGTCCCAGACACCTCAAACTCAATAACACAGAATTTACCATCTACAGCATCTCAGTCATTCTGTAGAAATGATTGCCGCACATCCAGGTCAGGAACTTGACAGTATCCTTGACTCCTCCCTTTTTCTCATGGCTCACAGCCGATCAATGATCAAGTTTGATGAATTCTCCTTTATAAATATTTCTCAAGTCCATCCATTGCTTTCCATCCCTATAACCACCACTCTAGTCCACCCTCTATTATTTCTCACCCAAATTACAGGAACTGTTGCTAACATGTATTCCTATCCCACAGCCAATGTCTAACACGTAAGGATAGCAGATGCTCCATATTTGAGGATAAATAGATGAGTGAATATTGTTACAAAAGGTACACAGAAAGAGGGCTGTCAAAGCCCATGCCAATCATATTTGCTGTCCATGCTCAGCCACAGCCTTAAGTAGGCTTTAAATAGAGTTACTGATGACACTATTTCATTTTCCCTGTTCAAATGGCATAATTATGCATCCCTTTCCTCTTGTATCTCCAACTGTGACTGTTAGGAATGCTTTTAGCAGCAAGTAACAGAAAACATACTACAGCAACTTAATTTGAAGGTGGGCAGCCCAGGGATTGGGCAACAACTCCATGTGCTTTCAAGGATCCAGGCTCTTCATACCATTCTGCTCTACCATTCTTAGCTGGCACAGTAGTTAAGAGCTATGGCTGCTGTCGTGGATTGAATTGGGTCCCCCAAAACTGTGTGTCAACTTGGTTAGGCCATCATTCCCAGTATTGTGTGGTTGTCTTCTATTTTGTGATTGTAATTTTATGTTAAAGAGGATTAGGGTGGGATTGCAACACCCTTACTAAGGTCACATCCCCGATACAATGTAAAGGGAGTTTCTCTGGAGTGTAGCCTGCACCACCTTTTATCTTACAAGAGATAAAAGGAAAGGGAAGCAAGCAGAGAGTTGAGGACCTCATATCACCAGGAAAGAAGCACTGGGAGCATAGCACGTCCTTTGGACCTGGGGTTCCTGTGCAGAGAAACTCCTAGTACCAGGGAAGATTGATGACAAGCACCTTCCTCCAGAGCTGACAGAGAAAGAAAAAGCCATCCCCTGGAGCTGGCACCCTGAATTCGGTCTTGTAGCCTACTAGACCGTGAGAAAATAAATTTCTCTTTGTTAAAGCCATTCACTTGTGGTATTTCTGTTAGAGCAACACTAGATGACTAAGACAGCTGCTAACCAACTTGGCAGTTTAAACCCACCAGTTGCTTCTTGGAAACCCTACAGGGCAGTTCCACTCTGCCCTACAGTGTCGCTATGAGTTGGAATCGGCTTGGCGGCAATGGGTTTTGTTCTAGGCTGGAGTTCATCCTTAAGCTCATCATGTCCTATTTGCAGCATAGTACTTTCAATTCCTTGCACCCTCACTAGCAGTAAGAAGGGAGAAGCGACAACAGAAAACAGTAGCCACGTATGTTTCCTTTGCTTAGGAAAGAAAAAGTTTTCTGAGAAACCTTGACCCCGACTTCCTTTTAGGTCTCACAACTTTGTCACGTGACTGGCTTTTGCTAAAAGGGGACTAGGCAACGAATTATTTTTGGCAGACAGTATTGCTGCCCCTAGCAAAACCAGGCCTCTGCTAGTAGGTAAAGCAAAGGAAATAGATATTGGGAAGGCGACTAATAGATTTGTTATAGCCACTAAGCTGTAAGACCCGGGGACACTGGGCCCATGTTTTCTACTTCGGTCTTTACTGCAGACCTTAAGTGCTGTAGAGGAGAACTAAAGACTTCTCAGTGGGTTGATTCCAATGGCAGCAGTTTCCAGGAGCCAGGGAGTCTGTCCAGGTTTACAAATCCAGAGGCGTTAGTCTCTGTGATCCCTGGTACTTTCACTAATGACCAGACCTTCACCTTGAGATGAAGCCATGGTTCTTCTGCCAAAGAGTGCTACATGGCTCATTCAGGGCTCCCTTTAGCTGCCAAGACTCATCATCAAACTACCCTAGACAAATTTTAATTTTAGTAAAAGTAATTGGCCTAATATGAATCAGACTGACGGCCAGCTTTCAGAAGAGCCTGTAATAGTCCATAATATCCATGCTGCCCAGGGGATTCAAGATGACATCGCCAAAGACAATTATTACAGGATGTAGGAGCTAATAGTGAGGGCTAATTAAAGGTCTGCTTTCATATATATTTCCTGCTTGAAGGAAGGAGATCGGGAGCTCCAGAGGGGTTATAGGGTTCTGGGAAAGGTAACTTCCCTTAGCAATTTAGGATGACGTCAGGATTTTAACTTAATTCAGCAAGTTTCTACTGAGATCTACTCTATGCTCAGCACAGGGATAAGGCCCAGGAACAACAGAGGTACAAATATCAGAACAGCTTGGGAGAAACTTACAGATCAATGAGAGGAAACCAAGCTAACATGAGAGGCAGTATGTTGTATTAGTAATAGCACAGATTTGGAGCAAGACAGGCCTGGACTCAAACTCCAGCCTTCACTAATTTTGAGACCTCAGGCAACTCTTCAACCCACTGTAGTTGGTTTCCTGATCTGGGAATGGGAGACAATAATAGGTGCCTTCACAGGATCGGGAGTCCCTGGGTGGTGCAAACAGTTAATGCACTTACTTAGCTGCTAACTGAAAGGTTGGTGGTTCGAGTCTATCCAGAGGTGCTCAGAAGAAGGGCCTAGAAATCTATTTCTGAAAAATCAGGCATTGAAACTTCCATGAAGCACAATTCTAGTCGTACACCCGTGGGGTCACTATGAGTCGGGGTCGACTTGACAATAACTGGTGACAGAATTGAAGAAGCATTAACATGAGATAGTGTATGTGAAGCACAGAGCCCGGAACTTGGCAAGGATAGTGGAAACTATTAGAGACTCTTGTTTGGCAGGGCATCTTGGCAGGTGGACCAGGGCTTAACTGTGAGGACAGCCCACATTGCCCCCCTCCTCCCCTTCACTTACCATGGGGGGTTGTGTTTCCTAGCTGGGGAGGCTGGGAGGAGATTGCTGTTGGTGTTAAAAGGCTAATGAGGACAAATGAGGGGTGGCATCTCCATGCCCTGTCCAGGCCTTGGACCAGGTAGGAGTCCCACAGCTACAGGAGGGGGGATCAGAAGCTGGAGAAGTGGTTTTGACTACAGTCTTCATGGGCTGAGCCCAAAAGCTTCTCTGGCCGTGAGCTTCTCTGCTCAAAGCTTCTCATGCCCACAGACAGTGGGGTGAGCTTCAGGGGGGTTGTTTGCCTCACCTACAGAGCCCCCACTGGTCTGGTGGCTTTGGGGTGTTAGGAGCATGAGTTGCAGGCATTGATGGGGTATCTGGCAGAGAATCAGGCCAATGCCGCTTTGTGATGGGGCTGAGCTGGGTTTGTGGCTCACGAGACTCTCTTTGGGGGACTCTTAGAAATACCTGAGGGTATTATTGGGAGGGAGGAAGCCCCATGTTACTGACTCAGAAGGTGGGAAGATTTGAGCTGTTATAATTTAAACCAAAATGTAATTGTGATGGCGCTACATACCCACAGGCGGGTGCAGCCAGGTGACACCGGGATTACACTTCAAACTGACCACCATGTTGATCAAGTACCAGAGTGGGAGAGTGTAATACCCTCATGTGAGAAAGCACGCGTAAATGACGTAGCACAGTGTCTGCGGCATTGCGGTGGCTCAAAACAGCGCCGTTCATGTTTCAGGGCCATGTTGCAAACTTTAATGACAGTATTATATTTCACAGAACCCAGGCAAACGTTTATCTGTTCAGTCAATAGGACTTTACTGTGCGTCTACTGTGTGTGTGTGTGTTTGCACATATACGTATACGTAACACACACATGGAATCTTGCTCATGGAGGGGATGCAGTTGAAGGGCGTAACCCTTGCATCTGGGCGTGGCTCCTAGGGGGAGAGGTCTGCGCGTGCATCAGTGGATGTGGGTGCAATCCAAGGCAGAGGCCGCCAACAGCTGTCCCCGAAGGACACCACATACAATGCAAGCACCATGGGGGGCTCTGGAGTGTTTCACAGGGGAAGGGGCAATAGAGCTGAGTCGTGAAGCGCTCTGCTTCCAGAGCTGGAAATCTGAGGGACCAGCCATCCCAGTTAGAGGAGATAGCAAGAATATGCAGAGTAATTTCAAGGGAGCAAAAATAATTCGCTTTAACTGTAGCCTTGGTGGGAAGGGAAAGCAGGAGGGACCACCGGCATTCAATTATAGACGTCTTGGAATGCCTTCCTAGGAAAGGCAGGAAACGGGGGGCTGTGGAGGCAGATTTGTAAAGTGGTAGGTGACACTCTTTAGGGAGTTATGTCATGCAAGGTCATTGGACTTCACGAAAACAAAAGCACCCTGAAAAAGGCATATTGATTTGCTTTCGGAAAGGACTTGGGCAAAAGCCCCCAGCTAGAGGCAGTCGTGGGTCACTGGTAGGATCCTCACGTGCCAGGCTGCAAACCTGGGTTCATCCTTGGCAGTTCACGTCAGGTGCAGCCACCACCATCTGTCAGCGGAAACTTGACTGTTGCTGTGATGCCGAGCAGGTTTCAGCAGAGCTTCCAGACGAAGATGGTCGCTCTGCACCTGATCATGGGGATGGTACAGGAATGGGCAGCATTTCCCTCTGTGTGCATGGGGTCACCATGAGTTGGGAGCTTGCTTGACGGCAGCTAACAACACATCTGTCCCTCGAACTGGTGGTTGCAGGTGGTGTGATCTGGCACACGGAGTCAGTGCATTTTCTGCTCCTTTGAGAAGCAAAGTTTCATGTTTGTTTATTAATTTACTTTTCCCCCCTCAGTTATCTCCTAACGACCTCCTTCATGTTGTGAAAATGTTACTGGATGGGGGATGGGAGGGTTCAGCGTTCCCTAAAATCCCAGAATCTGTCCACCCCGGCTTCTCCTGCTCCTGACTGCTGACTGACGTTTTATGAGGTGCACCAGGCATGAGCAGCAGGCAAAAGTTGCAGGGAGTTTGAGGCACAGGTTTGCTGCTGCCTGAGCAGTCAATGAATCCCACCCCTGCCACCTCCTCTTCACCAGGAACCTTTTCTTTCCAATGAAGTGCATGACCAGTGTCCAAAAGGGAGCCTCTCCACACAGAACAGCCTGCTGGAAGATAGTGGCTAGTGGATCAGCCAAGGACTGTCCCTCCCAGCAGCCCTGGAGCCAGGATTGCCCACCTCCCCATTCAGAGCAATAACAGCCACCCATTAGCATTCCTCTCCCTTCACCTTCTTCACTTGGACCAAAGCTGGCCTCATAAGGCGAGTTATGAACCAATGATTTGGTTCATGAATTTTTTATTTCCTTCTTGTTCTTAACTTGAAACTGTCAGGTACTCCTCCCCTTCCTCCAGGGCCCCAATTTTCTGTGACAGCTCTCCCAGACTAAGACTCGGAGACTCTGGAGGGGCAGGACCACCTTGAGAAACGGGATTGTCCATGCTTCGCTGTAGCTGAGTGGTGCCCAGGGAGACAGCTTCTTGGCCCAATGCACAGTGGCGTGGGGGAGGGATGGAAGCCCAGGAGTGGGGCCATGACCCTCTTTGAGGAGGCTTCTCCGTGCTGGGTGCACTTCCCCACAAATGGCCACAGATGGTCTCTGTCATGGAGCATGCCCAGAGAGTCCCCCCGGTGGTCATTGAGTTCCTGCCGGAGCTGCTAAAGCCCATTTACCCACCATTAATGAGGAGCTGCTCTGCTTCAGTGATCTCTTCCCAGCACCAGTAAAGTGCATATGGCAGCTCTGAGCTCAGGCACACACTCTTTCATGGAGTAGCTCCATTTTCCATCCACAGTGATTTTATTATGGCAAAATATTTTACTTCCGATGAACCAGAAATCATTTTTAAGTCTCTCTTTGTGTTGAAAGACCTGGGGAAGCCAATGAGTGGGTAGGTAGGCAGTTTTGGGCAATAAATATAATCTTGGGGTGCAGGTTTGAGCTAATGTTCTTTAAAGTCCTAACCCAAGAAGTAAGTTCCTTCTCAGTCTGTTCGATTAGTGGAAATTTACCTTTGCTTTGCAGACAAAATATACCTAGGAGTTAACATCTGTGTCCCACCCAAGCCCCTTGGATGTTATTGTAGTGCAGACTTCTAACAGCCTGAGGGCTGTCTCTGGAGGCCAGAGTTCACTCTTCTTGCTCTTAGGCAGGACTGAAGAGCAAGAAAACTCACGCCCCCTCTCCCCAGCAGCCCACAATGGAAGGCTGACTTGAGTTGGTGAATAAATATGCCAGTTCTGTATTGGATGAGTTCTACACTGACCCTCAGTGTCCCCCAAAGGGATTAGGCTCCAGTTACCCACAGTGGTAATTAGTTCAATAACTCACCCTTTACTGGTTACTCCCATCCCTATTTCACTACCTCCCATTCCCCTCTCTGTGTTTCTTGGGATCACCTTCCAAATAAATTTCTTACTCTTGAATTCTTGCCTCAGGATCTGTTTTTGGGAGAATCAGAGAGAAGAATGCCATTCAGAGGAACAGAATATCCATTCTGGGTCTTGTAATCATAAGAAAGCACAGAATTGATGATAAGGTTTCTGAATTCCGGGCTAACACTCGACACCAGGCATGTATCAGACAGAACTTGATAGCAAGTAATTCAAATGTTGACCTTAAGGCTCATCAGATTATATGAGAAGTCTTCCTAGGACCCTTTATGAAATTCACATTACAGTATGGGCAGATCTTTGGCCTGAAGCCAGTTAGCTGTTTGATTCCAGTCACTGTGCTGAAAGAGAAGGTTTCTTGGTAATTCAGCAGATCTATCAAGTCATATGTCTTGATAGCCCAAGCAAGTTGACTGGGTGAGGATCAGAAAGTTGTTTAAATTTAACCATTTGTTCTTCCTTCTCTAACCTACATGTTAATGGTCTACTGCGTGCATTGCAGAGCCCTGGTTGCACAGTGGTTAAGAGCTTGGCTGCTAACCAAAATGTCAGCAGTTCAAATCCACCAACCACTTCTTGGAAACCCTGTGGAGCAGTTCTACTCTGTCCTGTAGGGTCTGTATGAATCAGAATCAATTCAACGGCAACGGGTTTGGTGTGCGTTGCACTGTGGGGATCATGGAGGAGGTAAGGGAAGGGGAGACAAAGGGCCTGTCCCTAAGGGATTTATGATTTTCTAGGGAGCAAAAGACTAAACTAGGAGTCAGAAGTCCTGAGGTTTTGTCCCTTTTCTATCACTGTGTGACTTTGGGCAAGTCACTTTCCTTCTGTGGGTCGTAGTTTTCCCATACGAAAAATGAAAATAGAGGACTGGATGGTTTCTGAGAGCTCTCCCAGCTCTGGTAATCTCTCTTGACAACATTTTGCGTGTTCTGTCTTTCAGAGATGAGATCTTGTTATAAAATTAATAAAGTAGCAAAAGAAATGTTTTCACACTTGTATTCTATCACTCCGTAATTTAAGGTTTATAAATAACATCATGATAAACAGAGAAAATATGGAAGTTGTCAAGGATTTCATTTTGCTTGGATCCACAATCAAAGCCCATGGAAGCAGCAGTCAGGAAATCAAGCAACATATTGCATTGGGCAAATCTACTGCAAAAGACCTCTTTGAAGTGTTGAGAAGCAAAGCTATCACTTTGAGGACTGAGGTGCCCCTGACCCAAGCCATGATATTTTCAGTCATTTCATATGCGTGTGAAAGCTGGACAATGAATAAGGAAGACCAATGAAGAATTGATGTCTTTGAACTATGGTGTGTGTGGTGTGGCAAAGATTATTTAATATACTATGGATTACCAGAAGAACGAACAAGTCTGTCTTGGAAGAAATACAGCCAGAATGCTCCTTGGAAGCAAGGATGGGGGGACTTCGTCTCATATACTTTGGACATGTTATCAGGAGGGCCTAGTCTCTGGAGAAGGACATCATGCACGGTAAGGTAGAGGGTCAGCGAAAAAGAGGACGACCCTCAATGTGATGGATTGACACAGTGGCTGCAACAGTGGACTCAAACATAGCAAGGATTATGAGGGTAGTGCAGGACTGGGCAGTGTTTCATTCTGTTGTACATAGGGTCCCTATGAGTTGGAACCAACTCAACGGCATCTAACAACAACAAAGTAGTTTTAAATAAAGGTAACATAATATTAAACATCATCATTAATCACAGATAATTTGATCAACAGCTATTGATGGGCATTTTGGTTTTCGCAATTTTCGCTACTATTTCACTGCAATAAATATTCTATTGGATATATTTTGTGCAAGTGGTATAAGTGTTTCTATAAGGTAAATTTCCTATATGTGGGATTCCTGGGCCAAAGGATATAAACTTTAAAAAATTTAGTAGTTCTTGGCAAATTGTTATCCAGTGCTGTGCCTAGTTCTCACATCTTTGTCTACATGAACATAGATTTAAGGATGATAAAACATAATCCGATATTTTATATCTTTAAATTTGAGTGATATTCAGTATAATTTTTATTTCTTAATGAGCTATTTTATTTCTTCTCTTTTCTGTGAATGCCTTTTCTGTTTGATTTGTGAATACATTGGTGTTTTAAGCCTTCAGTGTGTTTCAAGGGTTGTAAATATTTTTCAGTTATCTTTTGTTTCTTGATTTTGAATTTGGTTTTTGCTATTCAGAAGTTTTTAATTTTAATTAATCAGACTTATCAGTATTTTCCTCCATTACTTGTAGTTTTCGTGTCAAAACTGATGTCTTTCTTCTAAGACAAGAAAAATATTCACTTATATTTTTTTCCCTAATGCTTGTAACTTTTCATTTTTTGTATTTAACCTGATGGCCCAATTTTATTAAACAAACAATTCAAGTTTACCGAGTGAACTGAACTACCACCTCTATTATATACTAAATTACCAGATCTACTTGGAACTATTTCTGTACTCTATTTCTGGACTGTTATTATGTGCATATGAGTGGATCTCTTTGGGTTTTTCTTATTAGGAGTTTGTTAAGATTCTTAGATATGTAGATGGATGATTTTCATCAAATTTAGGAAGTTTTTGGCCATTATTTCTTCAAATATGTGTTCCACCCCTTTCTCTCTCTCCTCTCCTCTAAGATTCCCATATGTTCATGCTTGTATGCTTGATGGTGTGCCACAGGTCTCTGAGGCTCTGTTTATTTTTAATTCTTTTTTCTTTCTCAGACTGGATAATCTCCAACGACCTATGTTTGAGGTTGCTGATTGTTTCTTCTATCAGTTGAAATCTGCTGCTGAGTCTCTCTAGTGCTTTATTTTATTTCTTTAATTTCAGCTATTGTACTTTTCAACTGCAGAGTTTCTATTTGCCTCTTTTTTATAAATTCTACCACTTTATTGATATTCTCTGGTGATACACCATTTTCATACTTTAATTATTTACGCATAATTTCCTTTAGTTCCTTGAACATATTTGTAATAGCTGACTTAAAGTCTTTCTTCACTAAGTGTACATCTGGGCTTCTTCAAAGACAGTTTGTACTGACTGCTTTTTGTTTGTGTGTATGAGTCATATTTCTTGTTTCTTTACGTGTCTCATGATTTCTTGTTGAAAACTGACATTTAGAATAATGTGATTTGGCAACTCTAGAAATAAATTACTCCCTCTCCCCAGGGTTTGTTGTTTGTTTAGTGACCTTCCAATACTAATTATGTAAAGCCTGCATTACCTGTCATGTGCACCCACTGAAGTCTTTGCTTTGTTACTTTAATGGTTAGCTAGTGATTAAACAGAGATTTTCTTAACTGCCTAGAACCAATGAGTCTTCTAACTTTTGCTGAAGGGCTTTCTTTGTGTGTTCTGTTACATTTCCAAATGCTTTGGCAGTTTGCAATTCTGCCTTAGCCTTCACTTCCTGCTTGCTCAGGACCTCAAGGTCACCCAGAGGTGAGAGATTAGGGCTTTCTCAGATCTTTCCTGGGAATACTCAGAGTCTTGCACTTGCACATGGCTTTCCTGATCCCTGGGAATATGTCAGACCTTTTCACAATCCCTATGAACACCTCTCCCCACAATCTTCCTTTTAAGTTTTTTAGCCAGCCTTTCATATGTCCAACCAGTATCACTTCCTCAGACATGTTTATTGTTTTTGACAAACACCTGGGGGTAGGGCTTTTCTCATTGACTGAGTTCTGAGTCAGGTCAAATAATGACAAGTCCTGTGAATGGGACTTTTCCAAGGTGGCACAGTGGTTAAGAGCTCAGGCTGCTAACCAAAAGGTTGGTAGTTTGAATCCATCAGCTGCTCCTTGGAAACCCTATAGGGAAGTTTTCCTCTGTCCTGTGGGGTCGCTATGAGTCAGAATTGACTCAACAGCAACGGGTTTTTGGTCAGATAAAATAGTGACAGTTCTCTGGCGATGGCACTTTTTTATGCTCTCCAAATTCAGACTGGAAATCCTGATGGCGTAGTGGTTAAGAGTTCAGCTGCTAACCAAACTGCTGGCAGTTAGAATCCACCAGCTGCTCCTTGGAAACCCTATGGGGCAGTTCTACCCTGTCGTATAGGGTCACTATGTGTTGGAATTGACTTGATGGTAAGGGTTTTTTGTTTGTTTGTTTGTTTTAAACTCAGATTGCTCCCTCTAGTGGCTGCTAGGCTGATAATTTAATAGTTACCATGGTTTCAGGGCTCTGGTTTCCAAGGCTACCTTGGCACTGAGGAGAGGGATTGGGAATAGGGCAAGTTAAAACACTACAAAACTTACTGTTCTTACCAAGATTCAGCTGTTTTTCTTGAATAAATGCTGCTCGGATGTTTCAAGCTAATTTCCAGAGTTCTGGAAATGTTAATTTTGACAGTTTTTCCCCCAGTGTTTTAGTGCTTTTATGGAGAAGTGGATTTTCAGAAGCCCTTACTCTGACATTTCAGAGGTTCTGCTCTGTACTCTATTGTTATTATTTTTAAATTTTTACTTTTACTGTACCAGTATCTCTCTATTTGAATTATTTCAGTTTACAGTGTATTAAGCATCTGATAGTAGAATTATCCTGCCACACTTCTCCCCACTGATATTTTTATTTTAAATGTATTTTTGACTATTCTTACTCATTTATTCTTCCAAATTCTTTTTTATGCTCTTTAGTTAAAAAACATTTTTTTTTTTTTTTTTGCTGTCTTTACTAAAGTTCCTCATATTTCTTCACGATTTTATTCCCAATTACAGTTAGAGCTAATACTTGGTTATTTCTGCAGTAATCTACATTCATTCTTTAGGACCCATCTGCTTTCTTCAGGGGCCAGATTAGTGAATTAAACAAATATGTGAATATGTGATAGAGACCACCACCCCTGCATTCTTAAGATCTATAAGAGTGGCACTGATATCCTTCTTCCACTTTCCCTCCACCCCCCAAAATGTGATATTGTTTTAGATTCTTTTTTTTTTTTGGCCAGTGTTGGGGGACAGTTTCAGCGGCTCTCACTTGGTCTTCCCCACTGTGACTGCTTCTACTCCAAATGCCAAAGACTTAATATGGAGTTGCACCAAAACTGCTAAGTATGTCTATTCCAGTTGCACATTCAGGGATAGGGGAAAGACTAGTAGGCGGATCTGCAGAAATGGACCCACTGTGAACTGTCCTTGTCCAGGACTGTACTTATTACCTGGCCTGTATATAATTCCACTAAATTAGAGGGCCACTATGATGCCATCATGATGGTCAGTGTCAATTCTGATCTTATGTTCAATAGTCCTCATAATGTTCCAGTGTTTTCCTTTCCCCATGCATGAGCTCAATGGTTCTCAGAGGTTTGGGTCTTAGAATTATTTTACACTCTTAAAAATTATTGAGGGCTCCTAAATAGCTTTTGTTTATGTGGGTTATATCTATCAAAAAAGGAGCCCTGAAAATAAAAATGAATTTGTTACGTTCAGCACCGGCTTTATGACAAGGCAAAAGAATAAATACGTAAAAATAAAAAAGCACCCGTTTGTTTAAAAAAAAGAAAAGGACCCCTGGTGTCACAGTGGTTACAGTGCTCAGCTGCTAATGGAAAGATTGGTGGTTCAAATCCACCAGCTGCTCTGTGGAAGAAAGATGTGGCAGTCTGCTTCCATAAAGATTTACAGCCTTGGAAGCCCTATGGGGCAGTTCTACTCTGTCCTATAAGGTCACTATGAGTCAGAATCAACTCGACAACAATGGATTGGGTATATATCAATATTTACTGAGTTAGAAAACCAAGAAAATTATTAAAAATTTATTATTAAATGCAAAATATTAACTCATTACATGTTGTTAACATATTTTTAATAAAATAGCTGTCTTTTCCAAAACAAAAACTTTAGTGAGAAGTGTCATTGTTGAACATTTTTTAAATCCCTGTAAAAGTCTGGTTTAACAGAAGTCTTAATTCATTCGGATTCCTGTATCCAATTCCTGTATCTGATTCAGCATTCAATGTATTGAGATATGTTGTTTTGTTGATGGCGAAATCTAACCTCACATGTATGTATTTGAGAAAGGGAAGGTTATTTTAATAGGCTCTTTAGGTAATTATGGGTATTTGTCTGCGATACTACATCAAAAATTGACAAGTGGTAGGTTCTTAAAGGTTAATTACAATGTGGAATCTGAAAAAATACTAATGAAGATTTTGTTCTTGGTTACATTGAAATCTATTAATTTATCTTTTACTTTGAATGGATTGTTTACCTATATATGATTTTGAAACATCATGCATGAGTTCACTGAGTTACACAGATATTTCAAATTTTGACACCTTTCCTTATACAATGTCTAAAAATCATATTCTTTCATATCACCACTGATTTCATCAGGAAAGTCTTTATGCATTGGGAAGTTGTCAAGCTCATGGTGACAGAATTTTCCCAGAATTCTAACTTTTTGCTTGAATGTTTGAATTTTATCATTGGCAACAAATGCTGTTAGCTCTTTTCCTTTTAGTGACAGACCCACTTTATTCCTTTTCAAGACAATGTCTGCCAAATATCCAAGTCTGAACAACAATAATCTGTATGTCAGCATTCTTGCAAGTTAAAATGGTTTTCACGCACGCGCGCGCACACACACACACACAAGGCTAGTTAAGCTTGCAACTGAAACAATTTTCCTAGTGCCTTTCCTTGAGACCATCACCACACTTCAGTATGCCGCAGAAGTGTTTTGTGTATACTTTTCAACCTGTCGAAAAGATGTGTGCTCGTGAGTCAAGATTTAATTGGGTTAATAATTTTTACTGCTTCATCAAGGACATTCATAAGTGTCACTGAGATATTTTTAATTTTTTTTATACTGTGAGTGCATGAGGTGAATAATCCAATGACTATAGTACAGCTCGGGCTACTACCGTTATTTGTGTTAAAGCACCCACGGTTTTCTCGCTATTGCCTTTGTACCATCACTACAACTCTTAATACAGTGGGAAAGACAAACAATGGGCTAATATTACTATGAAAATGGTTTTGACCTCAGAGATGGCTTGACAGGGTCCAGTGGGGGACCACACTTTGAGAAGCACTGCTCTAGTGAATGTCCTAGATTCCTCTGGGGAAGGACTTGGAGATTCACTGCATGCTTTGTGTTCAGGTGCTTTCTCCTGGGGACCTAGCTTCCACTTCAATCAATGCTTTTTGGATCCCAGACTCTCTCATGTCCAGAAACTGGGGAATAGACTATGGCATTTTATGGGCGCACCTATCCTCAGCTTCCCAAACCCATTGCTGTTGAGTTGATTCCGACTCATAGCAACTCTATAGGACAGAGTAGAACTGCCCCATAGGGTTTCCAAGGAGTGGCTGGTGGATTCAAACTGCTGACCTTTTGGTTAGCAGCCATAGCTTTCACCCACTGTGCCACCAGGGCTCCACCCTCAGTTTACTGATAATCTATTATGGATTTTGTTTTTCCTAATGGTACAATTTGAGTGGTACCTTTGTTAGCTTCCTGTCCATTTTGTCCCTATGGACATTGACTCTCTGTGGGTCTGGCCCACTTGGTTGCCACTCCAACTTGGTGGCTCATGATCATTGCATCCACCTAACTTCTGACTGTCAGGTAACACCACCTGGCCTCAACTGTTTTGGGTCCTATTATTCCCATTGCTGTCAGTGAGTCTAGTTCCAAAGGGTGTCTCCCAACATTGTCCCTGGCCTACAGAGCAAAGTCACCACTGAGCTTCTTAGTAGCACTGGGGCCCCTTCCACTAGCACATTGCTATGGCCTTGGTGAATGGTGAAGCCTCTGGGCTGCTGCATGGAACATAGCCCTCTGGAGCTTCTTGGCCTTACATAGTATGTACTCCAGAGCATCTACTTCTCTGAGTCTTTTAATTCTTTCCTCCACTATCTGCCACAGCAATTCTGGTGCTTTGAACTTCCTTAGCATGGGCCATGGCTTTTTCCATGCTTCAAGGAACCACCCTAGTGGCAATTTTGCACTGTTTTCTGGGCTCTTGCCAGGGTGTTAAGTCCTGTATCTCAGGAGAGTGCTCCCAAATCGGTGCATGCTCCCCTTTCCAGGTGTAAGTTCCAGACCCTTTGATCAAGCACTCTCAGAATCAAGTCCCACACACACTCTGGGTCTCCTGCCAGTACCTGCCAGGTAGATCTTGCAGCTTCTTTGGGGTTATACTTCCGTTTCTGTTTTATCAGGCCCAGTTCATCCCTGGCTGGGTTATGTTGGACTGAATCTTATTACAGACTTACGGGTCATGTGGGGTGGTAGAAATAGACACTGAGGGGGCACATGCCCTGATGCTGTTTCTGGATGGGGGAGGGGAATCTCAGGCCGACAGTGGAAGGAGAGCACTTCCCCTGTCCACTATTGTCAGTGCGACTAACAATGAATTCCCCTTGCAGGTGCTGGTGGGCTGGCCTCGTATTGTCTAAAAGACTCCCTTTCCATCCAGATGTGCTGTGGAGGTATTTTGTCGATATGATTAACATTTATACTTAGTTGATTCTAAGTAAAGGCGATTACACTTGATAAAGTAGGTGGGCCTTATCCAGTCAGCCGGAGACCTTAAGATCAAAAACTGAGGTTCTGCGAGGAGAGGGAATTCTGCCTCAACACTGTAACACAGATATTCTGCTGGAGTTTCCAGCCCGCTGCCTGGTCTACCAATATGGGACACAAGACTGATGGCATTTCCAGTCCATCACCTGACCTACAGAGTTCGGACAATCACATGAGCCAATTTCTTAAAACAAGTCTGTCTGTCTGTCTATCTATCATCACTCTCTCTCTATTTAGCTATCATCTATGTATGTATGTATCTATCATCTATCTATCTGTCGATCAATCAATTTTATCAATTTATTTTATTGGTTCTGTTTTGCTGGAGAACACTGACTAGTACCAATCCCCACTTAGTGGAGTAGGCTCTGGGGTTGCTGGGGAAAGTCCTCAGGCAGAGAAGCAGAGGTGCAAATGCATAATGCAGGAGGCTGTCTTCATGCTGGGAGCCATTAATCGCAGCTGCACATGACCTCAAATGGACCAAAGGCATAAGACAACATTAATAGCGTCTGTTATAACCTTCCATTGGGCAAATCTGCTGCAAAAAAAACTCTTTAAAGAGTTAAAAAGCAAAGATGTCACCTTGAAGACTAAGGTGCACCTGACCCAAGCCATGGTGTTTTCAGTTGTCTCTTATGCATGCGAAAACTGGACAATAAATAAGAAGACTGAAGAAGAATGGATGCCTTTGAATTATGGTGTTGGCAAAGAATATTGACTATACCATGGACTGCCAGAAAAAAAAGAACTAATTTGTCTTGGAAGAAGTACAACCAGAATGCTCCTCAGAAGCAAGAACGGCAAGACTTCGTCTCACGTACTTTGGACATGTTACCAGGAGGGATCAGTCCCTGGAGAAGGATATCATGCTTGGTAAAGTAGAAGGTCAGCGCAAAAGAGGAAGACCCTCAATGAGATGGATTGACACAGTGGCTGCAAAAATGGGCTTAAGCATAACAATTGTGAGGATGACACAGGACAAGGCAGTGTCTCGTTCTGTTGTACACAGGGTCGCTATGAGTCGGAATCCACTCAACGGCACCTAACAACGACAAAAACAGCTATAGCCTTATAAAGGATTCTAGAAAAGACTCAGATTTCCAAACATATTTAAAATAGAAAAAAGATTTAAGTAACCTTCCACAAGCCAGGCTGGTAGAGTGGCATAGATAATAAACTACTAATATGCGTTGGTGAGGGTTGATTTCAGTTCTAATACTAGCCAGGTATGCCATATTACCACTCAGAAATATGCAGGGACTTGCGTGGTTGGCCCAGCTTTACTCCTCTTTCCTTGGCCGACCTGAGGCCACCCGGACCTTGGGCCCATCTCTAAGGCTGGGGCTGCTTTCTCCTGGCTTTGGTTCAGAAACACATCCAGGATCATGTCTTACTAGTCAGGTGTCATGGAAAGACTGCCTTTAACACATGATTCCCAATTCTAATTCCTGTTATGAATGACTGAACATAATTAGGGAAGTTTTCTTGATGAGAACAATCTTAAAAGAAATTTTAGAAAGTTTGATCTGCAGTGAACATAGCATCTCAGATGATTTAATGTGAAAGACGGATCTGATTGACCTAAAAATCAAAAAAAGTTTTAAAACTTCATTTTAGTTTCCAAATGCAAATTGGCCACAGTGGACTAATCAGGGGAGCTGGAGAGAAAGACGTGGTTTGCTTCCCCGCTCTAGCCTACCCCGTGGGCGGGCTTCAATGCCTTGTCTCTCAGGGAAGTTCAATTTAAACACTTGATTCCTGGAAGCTCATGTGAGCAGTCCTACTTGTGAGTCTGCATATCAGAGCCTCATTTCCTGGGGAAAGGGCAGCAAGCCTCCAGGCAGGGTTGTGATGTGTGGATGCCTTGTGGTACGACAAAGTTGCAGTTGATAGAGAACCCAATGAATCAGGCATTCTCAACAAGGAACCCACTCAGCCACACCTCTTGTTTCCTACCTAGTATACATATGTCCACCGCATGAATGGATGATTACATTGTCCTCATTCTAGGGCCTCACCTGCCATCTTTTTCAACCCATGAGAGGATACAGGTTAGGGCTGGCAAAGAGGCAGAGAGGGTCACAATAAATGTTGCTGATTCTGAACGAGATTGTTTTTGGAATTTGCCCGAGGTTAGGGTCATTCCACTGGGCTGAATGCTAACTCCATGTTCCTACAAAGTTACAAGTTCCCAACAGGTAATTCTGAGTGGGGACTTGTCTGAGATTCTGAGGCTTGGTGAGGTCTTTCCTAATCGTGAAACTTCTTTTCCAGGAAGGGCATGGTGAACCTCGTCTGCAGAGCTCATGCCTTAGCCAAGCTCTAAGTAGAACCAGGACACCTGCTGCATATGTTTGCTTTCATTATTAATGTGTTCACGTTTCAGATGAATGTTATGCTAAATTATCTTAATTATGTATGGCAGCTAATTTTCTTAGTGATAGGAAGGTATTTAGGGGCTTTGTTTTGAATTGTGGAGAACACTCCGATTACAGCTGTGAGGCTTCGGTAGGGGTGGGGACAGAAAGAAAGGTGACAGTCTGGTGGGCTTCTAGGAGAAATCCCCTGCAAGAGGGAAGAGATTTTGTTTTTTATATTCAGTAAGCTCATTAGGGCATTCAAGACCCTCTATAACCTACCCACAGGGTCTTTTCCCAGACTCGCTGTTTCTTCCCTGTGTATCGTCTTTGCTGCATCTCTGAACGGATACCCAAATGAGGTGTTTTTCAAATAGGCTCACCTCAATGGCTAACTCCAATTGCTAGTGGCAGCCAGGATGAATGTTGAGAAACAGCCTGAGACTGTGTCTCAGATTAACAAGAAATAGTACGTGATTAATTGACAATGCCTACTTCTGTCTCCCCACGTTCCCACTCTTCTCTGTCTCTGAGGCACAGTCCTGCCCTTGGAATCATCTTTCCCCACCCGGGAACTCAATACACCACCCTAATGGTGCCGCAACTACCACTCTCGTCTTCCCTCCACTCTTGCCTCCACGCAGCTGCCAGAGCCTCAGTGAATCTCACCAGGGACGCCAGAACATTTAGGGTGGGGCGAGTCTCAGCCGGGCAGGATGCATCTCTGGTCCTTTCTAAATGCCAGTAGTGCCCTGAAGTCATTGTGACAACCACAAATGTCCCTACATGTTTCCAAATGTCTCCTAGGAGTGGTTTTACTGCCTCCGTTTAGAACTTTGCTAACATAATCTTTTAGGACCAAAAAGTCCATCTCATCATTCATTAAAACCCTTTAATGATTAAAAAAGCCCTGGTGGCTCAGTGGTTAAAGCGCTTGGCTGCTAACCAAAAGGTCAGCGGTCTGAATCCCCCCATCTCTCCATGAAAACCCTCTGAGGCAGTTCTACTCTGTCCTGTAGGGCCACTATGAGTTGGATAAACACTGAATAAAAGGTAAAAATGAATGTTTCTATGACTTCACAGTTTACTGAGGATAAATTCCAAACTCTTTGCCATGACCTGCAGGCCCTGCTCATCCCCTCCTCATTGACCGTTCCAATCACTCTGGCCTTTTGTTCCAAGACCACATCAAGCTCTCGCCCTTCGGGGGCCTTTTCTCCACTTCCTCTGCCTGGAGTGCTGCCTCCAGTCCCGCTCCCTAACCCTAATCGTCACGTGGTTGGCCCTCGCCCTCCTTCAGGTCTCAGTTTACACGTCAGCTCCACAGACAACCTCCCCTGCTCCTGGTCACTTCATGGAAGATGTCTCCTGTCCTGTTTTCTTCTAATATTGCCTCCTTCTTTCCACCTTTTCAGCACTGTCTCAGTTCTTAATCCCTCAATTATTTATTTGTTCACATGTTAACCGTTTTCCTGGCATATGTGCTTTGTTTGACATGTCCACAGGAGTGATATTAAAAATACCTCACGGATATGGTGCAGGCACCGACCAAGCCAAACCACGCAGACGCTGGCCGAGGTGCTGAAACAGGATCCTGGTGAAGCTCTGTTACTTTAGCCGCAAGCCCTTTAGGGGTCGGATGACGGAGAGTCTGAGAGGTTCTAGGGCAGGCCAGGGACTCCACGGTGGTGGTAGGGGGAAATGTGGAGGGTTTGAGCAAGCTGGACTGTTTAATTTAAAACAGAAGGATTTAATTATTTTAACCACACCTACAGCTGAGCTGATGAGTACCAGCTGACTACTAGTCTTGCCCGTAGAGTTGTTTTATTATTTTTTTAAATTAAATTAATTGTGGATATTTAAGAACAGAGGATTTTTTGTGTATAAACCTGGATATTAAGCTTCTATTGAAAAAAAAAGTAGGAAGATCTGGCACGCCGGACCTGAACTTCTGCCGGCAGAAATGACTTGTGACAGGAGCAGTTGCCCCCTTGGACCCAGTGGGCCCTCTCCTGGTCCCCACAGAGCCCGACCAGCCACTTCACTCAGTCACGCTGCCTGCTGGCCACTGGAGATGCCTGATTGTGTGGTTATTGGCTAATAAGTTACTTTCCAGCTCTGAAGGTCAAGGGCCTTTTGATTCTTTTGCTCCCCAAACCCATTCCAGAGTGAAGTGAAATGGGCAGGCAGGTAGGCGCTGTCCTGAAATACCGGACCTGTAAGGAGCCAGTGATTTTAAGGCACGATTTGAAGCCTATTAAAGCTGATGACATCTCTTTAAGCTATAAATTACCCCCTGTCAGGAGCTGGGGGAAGCAGGCCTTTGGTGTGGATTAATCCCAAGAATGTTTCATTAAAATCTGTGTATCTGGCAGTGAGAGGTGACATGCTGACTTGACTCATACTTTTTCCGGAGGTGACATGCCTGTCCTTTATGCCACAAACTATATCTTCAGCTTCTCCTGCTTTCACTCTCAATTATAGGAGTGGCTTGTCGATTTGGCTTTAATTCTAAATTACCTCCTTGCGAAGGTGAGCTGGCCGAGGTCAGTGCTTGCTGACGCCTTGTTAAGTGTCTGTCACAGAGCTGACAACCTTGGCAGCTTTCCCGCTGGAGAGCAAGTCATCTCTTGCTTTGCAGTCCTGACTTCAACAGAAGAACACATGTTACCCCTCACCCGGCAGCCTCGCCTCGAAGAGCCCGGATTTCCAAGTCTTTTCTCATTTTCTGGAGCCCTGATGGCGCAGTGGTTAAGAGCTCGGTTGCTAACCAAAATGTCGGCTGTTGGAATCCACCAGCCGCTCCTTGGAAACCCTGTGGGGCAGTTCTGCTCTGTCCTATAGGGTCGCTATGAGTCAGAATCGACTTGATGGCAATGTGTTCGTTTTTTTTTTTTTGGTTTTCTAGTTTTCCCTAAGTAAAATACAGGATTGCCAGAACCTGATCTTTTCCAAGAATCAGAGAGATGTTGCAGACTCTGCTTTGTGAAGGGATGGCTGTGTGTTTTACCCTGAAAAATAATAACAATAATAATAGTAAGTGTTTTCCTCCTTTCTCCCTCAGTTATTTACTGAACACCAACTAGCAGACACTGGTAGGCTTCAGAGAATGGTGAATAAGCCATATCTAGTCCTTATGAAGCTTCCAGTCTTATGGAGGAGACCCTCTTAGCCTGGGGCGCTTCAGAAGCAGATCTTGAGACAAGGGATCCAGTGCAAGTAGCTTCTGTGGGCGGCACAGGAAACCCAGGTAGGAAAGTGGAGAAGTGACAAGTGAGAGCAATCAGTTAAAGATTCGCCATTAAGCCAGGTACCACGGTGAGCAACTAAAACTTAAATCCCTGGGAAACTCTGAGGAAAGGTGTGAAACACATACCTCAGAATCTTTCCTCCCAAGGGGCAAAGGAGTTGGGGTGTTTATAGACCAACTCCAGAGCGTCATTGATGGAGGGCAGCTGCTGGAGGCTGTTTATTCCTTGGCATGTCTGGCATTTTGAGGGAATCCAAGAAAAGCTCTTGGAACCAGACATACAGAAATTGTCCAAGCCCCCTAAAATTATAGAGTCTGAGGGACATGGGTGGGACACTGACAATACCTGCTACAGAGGCAGACAGTCATCAAATATTAGCCCAGAAAACCTATAAAATGATTACTGTGATAAGGTTTCCAAGGAGAGACACATTTAGTAGGGGGATTTCTGTTGGTCAGGTTTCTTTGGATAGAACCTTTACATACAAAGCTTATTGGATCCTTTAAGACCCCATGAGACCGCGTCCCTTGCTAGTCATGGATGGAGCCAAGCCTTGAACCCAGGGTCCTAGGTTGAAATCCCCAGTGCTTAGTCCACCACTCTGCTTTTTCCACATATAAATTCATCTCCTCTGGGCAATATGCAGAATGAAAACAGAGGGCACGAGTGCCAGAGAGAATTAAATCACACTGTAGGTGCACCTTGAGGGAAGCCTTCCCTTAACTGTGCACAAGCCTCGCCTGCCGGCTTTGGCTTCCTGTTACTGTCGTTTTTTATGATTGTTGTTGCTGTTAGGTGCCGTTGAGTCTCTTCTGACTCACAGTGAGCCTAAGTACAACAGAACCAAATGATGCCCAGTTCTGTGCCATCCTTACCATGGTTGCTGTGTTTGAGCCCGTTGTTGCAGCCACTGTGTCAATCCATCTTGTTGAGGGTCTTCCTCTTTTTCAATGACCCTCTACCTTGCTAAGCATGATGTCCTTCTCCAGGGACTGGTCCCTCCTGCTATCACGTCCAAAGTACGTTGGACAAAGTCTTGCCATCCTCGTTTCAAAGGAGCACTCTGGCTGTACTTCTTTTTATGGTAGCTCTGAATATTCCAAGAGGTAGAGAAGAGCCAAAGTACCTCCAAGGGGGAGAAAATCATGCTTTTTGCTTCTCTGCCTTTTCACCAACTCAGCAGATTCCCAGGCTGTGATGTCTGGAACTCTAATAGATGTATCTGGCCATACTTCCAAGGAGAGCTGATTTTTATTTCGTGAGCTAGACGCAATTTTTCATGACTGATTATGCACCAGGCTCCAATGCTGCTATTATATAACCATCTGCAACAAAAATATTCAGTACACAATGCATCCAAAAGATTGTTTGTGCCAGAGAATTAGAACCAAGTAGAAAGTCAGGTTTCATAGTGAAGATAAATCCCTCTCTGGACTTGGGTGGACCTCTCAGGATAGCAAAAATCTCTTTTGGATACTTCCCTAAACTGGATGGTTTAATGAACATAAAGAAGATACTTCTGGATTTTTTCCTGGCTAAACAATGACCAGTCAAAAGATAATTAGAGAACTGAACCCCTGGGAAGGGCAGCTTGAATATAATAACCAAGGTCGTTCTATTTGTCTGTGAATAGACACCAGTTTATTGCGCTAATGTTGTAGTGCTTGTTTTAAAGCAAATTAGCAAGTTTTTACCGATCATCCCAGTTTTCTCCAAGAGTAGCATATTGAAGTTTGGATCGACATTGTTAGTTGCCCTTGCGTCAGCTCTGTACAACACAAAGAAACGTTCAGTTCTGTGCCATGTTCAGGATTGTTGGTGTGCTCGAGTCCATTGGAAATTATGACTCATCTTGATGAAGTTAAGTTTTTCCTTTAGATGCATGGTTTTTTAACAGTGTACGGATGACTTGAGAAAACCTGTTTGACGCTGGTTCCCTCAGTCATAGCCTGTATGCACCTTACAAAAGCACTTTCCCCCTTAGACCTTGTTTCCTTATCTGTGAACCAGGAGGATGAGCTGGGTGGTCTCTAAATTCACTTCTCCTAAAAGTATGGGAAATTTATCTTTTTCTCACCTTCCTCCCACCACTCCCCCTCCACATCCACTAGGCCTATACTACAGCCCAGGCACTAGGTACCAGGAATCCAATGACAAGTCACTTCTTTGTAGGACTTCTCAGTCCAGGGGGGAGAGACAGGAAGGTGTAAGACAAGTACAGCATAATGTGACAGTGCTGGGAAAGCAGACTGCTTGGGGGGAGGGGGAGGGCAAGACAGTGCAAGCAGAAGGCAAGGAGGGCATTTTTGGAAGCTCCCTTTGACCGTGGTGTGGAGACTGGACTGCAGAGGAAGGACCGCAGAGGGAGCTGGGTGCGGTGATACAGGGGCGAGAGGCTGATGATGGTGACTGGCAGAGAGCTGGAGAGAAAAGAGAGATCAGAGAGAAGTTTAGGGAGCAGAATCAGATGGGTGTGTGTGTGTGTGTGTGTGACTTGGAAGTGTGGGTGGATGGTGCTACCTTTCACTGAGATCTGGGACCCAGGAGCAAAAGCAGATTAGGAAGAAAGTTGATGAGTTAAGTCTTGGGAGTACGTGAGTTCTGGTTCTTCTACTCAACTTCTGGAAAGTCACTTAACCTCCAGGAACATCAGTAACCTTACCCTTAAGGTGGGACTGGTAATAATGCCTACCTCACAGAGGTTAATAGAAGGATTAAATGTCACCGCATGTGAGAAGGCTGTGCACACCGGCCTTGGTCTCCAGGTGTGATGGGTTACTTTTTCTCAAATGCAGTCTTCAGCCTGTTCTGTCTGTTCAGTGGAAGGGAAGAAATCAGGGGACTTGTTTCTTGATGGTATGGGGTCCCCCTGTCTCTCTGCTTGCTTCTCTCTTTTATATCTCAAAAGAGTTTGACTCAAGATACAAGCTAATCCTGTAGATTGTGTCCTGCCTCATCAACATAACTGTCTCTAATCCTGCCTCATTAGCACTGTAGAGGTCAGGATTTACAACACATAGATAATTACATCAGATCACAAAATGGTGGACAACCACATAATACTGGGAATCATGGCCTAGCCAAATTGACACACGTTTTTGGGGGACACAGTTCAACCCATAACAACGCAGTATGGACCATAGATTTGGTAGAGGGCAGATGAGAAAGTTATCTGAGAAATCCATCTTTCTCTACAGTCCGGTGTTTTCAGCCTGCCTAGGGTAAGAGGGGGAGACACTGAGCTGGACACATGAAAATTGTCAACTACTCTTTTCAGCTTTTATCATTTGCTAAAAAAATAATCCATGCTTCCTCATGAGTTTGACAGACCTAGTTGGAGCAAAGAAGCTTGTTCTTGAAAAAAGAAAGAAGCATCGTGTTCAAAGCATGGCATACGCATGTCATGGGACTGAGTAGGTTGATGGCACTTGGGATGTTAAATTGTGTATCAGGAACTATGAGCTAGATGTCTAGCATCCAAGGTCTCGGCAAAGAATTCTTACTATATGAGGCTCAATCTCCTTGAGTCATATTTGCAAAATTCTTTAAAAGAATTCACCTAAAGCAGGTACCAAACTTAAAACCCAAGCCAAGCATATCCAGCCTTCTTTGACCCATCTACACACGCTGCCCACAGCTCAACGTGTCTGTCCCTGCCACGTGGATCACCTCATTGGCAGTTGTGAAATGAAATCTTTCTGCTGAATTCAAAAGTGCCTCTTACTAACTTTAAGGCTGGTATTATGCCTTGGAAAGTCAAATCCTGAAGGTCAGCTCCTTATATTTTTCAGATCACCTGGCCTGAACTCTAATTCTGTTGGATGCTAGAAACACAAAAATAAAATCTTAAAATGAGTTTTGCATTCCATATCTGCATTGTGTCTTGATTTTATGGTAAGAAGTGCAGAGTGCAAAGAACAAAGCTTCCAGGAATTGAAGGAGCGAGGGTTTCATCCATGTAGATCATAGAGTCCTGGGGTTGGAGAGGATCTCAGAGTTCCTGGGTTGAACTTCTTCTTGAAGCATGAAACCCTTCTTCAGCAGCTTCAGTGTATAATCGGCCTTGGCCTGACTCTACTGGTGATGGGCTACTCACACTGTGTGGTCTGTGTTTTTGTTCTTGGAAAGTTCTTGTGATGGAGTGCTTCTTCATGGGCCGTGACTTCAGCTTCCTGTTACTTGCTAAATTTGTGCAGCTGAGATATGTGGAATGAGTTGAATGCTCCTTATAGAGAACTTATCTCCCTGTGCAGTGGTTAAGTGCTACGGCTACTAACCAAAAGGTTGGCAGTTCAAATCCACCAGCTGCTCCTTGGAAATCCAATGGGGCAGTTCTACTCTGTCATATAGGATCGCTATGAGTCAAAATCAACTCAACGGCAAAGGATTTGTTTTTTTGGTTTTTGTATTGGAAAATATAGACAATCTGACCTTTGTGCAGGGCTATAACTCATTCAGACCTGGGTTCGGGTCCCACTGCAATCTTTCCTGGTGGTGTAACTTTAGGCAAGTTATTTCTTCTCTCAGAGGATCAGTTTCACATCTATAAAATGAGGGTGATTCTAGTGTGTGCCTTGTAGGGATGTTGTGTGGACTGAGTTTTGTAATGAACATAAAGTCAGAGTACAGTGCCATGAATTCAGAGATTCCACATCCCAAAATAAATCCACCCTTTCTGTCATATCACCTCAGACAAACCACTTCATCCCTTGGTGCACCTGCTTCCTCATGTACAAAGTACCCACCTGGTGGCGTTGTTGTGAAGTTAAATGTGCACCACTTAGAGCCATGCCTGGCACGTAGTAAGTACTCAACAAATACTAAACATTGTGCTGTTCTTTATAGAATGCTAGCATCTGATTTTTATGTTTCTATTCAGACCTTCAGGAGGTGTGATATCTTCTTGTTGTGACTTTTGATTGCACCTAGCAAAGTTCTGTGGTAGTTAGCAGACACCCCTCCACGACTAGAAGAATTTCCCTAACAAATTAATCGAAGAAATTGTTGTGATTTTATGTTGGGCCTTTGTTGACCATTTTCCTGGAGTTCTCCTTAGCAAAGACTTATAGGCATCTTTGAAATGCAGAAACAAAAGGAGGTCATTGATTTGGTGTCACCCATGGGAATAAAAGAATATGGCATCTTTTCTAGAGCTCCTGATAAAGAAGCAGTGTGGTGTCCTGCCTCTCTGAACATCATCTTGAACACTGATGGCTTCCAAGCTTTTGGTTCATGTGTGAACCAGTAGAGGGACATTTGTTTCCAACACCCTGTTTCCTTTCTTTTTTCATCACCAATCTGAGTAAAACCTGGATTTTGTAGCTCTGATTTATATGTTCAAGATAATTCTACCTGTTTTCTCAGGAGACTTTTCTGCAAAGCTTTGCTATCTTTTGTCTTTGTTATAAAATAAAGTTTTAGAGTCATAACTCATGAATGTTTCAGGAGAGGCTATAATAAAGAGATATTATTGAATAATAAAACTAAAATACAGTTCACTGATTCCTGCCATGGTCTTGCGTTTTCTTAGCAAGTACCAGACTGCACATCCCAAAACTGATTCATCGTGAGAGATCCCTGTGGAGATGTTACTCCTCTGTGGGGAGATGGCCTCTGCTTTTGCATTTTTGATCCCCTGGGCCTACCCTATTTTCTTCCATTGATGAGATACATCTGAAAATGGAAGCTTCTGTTCCCCAAGTCCTTTGCATTTCAGGTGCTTGATGGTTCTTGAGAATTTAAAATTTTGTTTGAGCACCAGCTGGATAACTCCGTTGTCTTATCTGATGGGGAGACAGAGAGATTTGTACAGTCTCAATACATTGTAACCAGAGAAAAATGCATAATTTTGCTGGAATTCTCCACATTTTTCCCAAATGGTTATTTATTCAGGTCAGTAGTAACTGCTGTTTGGGCCTTCTTTCTGTATTTACCCCAGAAGGATCATCCATCTAATTATCCTTCCAACCATCCATCCATCCATCCATCCATCCATCCACCCACCCACCCATCCATCCATTCATCCATCCATCCACAGCTTTGTATAATCAGATTAACAGGTGGGTAGACTCAAGCTTAATATATGTATCCATAAAAAATCACCTGAAGCTAGACCTTTGAGAGAGGACCCCAACTCTCTTGTTCCAGCTCAGACCTGGAAAGACAACAGCTTATTTGACAACTCTGCTTGGACGTTTCACAGACACCTCAAACTCAACATGTACAAAGCAAAACTCATAAAATTCCTCCCTAAATTTTTAATTTTTTTCCTTAAGTGTTTACATCTCAGCAAGTAACATCACTATCTTCTCAGTCCAGAACCTGAGAATTATTCTTGTCTTCTACCTCTTCCTATTTCTAATGTCCAAATCCTGTTGATTTTACCTTCTAAATATTCATCACAGCTGTCCACCTCTCTGTTTTTAGTGTCTCTACCCTAGTACTGTGAACCAGCATCTCTCGCCTGGATTATTGCCATAGCTCTTGTGGTAGGCAGCATCTAAGATGGCTCACTTTGATCCTGCCTCCTGGTATTCATGCACTTGAGTGATATCTTCGCCTTGAGGGCTGGACATAGTGACTTGTTTCTAATGGATAGAATATGGCAAAAGTGATGGAATGTCACTTCTGAGAAGAGGTTATAAAAGACTACGACTTCTGTCTTGTGCCTTCACCCTCTCTCTGGCTCTTCTTGCTTGCTGGCTCTGATGATGTAAGCTGACATATTGTGAGCTCCCCACAGGACCTTTAACCAGAAGCCAGTAAGACATTAAGGCCCCCAGTCCAATAGCTGGTGTGGAACCAAATCATACCAACAACCGCATGCGTGAACTTAGAAGCCGATCCTTTCCCAATTGAGCCTTCAGATGATTTCAGCCTCAGCTACCACTTTGATTGCAGCTTTGTGAGTGACCGTGAGCAAGAAAGCTTGGCTAAATTGCGCTTGAATTCCTGATCCACAGAAACTGTGAGATGATAAATGTTTTACACCACTAAGTTTCGGAGTAATTTGTTCCATAGCAATAGGTAACTAATGCAGCATCCTAGCTGGACTTCCCACACCGCAACCAGAGTGATGCTAACAACATGTAAATCTAAACCTGAATTTTGCTTACACTCCTTCAATAGCTCCTCATTTCCCTCATGACAAATCCCAAAGCCCCCAACTTTGCTCAACGGTTCTTTTTGACTGACTGTTGCTCTCCAGCCTTATCTCCTGACGTTTTCCCCTTTGGACCTTCTACTCCACCAGTTGATCTTTTTCCATTTCTCCTGGTCCCGTGATCACTCTACCCGCCTGGCCTTTGCACTTGCTCTTTACCTGGCTACCTTGTAGGTCCGTGTGTGACTCTAGTATGTCTAGCTTAATCATCACTCCTCAAGGAAACCTTTCTTTCCTGACCCAGCACTGTAGACCAGGGTAGGAGCTGCTCTTTTTACTTCTAAGGCATGCTGTGATTTTGCTATCACAACACTGATTATTATTTACTATGAATATTTCTTTACTGGCCTCTTACTCTTGCTTACCTCTGAGGTCCATGAGACCAGGGATTATGTCAGCTTTGCTCATCACTCCATGTGCAACACCAGTACAGGCCTGTACATAGCAGAAGCAGCTCAGTGAACGGGTGAATGCAAGTTTAGTTTCTCCCAACGGGCAATTTGACTGCTCAAATATTTAATAGGCACCTCAAATTCAACTTTCTCTACACTCATAGAGACCTTGGCCTTCACGTTTCTATTGGCCAGGCCTCTCTTCTCCACAGGTCGCTGTGTTTTATAAGTAAGGTAGTATTGGAAGTAAGACTGAATATTTTGGATAGAAAAAAATGATATTCTTTTCTGTGAAATACTAAAGCTTTTTTTTGGGGAGGAGGGAATGCAGATAGCTGCAGGTCCTGTCTGTCTGTCTATCCTGCCACTAGCAAGAAAAGCCCTCCTCATTTTTATGATGTTCCAGGCCCACTGTGGCACAGAATGCCAAATGAGATTACACCAGCCAGAAGCAAAGTTTCAATAAATGTTTCACATTGGTCAGGGCTTTGGGGGTTCATGAGAAGCTGGTCTTTGTTATGGTTTGGGTGGAGGACTTGGGGTATGTGAAATAGGATCAGTTCTGAAATTTAATCTTCCAACAAAACTCTACCAGCTAGTTATGATGGCCAGCATTTACAGACCAGAAGGAATAATTTCCACAATATGTGGCACTTAATGAAGATTGCTAGAGACAGTGCAGTTTGAAGTTTTATACGGAGTGTTAATATTTTATGTACTTACAAGAACAGCTGATAATTAGCATACGAGCAAATCCAAAATTGTGTGTGTTGAGGCTGAACCAGGAGATTGCACATGTTGGGAGGCGGGAACACCCTGTATTGTGCCCTGATTTATTTTCCAAACTCAAATGCCCCTCATTGTGCAGATCCGTTGGAACTGCCACTTAGCCCTGTTTCCATCATAAAAGGGCTTGTGAAACACGTTGAAGTGATAGTTTGACATTGTGTTGGGGACTTATTGTATAAGATAGGCAGGGTGGTAGGGAAGGATCATCACCACCAACCCGGTCATAAAGGAAACTAGCAAGCTGGCCTGTGACATGGTCTACCATTTCTAGTAACCAGAGAATATGTGGAGTATTGATAGACTTTGATATTTTGGATAATATGTAGATGTGTGGGCCTTGGGCCCAGAAAATACAGCTGGTCTCAATATAGTGTAAAATGATTTCCTGTTATAAGGACAACCAAAACCAAACTCACTGTTGTCGAGTTGATTCTGACTCGTAGCGACCCCACAGGGTTTCCAAGGCTGTAAATCTTTATGGAAGCAGACTGCCACATCTTTATCCTATGGAACTGCTGGTGGTTTTGAACTGCTGACTTTTTGGTTAGCAGTTGATCGCATTAACCACTACACCACCAAGTTTCCTGTTATAAAGGCAACCTGCATTTAAGTGTACAGATTTAATCTGTAGATTAATTTTCATAGTCTTCGCTCCATCCATCCATTAGTTCATTCATTAAATACTTATTGGCTAGCTACTAAATACTAAATGGCACATGGCAGTTAAGTACAGGCATCAGTCTGTGTATGTTGCCGGGTTAAAACCAGGTTCTGCTTGGCTCCACTCATTACAGCCAATAAACAAGAGGCTGAGGTGGGAGAGTAGAAAAGCGCCTTTATTTCATCGCGCAAGGAGAGGAGACAGTCGGAGCTGCTGCCTCCAAGACTGCTCTCAGGCAGCTTGGAGAGGTGGGCTTTTACAGAGAACAGACAAGGAAATGCAAATTTATCATGAATATTCAAGATCAACCCTCATGGAAGAACCCAGAGCTTGGGGATGACTATGCATTTTCTTTAGACAAGGGTTCGATTCCCTGGGATGGAAGAAGTTGATTTTCCTCCGTTAGCATGTTAAGTCTCCACCCAGAGGCGGGGTGCTTATATGTATTTTGCACTTAATGAGCTAATAGGTCAGTAAAATGTTAAGATGGCATAGAAAACTTGTTAAACCGGTTGTGGCCAGCTATGGCTGTTCTGTGGTTATCTTGTCAAGGACAGTTTCAGAAGAACGTGCAGCTCATCGTGCTTGGTGTAGGAGGATAAGCCAGAGCAGGTGTCTCCTAGAAGGGCTGAGCACTGAGGCTGCCTATCTCATGTAGGCTAAGTTATGCTGCAGTAACAAATGGCCCCTTAAATTTCAATTCATGTTCATCAGGGGTTGACTGTGGCTCTACTCCATGTCATCTTCATTCCAGGACTGAGGCAGAAGGAGCCGACTTGGTGTGGGACATGCTGGCTCTCGAAACTCCATCCAGAAGTGGCCACTCACAAGGCTAAGCCTGGTGTCAGCGAAGTGAGCTGTATGATCCTCCGATAATTCCCTCTCTCTGGTAGGAGAAGCAGTGAATATTTGAACAAATAATAGTCTATTTCAGTGTAAACTGCAGGAGAGTTTGGATGAAAAATTCCCGATGACAGAATGGTTTTGATAATGGGTTGGCTCATTTTACAGGGGACATCATGGAAAATGAAGAACTTAAATGGATCTTCCAACAAGTGAGTTTTATCAAGAAAATTGTTCTGATTTTCTTGGCTAAACTAGAGGTTTCTCCTTGGTCCTGACCGTCACAGCTCCTTCCTGGTGCTGATTTCCAGGGTTCCCCCAGGCTGGATTTGTACGAGTACAAATATTCCAAGTTCGCTACGGCACAGCAACAGATGGGGAGCTGAAAACTTTTGGAACTTGCTCAGATGCTGAGTTTGCTACTCTGCTGGAATTGTATCTTTCGACTCCATTTATGCCAACTTTTCATACTTGTCTGCGATTCATGCTTAAAGGAAGTCATGAATTCCTACACTACCAAATTTAATTAAGTTGCTCACTGCTGACATCCAGTGTAAAAGTGGCAAACGTTATTAGTCATCTATAGAAAAAGTGATGACAGCACAGGTTTTTTATAGCAGGAATGGGATTTTATTTATGCTTTATGTGAAACAAAGTAGCTGGTATAATTAGACAGGAATTTGTAACTTCCAAAGTAAACATTTTAGGAGCAGTAGTATCAAAAGTGAGTGCTAATTAGAGAGCTGTTAGAGAAAATATGTAAGTGGTAACAGATTGACAAGTTATACCAAACAGCAGGTTACTTACAATTCCGTGCTGTTTTTAAATTCTATTTTGTTTAATAGTCTTTGGACAACTTGTAAGAGGGGAGACCTTCACAACTTGATTTGCAGTTTAATTTCTGTAAATAAAATGAAACCCTTGCAGATGTGATTGCAGTGCCAGCTAGCTGTGATAATTAAAAAGTATTATTAACTGGATAACTTTCCGGCTGTGCCATTTGAGATTCTAATATCTTTTGGTGCCCCATCTCCCCAAAGGAAGTGATAAATCCAAGCGTTATTTAATTATGTTTTTAACAATGAAGGACACTTTAAGAAGCAACCTTTCCGGGGCGCTTGACTTGTAGTCATTTATTCAAACAATGAAAAAGTCAAGAAATATTTCTGTGGGAGAGGAAGGATGGTGAGTCACAGGCTCACTGTGTACACTTGACCTCTAATTTCATTAGCAAAGATATTATTAAAATATTGATGGGTGATTCAGGAGTGATTTGCTGCCAAGTTGACAGCCTTTGTATGAATTTCTAAATAAGAAGAAAGAAAAGTCTTTACTGGGAACAGAGGTGAGTCATAATGTGTAAGAGTAAATGTCTGGTCTTCTCCCATAATTGTTGGGGACCAAGAGCTGAGTGTGTAAAGGGAGAAAACCTTGTATGGTAATTGTTTCTTTCTTTCTTTCTTTTTTTTAATTGGAGTATAATTCACATGACATGAAATTCACCATTTTAACCATTTTAAAGTGTGCAATCGTGTGGCTTTTAGTACGTTCGCAAGATTGCGCAACCATCACTACCATGTAAATCCATAACATTTTCAGCATTTGATCTGGTAAGCCTGGGATCTGTTGTGCTATCCCTCCTTGTTCCCTGTTTCTGCCAGCCCCTGGCAATCACTAATCTCCTTTGTGTCTCCATGGATTTTCCTATCCTGGATGTTTCATATTAATCATACAATGTGTGACCTTTTGTGCCTGGCTTCTTTCACTTAGCGTCATGTCCTCAAGGTTCATCCATGTTGTAGCGTGGAGCAGTACTTCATTCCTTGTTATGGCTGAATAATATTTCATTGGATGGTTTTACCACATTTTCTTTATCCATTCATCAGTAGATGGACGTTTGGATTGTTTCCACTTTTTGGCTATTATGAATACTGCTACTATGAACATTTGTATTACATTTTTGTGTGAATATGTTTTCAATTCGTATATACATATGTAAATATATACATATATATACTCCTATATATATACCTAGGAGTAGAATAGCTGGATCATATAGTAACTCTATGTCTAGCTTTGAGAAGATCTACCAAACTTTTCCACAGCAACTGCACCATTTTACATTTCTACCAGCAGCATATGAGGGCTCCAGTTTCTCCATATCCTTGCCAACACTTGTTATTATCTGACTTTTTGATTCTAGTCATCTAGTGAGTGTGAAGTGGTACCTTGTTGTGGTTTTGCTTTGCATTTCCTTAATGACTAATGATGTTGAGCATATTTTCATGTGTTTCTTGGCCATTTGTACATCTTTTTTGGAGAAATTTCTATTCAAGTTCTTTTCCCATTTTTTAATTGGGTTGTTTGTCTTTTTGTTATTGAGTTGTAAGAGTTCTTTACATATTCTAGATACTAGACTGTACCTGATAGATGTTTTGGAAATATTTTCTCCCATTTTGTAGATGTCTTTTCACTTTCTTGAGAGTGTCACTTAATGCACCAAAATTTTTAAATTTTAATGAAGTCCAATTTATCTGTTTTTTCCTTTGTTGCTCCTGCTTTTGCCAAATCCAACGACATGAAGATTTATGCCTATGTATTCTTCTAAGAGTTTTATAGCTTTAGCACTTATATTTAGGTTTGTGATATATTTTGTGTTATTTTTTGTATATCATGTGAGGTAAGGGATCACTGTATTCTTTTGCTGAAAAGACTAGTTTTTCCTCATTGAGCGGTCTTGTCATCCTTGTTGAAAATCATTTGACCGTAGATGTATGAGTTTATTTCTGGGCTCTCAACTGCATCCCATTGATATATATGTCTATTCATATGCCAGTACTACACTCTTTTGATTACTGTAGATTTATATTATGTTTTGAAATTGGGAAATGTAATTCCTCCAACTTTGTTCTTCTTTTTCAAGATTATTTTGGCTATTTGAAGTCCCTTGAAATTCCATATGAATTTTAAGACCAGCATGTCCATTTCTGCAAAAAAGGTAGGGATTGCATTGAATCTGTAAATTGTTTTGGGGGATATTGACATATTAACAATATTAAGTCTTCCAATCTATGAACACAGGATGTCTTTCCATTTACTTAGGTCTCCTTTGATTTCTTTCTGCAATGTTTTGTACTTTTTAGGGTACAAGTCTTACCCTTCCTTGATTAAATCTATTCCCAAGTATTATATTCTTTTTGATGCTGTTATAAGTGGAATAGTTTTCTTAATTTAATTTTTGGATTTTTCATTGCTTTTGTATAGAAATACAACTGACTTTCGTATGGTGATTTTGTATACTGTAACTTTGCTGAATTTGCTTATTAGCTCTAATAGTTTTTTGTTTGTTTGATTTTGTGTGTGTGTGTGAATTCTTTAGGATTTTCAATATATAAGATCATGTTATCTGCAAATAGGGATAGTTTTACTTCTTCCTTTCCAATTTGGATGACTTTCATTTCTTTTTGTTGCCTACCTGCCTTGGCTAGAACTTCCAGTAAAATTGCTTTAAAAAAGTGATGAGAGTGGACATCATGGTCATATTCTTGATCTTCGGGGGAAGCTTTCAGGTTTTCAAATTAATTATGATGTTAAGTGTGTGTTTTTCATAGCTTGAGGGACTTCCCTTCTATTCCTAATTTGTTAAGTGTTTTTTTTTGTTTTTAAATCATGAAAGAGTGTTGGATTTTGTCATATGTTTTTTTTTTTTTCTGTGTCAGCTGAGATGCTCAAGTGTTTATCTCCCCCCTTCATTCTATTAATATGCTGAATTACATTAATCGATTTTCTTATGTTGAACCGCCCTTGCATTCCTGGGATAAATCCCACTTGGTCATAGTGTATAGCCCTTTTAACAAGGTACTGGATTTGGTTTGCTAGTACTTTGTTTGGAATTTCTGAATCTATGTTCATAAAGGTTGTAGTTTTCTTTTTCTTTCTTTCTTTCTTCTTTTTGTGATGTCTTTGTCTAGCTTTGATATTAGGGTAATAATAGCCTCATAGAATGTGTTGAAAAGTATTCTCTCTTTCTCTATTTTCTGGAAGAGTTTGTGAAGAATTTGTATTAAAGTATTTAAATGTTTGTTAGAAGTCAGTGCTGAAGCTATCTGGTCCAAGGCTTTTCTATGTTGGAAGTTTTTTTTGATTACTGATTCAATGTTTTCAGATTTTCTATTTTTTCTTGGGTCATTTTTGATAGCTTGTGTTTTTCTAGGAATTTGTGCATTTCCTGTCAGTTATTTAATCTGGTGGCATACAATTGTTCATAGTATTCTCTCATAATCCTTTTTATGTATATAAAGTAAGTAGTAATATCCCCACTTTCATTTCTGATTTTAATAATTTGATCATTTCTCTTTCTTACTGGTCAGTCTAGCTAAGGGTTTGTCAATTTTGTTGATCTTTTTAAAATATTAACTTTTGGTTTCATTGATTCTCTCTATTGTTTTCTATTCTCCATTTCATGTACCTCCACTCTAATCTTTATTATTTCCTTCCTCCTGCTTGCTTTGGGTTTAGATGGCTCTACTTTTTCCAGTGTCTTAAGAGGAAAGATTAGATTATTGATTTGAGTTTTTTTTTTCTTTTTTAATGTGTGTAGATATTTACAGCTTTAAATATTATTCTCAGCACTGCTTTCACTGCATCCCTGACAACAACATAAATTTTGTTATATAGTGTTTTAGTTTTCATTAACCTAAAAGTATTTTCTAATTTCACTGGTTGCTTAAGAGTGTTTCATGATAAAATTGTTCAACGTGTTTGTTAATTTTCCAGATTTCCTTCCTACTGTTATTGATTTCTAATTCCATTCCACTGTGCTCAGAGTAGATACTTGGTATGATTTTAATCTTTATAAATTTATTGAGACTTGTTTTGTGGCCTAACTTATGGTTTATTCTGGAGAATGTCCCTGTGCTCTTGAGAAGAGTGTGTATTTTCCTGTTGTTGGGTGTAATGTTCTATATAAATCTGTCAATTCTAGTTAGTTCATAGTGTTATTCAAGTTCTCTATTTCCTTCTAATTGTTATATCCATCATTGAAAATGGAGTATTGATGTCTCCAACTACTATTGTAGAACTATCTACTTATTCCTTCAATTCTGTCAATGTTTACTTTTATATTATGGGGTTGATTTAGTCATCTAGTGCTGCTATCACAGAAATACCACAAGTGGATGGCTTTAACAAAGAGAAATTTATTCTCTCACAGTCTAGGAGGCTAGAAGTCCGAATTCAGGGTGCCAGCTCCACGGAATGACTTTTTCTTTCTCTGTTGGCTCTGGAGGAATGTCCTGGTCATCAATCTTCCCCCGGTCTAGGAGCTTTTCAGGGCAGAGTCCAAAGGAGGTGCACTCTTCCTTGGTGGTATGAGATTCTTTTGTCTCTCTGCTTGCTTCTCTCTTTTATATCTCAAAAGAGATTGATTTAAGACACTACCTAATCTTGTAGATTAAGTCCTGCCTCATTAACAGAAGGACCTCTAATCCTACCTCATTAATATCATAGAGGTAGGATTTACAACACATAGGCAAATCACATCAGATAACAAAATGGTGGACAATCACACAATAACGGGAATCATGGCCTAGCCAAGTTGACACACATTTTTGGGGTACACGATTCAGTCCATAACCGGGGTTCTGTTCAATGTGCGTATGCTTGTGTAGACAAATTGAGATGGGTATATATTCTTGATGAATTGAGCCCTTTATCAATATATATTCTTTTTCTTTGTCTTTTGTAACAATTTTTGACTTAAAGTCTATTTTGTCTGATCATAGTATTTCTAGTTAACTTTTATATATGGCTTGAGGTATGGGTCCAACTTCGTTTTCTGCATGTGTAAATCCAGTTGTACCAGCACCATTTATTAAAGGGACTATGCTTTCCCCATTGAATGGACTTAGCACCATTGTCAAAAATCAATTGACACAGATGTGTAGGCTTATTTCTGGATTTTCAGTTCTACCCATTGGTCTATATGCCTTCTCATCAGTACCAGACTGTTTTGATTGCTATAGCTTCATAGTATATTTTGAAGTCAGGAAGTGTGAGTCCTCCTTCTTTGTTCTTAATCAGGAAGTGTGAACCCTCCTACTTTGTTCTTTTTCAAGATCGTTTTGGCTACTAAGGGACACTTGCAGTTCCATATAACTTTAAGGATTGGCTTTTCCATTCCTGCAAAGAAAGCTGTTGGCATTTTGATGGAGATTGCATTTAATCTGCCCATTTTTTGATTTGGGTTTTTTTTTTTTTTTGGTTGAATTGTACAGAGAACTCTTTAAAACTCAACAGTAAGAAAGCAAACAATCCAATTAAAAAATGGACAAAAGACATCTCACCAGTGAAGATATACATATGGCAAATAATAACATGAAACTTTACTCAACATCATTTGTCATTAGGGAATTGCAAATTAAAACAACAATAAGCTATTAATACATAATTATTAGAATAGCTAAAAACAACGAAACAAACGGACAAAAAAATGACAACACCAAACGCTGGAAAAGATGCAGAGTGATAGGAACTCTCATTCATTGTTGATGGGAATGCAAAAATGGTACAGCTACCTTGGAAGAAAGTTGGGCCGTTTCTTACTAAGTTAAGCATAGTCTTACGATATGATCCAGCCTTCTTGCGCCTAGGTGATCTATCCAATTGATTTGAAAACTCCTGTCTACACAAAAATCTGCAGCTGTATTCACAATCTCCAAAACCTAGAATAAGAGAGTTCTTCAGTAGAAGAAACTGTGCACATCCATACAATGGAGTATTATTCAATGATAAGAAGAAATGATACCAAGTGACAAAAAGACATGGATGAGCTTTAAATGAATATTGCTTAGTGAAAGAAGCCAGTCTGAAAAGATTATATACTATATTATTCTAATTACTTGACATTCTGGAAAAGGCAAAACTACAGAGAGATAAAAAGGTTTCCAGTGTTTCAGGATTAAGGAGAAAGATTTTTAGGGTCGTGTAACTATTCTGCGTGATACTGTAGTGATGGATACATGACATTATGCCTTTGTCAAAACCCATAGAACATAAAGCACAAAGAGAGAATCTTAATTAATAAAAATCATTGAGGAGGTTGGGGGGTCCTAGAAATGAATGCAGACTGTGGCAAGAGAATCTAACTGCATGACAAATGTATGAGACGATCTAAGTGAGAGGAAAATGTGCTTCAGTAACTTTGGAAATGAGAGGAGACTGTTAGACTAAAGGCAAAAGGAATTACACATAGGCACGGTACTCTAGGTTTATAAAGTTGTTCCCTGGGGGGATATGGTTTAACAATTCTGATCCTGTTCTACAAGTATACTGGAATCGAATAATTATGTAAATGGTCGGTGGATGCTGGGAGCCAGGTTTGTCACTGTTGGAGTGGGCATTTACAGATGAGCATGGGGGAGAGGCTAGATGAGATTAATGAATTAGAGTTGAAGACATCAGTACAAACACACGTTTAGTTTAATATAGATACAGATGGTGGCATATGGAAATATTTATAGATCTGTGTATAGACATGAATCAGTGTACACATGTATATTTCCTTGCTCTTGCAGCTGAGAGGGTGCACAAGAAATGACATCGTTGTAGCAATGAGCACACCTAGCACCCAGATCTTGGATTCTAATATCATTCATTCTTTGAAAAAACTAGGGTTCCTTGAAGAAATGATTCCTTCTAGAATTGGGGCAGGAAATACCCAGATGAACACGGAGCACCATGTACTGCCCAAAAGTAAGGAAGTGCTAAAAAAAAGACAGAAAACAACAAACCAAAGCCCGCATTAATGGGTGTCGGTCAAAGGGACACGGGAGCCGACTGAGAAGGCTCCCTGGGACAATTTGAGCAAGAAAATAAAACTGGATTATCGCCCAAAGTATAAAATAAATAGCCGCGAGTCCACACTGATATAAACAAATGATTGAATAAATAAACAATTGGGAGAGAAGAGATGAATCTTCCATGCAGAAAGATTCCAGATAATTTATGTTGATATTCTACTTTCAAGGTGATTAGCTGTTGTTGTCAGATGTCGTAGAGTTGATTCTGAATCATAGTGACCCTACACGCAACAGAACGAAACACTGCCTGGTCCTGCACCATCCTTACAATCGTTGCTATGTTTGAGCCCATTGTTGCAGCCACTGTGTCAATCCATCTCGTTGAGGGTCTTGGTCTTTTTCGCTGGCCCTCTACAAGGTGAATAGCAACTTCCCTCTAAAGAGTACAGGATGGAAAGCCGGAGCGGGGGAGAAAAGAGTGACTTCACAGTGAAGAAAGCTAACAAGTACTACCTCAGCCAGATGATCTCGGTCAGCTTCAGTAGTGATAAATCATGTTGATAGACCTGTCCTACCATCCCCTTGTCGAGTCAATTCCGACTATAGCGACCCTATAGGACAGAGTAGAACCGCCCCACAGGGTTTCCAAGGAGTGGCTGGTTAGCACTGCACCACCAGGGCTCCTCAACGTTAATAGTACCCACCCTAAACATAATGTAAAGAAAATGGCACCCTGTGGTCTTCCTCCACAAATCCTGGACTCCAATCTAATCATGAGAAAAATATCCGATGAATTCCAATAGAGGGCATTATTACAAAATACCTGACCAATACCCCTCCAAACTGTCAAGGTCATCAAAAACAAGGAAAGTTGAAGAAACTGTCACAGCCAAGAGGAGCCTAAAGAGACATGACAACTAAATGTATGTAGTACCCTGGATGGGATCCTAGAACAGAAAAGGAACACCAGGTAAAAACTAAGGGACTCTGAAAAAAGTATGAGCTTTGCTTAATGGAGTCCTGTGGTACAAACAGTTAATGTGCTCGCTGCTAACGGAGAGGTTGAAGGTTCAAGTCTACCCAGAGGCACTTGAAAAGAAAGTCGTGGTGATCTACTTGGGAGAAATCAGCCACTGAAAACCTTATGGAGCACAGTTCTACTCTGACACACATGGGGTCTCCGTGAACGGGAAAGAACTCAAGGGCAACCGGGAGTTCTTTTTTTTAACTTAATAATAATACTGTATCAATATTGATTCGTTTATTGTAACAGGTATAAGTAGTAATGTCAGATGTTAATAACAGGAGAAACGGATGTTGGTATCTGAGAACTACCTGTACTATCTTCCCAATTTTTATATAAATCTAAAACTGTTCTAAAAAATAAAGCCTATTTAAAACCTTTTTGTTTTTACAAAGAAAATAGACCATGAAGTTTGACAGATTTGCATTCAAGTCCTGGCTCTGCCACTTACTTGATATATGAGCCTCTCTGGGCTTCATTTTCCTCAGAGAAATAGAAATCATCATGGAACCTATTGGATGCAGTTGCTGTAAATTTAATGAGACAATGCACAGAAAGCACAGTGTACTGCCTGGCATACACTACATATTTTTACTGAACCATTTGAGAGTAAATTTCAAATAACAGTACTCTTCATCTTAAATACACTAGTGTGCATTTTTTTAAAGATTAAGGGCATTCTTTTACTTAATGCCTGTATGGCTATCACATTCAGAAAATTTATCACGGAATTGTCCCTATTTTCCCTTTTCAATTCCTTTTTTTCGATGGTAGGATCTGGTCCAGGGTCATTCACTGCATTTCGTTGTCATGTCTCTTTAGCCTGCTTTAATCTAGAACAGTTTCTCAGCCTTTCTTTGATTTTTATTTATTGACATTTTTGGAGAGTCCAGGCCAGTTGCTCTGTAGAATGTCTCTCAATTTGTCTGATTATTTCCTTAAACCTTTTTAAAAAATTAGATTTAATTTTTATCGAAGTTATGCCTGCACAATGTTTAAAGAGTTAAATAGTTATACTGAGAAGAGGCGGTCCTTCGGCTGTGCAAACAGCTACAATTACTCCCTGATCCTCCCCCCTCCCTGCTAGCAGCTCTGGGCTTTGGAACAACCCACTGCACCTCCCCGTCTGAGGCCTAATGGTTTGTCTAAACAAGCAGCAGGGTTAAAGAGATACAATTCTGGGCTGGAGTCCCCATGTCTGACCACCCCGTTTTGGGGGATTAGGTGGGAAAACTTGCATTGCACTCTGCACAGTGACGTGTACAACCCCTGGAATAGAAAACCTGGTGGGGGACGGTCCTTGGCGTCCTTTGTCCACGATGAAAGAGAAGGGACATGTGTTGGCGTGTCCACCCTGCCTGGACCGTTTTTGAGCTAGGGAGGATGCTCATGAGGGAACTTGTCCTGTTGTTGGCTGTCGGTTGTCTGTGAGTAACTAGAACGGCTTTCACTGTCGCCAACACCGTGTGTGTGTCTTGTGCGTACGGCTTGATCAGGATAAATGGACAACAGCTATGGAATGATTGGTCCCACTGGGTGGAAATCTCATCCCAGTACTCTCGTGGCTACTTGGGATCTGGAGACAGCCGTTAAGGCAAGATGTGTGCGCAATGCATCCACAAGACTTGTTATGAAAAAACAAACAAACAAACCCAATACGCCCCAGACTCCTCATTTCCATTCCTGTTCCCCAGGGCAAACCCGTTAACTCTTTTCATGGAATCTTTGAGTGTTTGCCTCCATATTTTTAAATAACGTGCTTCTATTGACTTTTCCGCCTTGGTATGATCTATTTGATCCTCACCATTAAAGACGAGGATTCTGCTCTTCAACACATTTCCTTGCTACCGTCATATACTTATATGCATCTCCTTTCCATTTTCCCAATGTGGAGTTATGATTTTGCTTACATAAATATTTAATTTTGTATTACTATGACTATTAAGTGCTATTTGCAGCTGAGTCATGTGACATCTTGATTATTTTTCTTTTTGTACATTTTTTTGTCTTTTCTGTAATTAATATCTTTTTCTTCTTTTTTTTTTTACCTTTCTATATAGTTATTGGAGCCCTGGTAGTGCAGTGTTTAAGAGCTATGGTTGCTAACCAGAAGTCTGAATCCACCAGCCGCTCCTTGGAAACACTGCGGGGCAGTTCTACCCTGTCACCATGAGTCTGAATCGACTCGATGGCAACAAGTTATAGGTTAGGTAGTTATCACCAAATTATCCCCAAACTCTCCCCTGGTTGTGTAACCTCCTCTCGGTATGTTCAAACACAATCCATAGTCTGCCCGTTCCGCGGTTCTGAAACAACCTCTTCCTGAGTCTTCTGACCTGTTCCTGTCTGGCTCGGTTGCCCTCTGTATGATTCCCCAGGGTATCGTAATACGTTACCACAAGCCTGGCAGCTTCAACTGCAGTCTTTCTGGTGTGTCAGTGGGGTCCTCTGGCAAGCAGCTGACAAGATGGAGTGAGAAGTGCAGGAGGAATAGGCAGGGAGCACTTCAGACCTTAATGCAAGTAGGACGTTTATGAAAGGATGGGGGAAAGAAAGAGGGGTGGTAGGAAGATCCTTAGACCTCAGCGCTGCTCAGAGAAAGCCTCAGCCAGCCTGGCCGGGAAATTCATCACGGGATAGCCTAAACGGGGCGACCTGGATGGGCAGAAATGGCAATGGCCTAGGATCCCTGCCATGCTCAGTCACTGGCAGGGGCTGCGTACGAATAGTGTGGCCTCAGCTTAGAGATTGCAACAGACTACAAAAGATACTGCCGCTGGGGACCGTCAGCTGAGTGCACTCCTGGCGGCTGATCAGCAAGTTCTTCCTCCATGGGGGATTTGAGTGGCACACCTCCCGGCTGCCATGTCTGCGTAGGTGCTGTTGTGAGTTGCTGTTGGGTTGTCTCCAACGCACGGCAACGCCATGTACAACAGAGCAAAGTGTTGCCTGGTCCTGGGCCACCTTCACCATCATCAGTATGCCAGAGTCTATTGTTGCGGCCACTGTGTGTTTTGAGTTCCTTCCACCCTAGGGGGCTCGTCTCCAGCACTATATTGGACAATATTCTGTTGGGATCCATAGGGTTTTCACTGGCTAATTTTTGGAAGTAGATCACCAGGCTTTTCTTCTTAGTCTGTAGTAGTCTGGAAGCTCTGCTGATACCTGACCCTTAGGTATTTATAAAGACGTCAGATTTAGAAGAAAATGGTATTGAGAACTGTATGCTTTTTGTTTAAATCTATATTCCACTGAGAATATTGTTAAGCTAATGGGTTCTTATATAAATGTCCACTTCCTTCTCATTAAGTATGTAGGTAAATCATATTTTGGTTGCACTTGAAATACCATCTCAAATTGGCTTAAGCAAAAAAAAGATAGTTTATTGTCTTACATAACACAAAAGCCTACAGGTAGGTATGACTTTAGTTATGAGTAGATCAAGATACTCAACCGAAGACCCCAGGGTTTAGACTTTGTCACTTTCTCTTCCTTCTTTTTCCCCTCCCTCTGTCTCAGGCCCATTTACTTCTCTATTGGCTCTCTTCTCAGGTAGGATTTCCTCACAAAGTGTTAAGATGGCTTCCAACAACTCCAGGTTGACATCCCACCAGGTTAGGATCCCCTTAGTAAAGAGCCTGCCTCTTTTCCAATAGTTCTAGGAAGGGTTCTGGGACCGGATCTCATCACAGTGGTCTGTGTTGGCCATGTGCCATTCCTGGACAAGTCACAGTGACTCTCCTGGGCCAATTCTTGGTCACATGCTCATTTGTGTGTGTGTGTGTGTGTGTGTGTGTATGTGGTTCATCTCTTCTTGAACCCCATGGACAGAGAGTGGGAAGTGCTGGTTTTCCAAATAAAAACCAAGGTTTTGACAGAAGAAGGGAGAATGAGTTCACAATCACAAAACAATACATGCCCATTATATTAAGGAATTGGTGAAATATCATCACTACCTTCCTGGTCCAAGTTGACTTTTTCTTAAGTTCTCCAAGTTGAGACTTTCTTCTTCTATGGTTCCTCTGTTCATCTGGACCCACATGGTCTGCACTGTGTTGTTACCGCCCTGCCCTTCCTTGTGATGACTGCTGGCATCCACCAGATTATTCCTGTGTGTTGGTTGATTGTTGAGTCCCTGTGAAGGGCCAGGCACTGTGCTAGGCATTAGGGACACAAGGTCTTGCTCAGAGGTCACCTTAAGCATAAACGTTTACCAACTGCGCTGCTAACGAGCATTAGTTCTCCAATACTCCCTGCAGCTTCCTGCCATGTGCCATTCACTACCCAGGGAATGGCTTCTCCTTCTTCAGGTTCTTGCTTTCTGTCTGTGCGGCAGACTCTGGAGCTGTGTCTTGGCTCTGCTTTCTGCTTCCCGATCAAACAGGAGGGCTTTTGTCTTGCTCACCCCTTGTGATAAGAATAACATTCTTTGGAGGGTCTGAGCTGAAAGGGCACCCCTGATAGGCAGTGGTTTGGTTTTTCTCTGTTGTTACCCCCAGATCAATTCTTTTCCATTCTGTGCCCTGCTGTATGTCCTGGGGGACTGAGCCCTGCCAACTTCATCACCTGGAATCCCCTGTCCTCTGGCTTCTGGTTAGATCTGGCCAATGGAAGATTCTAGCAAGGGATCAGAGGGCGGAAGAGAGAGAGAGAGCAAGTATATCTTCCCTGCTTCCTCCTTGCTCAACTCGGTCTGTGCCATGCTCTGGCACCAGCTGTGTCCCTTCATCCAGGCCTACAGCTTCTTCTGGGCAGCTCCTCCCCCAGGGCTCCAGCTCAGGCAGCACCCCTCCCTCCCCTGGCCCCTGAGTGGAACGGCTCCGCTCTGCCTAATTTCCGTGTGCCTCAACATTCCTTGCTTGTCTCTTAACTCTCTCCACATCTCTGTAAGTAGTCCTTGCACAGAAGTTTTTCAGGGCTCGAACCCCTGCTGATAAATTTGCATTTCTAACGAGGTCCCAGCCAGTCTGGGGTGGAATCATTGGCTTCCGGCTAGGAACTTGTTAGAAATGCCAGTTTCTCAGGAGGGCTTTGAAGTTCTGGTTTCTCCATTGGAAACATTTGGGATATACTATTTCCTGCTGGGACTCTGACTAATGCATCTGGAAAGAAGAACAGGAGTCGAGGTATTTCTGGTGAGTCACCATCACCCACCCTCGGCTCACGCTGGGACATCTGCTGCGCAGGTGAGCTCCTCAGGAAGTGTGTGCACACTCACACTCGAGGCACGTGGGAGGGGGCTTTGTGGGCTTCTGGAGTTCTAGACAACTGAGGCTAAACCTCCACTGTTTAAACCACGAGTTAGAGATTCTCTCTAAATGTCTGTTGTAGACATTTTTCTTCTTTTGGGGTCTCTTGGACATCACTGGATTTTGTCTGGCAGTAGAGATGGAAATGAAGACAGTAAGGGGATTGGGCTGAATGTGAAACGGCGTTCACAACACCCCTGAGATGTTTTCTTAGACGAAATCCCTGATCTTAGCTTCTGTTTTCCTGTTCGCTCGTCATCCGAGTCAGAGGGCCATCCTCCGCTCAGAGGCCTCACTCTGCTAGTTTCCCTAATCTGCTGAGTCCGGGTGAGCTTTCCTTCATCTTAGAGTCTGGGAGGGTGGCAACGGTGAGCGTACAAACAACTTCTATTCCCTCTGCCTGCAGGAAGACTGTCGAGATGAAGGATGCCGTTTGGAGAGAGAGCTCTGATGAAGGACCACCTTCCGTCTGTCGGTCTGTGGCACTGTGGTGGCCGGCGTGTTGCTATGATGCTGAAAGCTACACCACCAGTAGGGTCATCCACGGGCAACAGTTTTCAGAGGAGCTTACAGACTAAGACAGACTAGGAAGAAAGGCCTGGCAGTCTACTTCCAAAAATTATCCGGTGAAACCCTAAGGATCACAAGAGAATATTGTCCTATACAGTGCTGGAAGATGAGCCATCCCCAGCCAGGAAGGCACAGTGGCTGCCACCGTGGACTCAAGCATACCAATGATCGTGAAGATGGCGCCGGACGGGCAACGCTTTGTTCTGTTGTGCCCGGGGTAGCCATGAGTCTAGCTGACTTAACAGCACCAGCAATGATGAAGGAGGGGCCTTGTCACGGCGCCTGCCGGCCTTTCGGTAATCGTGAGGTTTCCCTTTATCCTGGTGTCCCTTGCCTCACGGCTTACGAGGCTGAGCTGCTTCTACCCTCCCACCTCGCTGGCACGACCAGTCTTCCCCAGCATCAGACGTCAGCTGAGATCCAGGATTTTATCTAGGAAAGAACTTTCCAGACATGTTTTGGCCTCCTTTTCACATTCTGCCCCTATTCCCTGAACTTCATTCACACCTGCTACTACTCCATGGAGCCCTGGTGGTATAGTGGTTAAGAGCTTGGCTGCTAACCAAAAGGTTGGCAGTTCAAATCCACCAGCCACTTCTTGGAATCCCTACGGGGCAGTTCTACTCTATCCTATAGGGTTGCTATGAGTTGGAACTGACTCAGCGGCAATGGGTTTGGTTTTGGTTTGGTTAATCCAGTTGAGGAGTCCTGGTGGCACAGTAGTTAAGAACTTGGCTGTTCACCACAAGGTTGGCAGTTGGAATCCACCAGGCGCTCCTTGGAAACCCGGTGGGCGGTTCGACTCTGTCCTATAGGGTCGCTATGAGTCAGAACCGACTCCACGGCGCCTAACGACAACACTCCATAGCACCTACTCCTGGACACACCCCTCCCCCTGCTTACGCCCACCTCCTTGTTCCTCTACCTAGTCTGGCCCTATGTCCTTTCCTGTTCTCTCTGTTCAGCCAGACCTTCCCGTTGGCCCATGCCCAGCCGCACTCTGACTTCTTCCAGAAGCTTCTGTGATGGCCCCATCTTCAACCATTCTTCCCTTGCTCTGGTCTCTTCTAAGACTGACTTTTCCTCAGATGCCAACGTGTGTGGGTAAAATCTGGTCATAGATTTTCTTTTCTTTGATATGTGTCTTTTTTTTTTTCTCACTAAACTACAGTCTCTTTGTAGGTGAAGATCAGATATCTTCCTTCTTTTGTAACCTACACAGCATGCGGCACGATGCCAGGCATGTTGCTTGGTGCACATTTGTTGACTAGAGAACTAACTTAAGTGTTAGTTTGCTGCCTGCTCCATTTTCCTAAGACCATCTAAGTAGATGTGTGAAAAAGCGTTTTATCAATTTCCTCGACTGTGTTTGGTGTAAAGCATTTGAAACAGTGTTAACTATACCAGGAAGTAAATGTCAAGGGAATGCTAATTCATGCATTTCCTCATCCCTGGGCTCACCTGCTCTTATGATGAAACCTAAATATTTAGATAATTTTTGGACAGACATTATTTGTGTGAAAACGAAACCATTATGAGGAACATAACCTGTTCAGATGCTTGGCGGCAAAAAGAAGAGTGACTGGTGGGTGCTGGGGGAAGCAGAGCCCACGTCTGAGCGGACGAGTCTCAGGTGACCTGTGAATGCTCTTGGCTGGCACCTAGCAGGTTTTCAGGCATGCTCTGCCAAGCTCCTTGCATTTGCCCCTGCGACGGGGAGGCCACTCTCAGCCTTTCTGACTCCTTCTGAATTTCCGAATTTCCGGAGATGACTGCTGAGCATTCATTAGGCGCCGGCTGTGGCTGGGGAAGCCTGGGAGGCGCTTCTTTGTGATGCTGTGAATGCATATGTTACTCACTCGATTCCTTTTAATCACAGATGTTGCAACCATAAAGCATTATCTCCTGTGTTTTGTTCTGTGGAAGGATAAGCCTCCGTGAATTGCACTTCATCAAACCTCCACAAGAAGCATGCATCCTAAAAGCTTAATTAAGTATGGAATTGGGTGAGATTCTGCCCTCTTATGCTTTTAGTTTAATTCCAGAAAAGAAAAAACACGAGATGGTAGTATTG